>NC_137877.1:11469346-11794346 GCF_963924005.1 Protomyctophum bolini | reverse complement strand
AGCACCAGATCTACTGAGCAGTGCTACAAATGAAGAGGCCTGTCAGCTCCCCTTTACACAGAGTAATGCATTATCCATGTGACAACCAGCCAACCAACGCAGCACAGGGCCAACAGTAGTTTAAATGGAGGATCACTCACAGGGGCTACAGTGATTGGGATGGACTGTGGTGTGTTTTAGCTGCCCCCCCCCCTATCTTCTGCTTCCAATATTTTCAGTTTGAGACACCACTTTTGGACCCCAATTTCCCTATTTAATCTCACGAGCCCTCCATCGGCGTCTCCAGTCATCTCGGTTCTCCATACATCCCGGCCAGCTCATTTGTGCTTTCTGCACCAGCATCTTTATTTAGTAGGTCCACATAGGTAGGTGTTGGACGTCCTCTTGATCGATGCCCGTGTGTTGGTTCCCACAGTACAAGCTTTTTGGGCCGGGAGTTCTTGGTGTCGGTGGCAGTGGCCAGCTAGTCTCATCCTCCTTACTGCTATCTTCTCTGATACACAACATCTCACAATGCGAGATGTTGTGTGAGCTTGTAGATCCAGTTTTGAAACAAATTTAAGAGAAAGTGAAAGTGGTTGAGTGTGTCTGTGCGTTTCATGAATATTGAATCAATGAAAAGTATGAACAAAAAACAAAAAAAATACGTTGGATCCATTTCCTGAAAGGTTAATAGTTACTGAGGTTTCTCATGATACTGCACTGATTTGGTTGGCTCCCTCTGTGTTGTACATAACTCCCAGATGACATCCTGTCAGAGCAGTTATTATGGAACCCAAAGCTGGATGGGCCGACCAACCTGAGACTACGCTTCTCACTTACGGGGGATTTGACCACAGAATCCTGTGAGCCGCGATACTAGCACAGGGACACAATTAGACCAGGAATGATTGGGTTAAATCTCTGTCTCTGTAACCCATATTCCAGGGCTAATTAAGCAGGTCAGAGTGGGGCTTTGAGACCTGATTAGCAAAGGCAGGCCGTTCAGTGGGCATGCACGCTGGTGCCAGTTGAACACCTAAACATAACCCAGCCCAATTGCATGCACACAGAAAGCGGCAGCTCTCTCTGGCTGCCTATCGGGCCATACATACAACTGTATGGCAGCCTGTGTCTTGCTGGACAGTCAGAAGCAGTCCTATTGTACTGTATGTGTTTAGTTATCTTAGTGTGTGTGTGTGTCACATTCTGTTCTCTACTGCAGCTAGCCAGCTAACACATTCAAAATGATACAATGCAGATAATGGAAATAATGAAGAGCCGTGGAGAGTCAGTTCAAACTTACTAGGGTTTGCATCAGTGCAGGAGTAAACAAAGTCATCATGTGAGGAAGAGCCGAGGGAACTGGTCAGACTTTTCCCTGAGGGTCTGGTTGCCATAGCACTGTCTAGTCCTGACAAGCAAGAACTTGCAGCTCTGTGCCTGTTTTGACTGGAACTGTATAGGCTGCAGGCCTGTCTGTCTGTTGCAATGTAAACATGTTAATAATTGCCCGATGTTGCCTGACCTAGCTTAGCCTGCTGGCTTTGTTTCAAACTCCAAAGAGGAAACGGTCATGTGTTCTTACTTTACACTACTAGGGAGACTTTGTCCAAGGTCATGATGCAACACTGGACTGGAAGGTGCTGGTGTGTGTGGGTGTGTTGTGTTGTTGTGCTGTGAAGCATGGTGAATTCTCATACTTCGCAATTCGCAAGTCAGGATAGTAAGAAAAGGATACGTGTGGAGACAAAGTTATTCACTGCAATGACTGCCATTCGGATTTGCTACAAGTCGTTGCTCCTTTCCGATGTTTGAAACTCTTGTGCATTAAAATTATTTGTCAACCATTTTTAGGCTATTTTCATATATAGTTATAGTTATAGTGTCCGCCAGGTCAGTGTGAACAGCAGTTTGGGGTCCCAAGAACTGACTGCGTCTCTCGAACGCCCACAGAGCTTTCTAAGAAAACACAGTAGGATTCGGCATCCATTAATGACAAACCGGGCATTTGGTCAGTAAAGGATTAAGAGGGGGAAGGTTGATATAATGAATGCACACGACAGATGGGAATTAAGAGAAGGTCTGGGTGGACGGAAGGAGACAGTCTGCCGTTCTTCTGTGGCTAGAAACGGTAGAGCGTTATATGTGCTACAGAAGTGGAGTAAAATGCAGTAAAATTGCTCAGGATAGAAGACACTGTTGAAACGTCCCAATGATGCAGTCTTATTCTGAGATTTCACGACAGCATCTAAAAACGCCTTTATCGCGCAGCATTCATTTTGAATCTCGAATACACCTACCACTTCCTCCTATTACCAAAAATGGGCATGGCGTGGGACACGTCCCAGTGTGTGAGCCTGATGGCAGAGTAACTCCACCATGCTGATTCTCACCTCACCAATGTTTCCCGCCTCATCAGAGCTCTTGTGCTTTTTGACTCTCATCATGCCAGCCAGCGCTGTTACGTCTCAGTGAGGTGGCTACCCAGAATAGAACAGCCTCTTACATAAGCCGGGGGCCGCAGTGCATCATGGGACGGGATGGTGGTGCTCTGCCAAGCAGCAAGGCAGCTAGGTTTGTGTCACTGCTGTGCTTCACACAAATGTAGTACGTGTGCACTGCACAGTGGTAGTGTGTGTGTGTGCATGCACAGCACACACGCACACGCACTTGACTTGCACACGCACAAAACATTCGAAGCGGGAGGAGCATCTTTCTGTTGAGAGTGTTGAGTTCATTATAGAGACGTACACACGAATGTACAGTTCCGTCATCAGATCGTCACGCACTCTCACTCACTATATCTCACTATTTATGATTTATGATATGTATTATATAAAGCAAACAATCTAAATCAGAATACACTTATTGTGTGGAGATACGGGGAAAAGGTAACACATGTAAAAACCAACACAAACCCAATATTTATATTGCAGAAGAGAGCTATAAAAAGAATAAATAGGTCGAGGTCGCGCTGAAACAACAGAGCTTCTTAATACGGCACAGTTGAGAAGCAGGAGTTAGACTATTAAAGGGATCATGACATGGCTGGGCGAGTGCTGTCGCTTTGGCATGACCACTGGTGGTCCTGTCAGCCTACTGTCTGTCCCTCTATAAAAAATATAAAATAAAGGCGGAAGCCGCAAAAAAAGTAAGAAGAGTCGACATTAAGCTGAGGTTTCAACCTACACCTTTTTGGTCTAGCTGTTTTGTTCCGTTTTATTTTTGTTTGTTGTATGAAGTGTCCTAATTGTATTTGTTACATGGCTAATGACCGAAATAAATTATTACTACAACTGCTACTACTACTACTAATTAGTGTATGGTCAAGTCAGACTGTAGCCTAAACATTAACCACTTGAACCCCAGCATCCATATTCTAGGGGGAACATTAGCCAAAAACAGCTGATCTACAACGCGTGATGTTGTTGGAAAAAAGTCCAACTCAGGTCAGTTTCACTGAGAATAGAGTGTGTAAGTGGTTAACACATGGAGCCTGGAAAGTTTGGAAGAAAAACATCCACTGAGTGAAAATGCTACTGCTTTTCTCGGCTGTCATGGTAAAGACACAGCGGTTGGGCACAATGACACTTCCACAGACTGGCTTTTATGGAGCTACTCTGACATTCCCTGTTTGGACTGCTTGTTAGCATCAAGAGGCTAGAAATGACAGCTCGCCGTTTCTGCTGACACCCTGGAGCTAATATTCTCTGGAGACCTGCAGATGTATAAGAGGCAAATCATATTAATAAAGTATAGGTCTGAAATAAGTGAACTTAGCCTTCTAATAACCTGTTTTAGGATTAGTGTTATAATACACGAGGGTCCACATTTATAACCTTTCCAATACATCTCTCAGCTGCTCACCACAACACAACCCATTTCTCTCACAGGCTATATAGCCTGTGAGACCTGACAAAAAAATTATCATATCATAATTTCAGGAGCAGTTAAGTGTACAAATAAAACCAAATGGACCCATTTGGTCACATTTATACACTCAGGATATTACAGCTCATGTATTTCCTTCCTCCACCCCCCCCCCCCATCGCTCCCAGGCCATCATGGAAGATGGAAGAGAAACTGGACCTCACCTCTCCAGCAACACACGGAGGTGAAGGTATAGTATGGGGGCGAGCAGCGCTCACTTGGCCTTTTGACAGAGTACGCTATGTCACGACGACACGGTATAAAAATACACCATGTGCAACCCTTCAGCCCTTCACTGTCAAACGGCCAGTAAAGGCTGGATGTTATGAAGCTGCAGTTTTTATTTTTCAGCCAGTCTTGTCAACAAAATAAAAGAAATCACACCCATGTGAACTGAGTGGTGCAACTCCCCCCCCCCCCCCCCCCTCTCTCTCATTAGCAGGCAACAGTGCAGCACTCTCTCTCTCTCTCTCTCTCTGTTTCTGGCACAACAGCGCCCCTACTGGTACTCATTCTCGTGCTCATTAACGTCACAGACACACATAGGTGAACACAGACAAAGCTGTTCCTTGGAGTGGTTGCACCACCACTAAAAAATTCATTGGAACTTTCTGCCGGGGGGAAAATGACAGCCATGGGAAATTGGGAATTATAGGCTATACAGACAAGAGCCAATCTCATCAGCTTTGACAGACTCAGTCTTTAGTGATCTTTTCTGCTGCTGTCAGAAGGACGCTGAGCATTCATTGACTTGGAGAGACTTGGAGATACGTAGGAGGTCCTCTCACTCCCCAAATGTCCATCGACTCTGAGGCTGTTTGATACAGCTACTGTACTACCAGCATGCTTCACACACAGGCAGGGTTGGGGGAAATCTAAGTAATTATAGACTCTGCTTTTCTGTCGTGTGAAAGGAAAACAATAAACGCTCCCTGGCTGCAGAGGGCCTGAAATAGCCCTCTCCTCCATCAAGGAGACACTGACAGAGCTAGAGTGTTGTGGGGGAGGACATGCAAGGGGTGTGTGTGTGTGTGTGTGTGTGTGTGTGTGTGTGTGTGCACGCGTGCGTTTGTGCGTGCGTGTGAGCGTACGTGCACGTGTGCGTGAGAGAGAGAGAAAGAGAGAGAGAGGCTGTAGGATGGTGAGTAGAGATGCTAGAGAAGAGGAATGAGAAATGAACTAGAAAAAGTGTCGGCCTGGTGGAGACAATGAGTCACAAAGGTGAGAGAGAAACTGGGGAACATGGTCACCTGAAATAGTGCACCTCTATAACCTCACAGCAATTCAACCCCATGAACAAAAGTCACTGCTTCTCCACCCTATTTGCACTTGTGAGTCAATGGGTGCCTCTGCCCTTGCACCGAAAGATATCGGTGTCAGACAGACTGTGGCACATCTACAGTGTGTGTTTGTGCTCTGCAGTCTGCGCTCACCATCTCCTGCAAAGGAAGTTGAGGAATTTGATCCAGGCACTGTAAAGGAAATGAATTGGGGAGGGGAAAGATGGAGCAGAGATTAAGGTTCGAGGTGGAGCAGGGCAATGGATGGAGTTTGCCTCCGGGGCTGCGTACATATATATCCTTTTCCTGACAACGCCTCCTGGTCAAAGTGAATTTCTCCTCCACCCACCTGACTGCCATATACAACTGACTGACAAGGACTGAATCTCAGGCTTCAATTCAGTTCTACCACACAATTTTACATTATTTCCTCCATTGTGCTTGAAAACTGAACACACACACACAACACACACATGCACACAAAAAACTTTTTAAAAGTAAAGTAGGATTTCCTATTCCATCCGGTTGCTAAGGAATGTTGTTTATGAGAGCTGGATATGAGATGCAGCACCTAAATTTAGATCCAGCGAGAGCAGATATCTCAGTGAAATGTTTGCTACCAGCCTTCTGCAAAAATCTGTCTTAAGCTGTATTTTCTGTCCATGCAGTAGAGTCTACTGCTTGCTCTGAGTTGTCCTCTCTACTCAGTCTACTCACTGAGTAGACCAACTCAGAGCAAGAAACAAAGTCAATCAGAGGCTTAAGGATTCATCTGTGAGGTCAGAACCAGCCAAGGGTCCGTTCGCTCACTTACCGTAACCTAGCTGATTGCATTATCTGCAGCAAAGAGCTTCAAAGGCATGATCTTGTTGCGGGCAGAGCAAACAACTGTCATTAACAATTAGTAGTAAGCCGTGCATGCAGGCATGTTAAGACACTAGGAGACAAGCATGTACGCACATGCATATTTAACTACAGTGGGATAAATACATGACACAATGTATATTCATAGCCACACACAAAGCCCCCACACATGCACACACGCACGTCTGTCAGAGAAACTAGAGATGTCCTACTCTGAGATTTGTTTCCTTATAGGATTAAATGGCAAAGAACAAATTTAATGAAGGTTAAATCCTGTGGGACAACTCTGCAGTACAAAGATTCCCTCGCACACATACTTGCAGGCACAATTGCCTTGGCATGCGCTTACACTCTCATAAATCCAGAAACTTTTAGCATTGTACTAAAGACATACAGTTAGAAAAGCAAAGATTTCAACAGAATCAACAGTGCAGTAACTACAAGAACTGGAAGGGAAAGTACGAGAGGCCTTTGTTAATACCACATGGGAAATTCAGTTAATCGCTGTTCAGATGAATGACATGTAAACATGGACATGAGGCAAACTGGTATGCATATGTATGCATGCATACATGCAAAGTGTGCGTGTGCATGCACACACATGAACATGCACAATACATACATACATACCTACACGCCCACATTACCATAATGCAGTCCCCCCCCCCCAAAAAAAACAAGCAGTGTGCTTTGTGTGCAACCAGACTAGCATAATTAAAGGTATGGCCTGACAGCTTAAAAGCAACGATAATAATGAGTTTGCCAGAAGCAAAGTGTTTTGGCATTTGGCAATATTGCCAAATGTCATCCTTGCGAGGTCTGAAAGACAGCAGATAGGCAGGCCAGGAGGGAGAGTGGAATGTGCCAATGGCACTGCAGATTAAAAATAGCTACTGTATGGTAATATGGTATACAGTAGCTAGTACGACCTTCGCTGCATGTCTTACTTCCATCTCTCTCCCCATTTACTGTCAAGCTACTGTAATCTATCAATAAAGGCAAAAGGCCACAAAAAAAAACAATGTGATAAATGTATTTAAGTGAATAATGTCAGTGTTTTAACAAAAACACTGTTGGAGCAAAGACTGTGTGCGGACTTCTCCTTCTCTGTATGTATCTATCTCTTTTCCAGCACCAGCAAGGAACTGGATGTGTGCTAGCCACCTGCTTTTTAAATTTCTTTAATTGCTTTTATATTTCTGACACTAACCCTAACCTCACATACTGTTTGGGTCTCTCCGTCGGTTTGTTTAGTTTGTCGGAACCACCTGCGACAATGCACGCCCAATCATGTCCTCCAACCAGAGGTTGGATTTAATGCACAGGTGGGTTTTACAGTATATACCACCCTGGTACTGTATCTATATATACAAGTGAGAAGTGGTACCCATACTCATTCTTTGTGCTCTATCTCCGACCGAACCACACTTTCACCACACATCTCTATATGCAAAATAAATTCGGCACGCTCCCCGAACTGACATAGGCTATTTTTTAGCCGTTCAAGTGTCTTATTTACTCGGCAAATATTACTTTTATATGAAACACGCTGTTATTGCTCAACGTCAACAGCCTACGTCACAATCGTCATGTTGGCGTCTACCAAAATCGTCATGTTGGCGTCTACTACGCCAACTACGTTCACTTAATGGGGCCAGTCTTTCACAGTGACACACATGTTACATGAACCACGCGCCCGGGATGGTTTCTACCCCTCAATGTCGTATTTGCTGCGCCCTTCTAATGCTGCGCCACGCCTACTCTACACTCACTGCTTGCAGCAGCAGCACTCGCTGGGAGCTGGGTCTGCAGGCGACCGTGTGTGTGTGCGTGCGTGCATGTGTGTGTGTGTGTGTGTACCAGGCCCGCCCCCACCCTAGCTTGACAATGTCATCTCGCGCAGCACAGAATCTGATCTCGCGCAGGACATTGATGAGAGAAAGAAGGAGGGGGAGAAATTATACGATCGCTATTTCGCTTATTCCATCTAAATCTCTTTGTTTACAAAATAAATGACTCGACGATTCCCTTAGTTACATCAACATTGTTCTTTCTCATTAATCGGATTGTGCCGAAATATCACCCTTACACCGATCACTTTGCCTATTTTCGCCACACAGCCAACTGCCCCCCCCCCCCCCCCCCCCCCCCCCCCCCCCCCCCCCCCCCCCCCCCACACACACACACACACACACCAACATGCGATTCATTAAATAACTATTTCTCCGCACGCGCGCACACAACATTATTCACGTGAAGCCTACAGGGAATTACCGACGGAATGTATATATACACACACACACACACACACACACACACACACACACACACACGCTTACAATTTAGAGACGCGCGATTACATAACAGCTGTGCGTCATTATAGCCACACACGTCTCTAACTTGCGGACACAGTCGCGCAACTTTTCAGTTGTGTGGTACTTTTATATTGATTTAACTGTAACAGAAAGTTCCCAACTCCCAGCCACGGAGCTGCAACAAAAAGCTGGCCAGTGTTGCCAAATAAGCGATTAGTAAGTAATGTAATTTCATTTATCAGCCATTTTGGGATTATTTTTGTAGATTGAAAAAATATTGGGCCTCCTTTGCTCTTGCCATGACAATGTTTGAGAACCACTGCTCTAAAACAATATTAGACACAGTTTGAGCCACAAACACATTGCTCTCTCTCTCTCTCTCTCTCTCTTCTCCTTTTGTATAAATTAAATAGGCCTATTCATGATTCTGCTTATAGAGAAGTAGCCTATGTTAGTTTGTTTTATGGACTTGAGAGCTACTTTCAAAACGACCAGCTCAACATACCCACCAAATAAAACTATCATCCCATTGCTGAAAATAGTGACAAAATGTAATTGAGGGGCCTTTCATATAGCCTACATATAAGACAAATGCACATGGAATGGGAAATAGAGGGGGGGAAATGCAAATCGTAGGCTTTTATTTTTGTTGGTATTTGACTTTGCTACTGATGATTGTAAGCAACAAGTATTGCATTGTGTGTTTGAGCTGACAGGCCCTTTTTTATGTCAATCACTCAAGTAATCTCAGGTCATCTAAAGCGGAAGATGCAAAAATCGTTTTTTAAATTAAAATTATATATATTTTTACTGCCATGTCATGTGGTCTACCTGCAAAGCCTTTGTAGATCGTGATCTACCATTTGGGCACCACTTAACGTCAGATCAGGGTTTTTTGTCGGCCAGCGCCAACAATGCTCCCCGAAAGCATAATCGCAGCAAATACCGGGCAGTGTGTATGAGCCTTAACATGTTGACTACACTACACTACACATAATAACTAATAACCCGTTTTCAGCTTAAAGCAATTATATTTCATTGAAGCAACTCCTTAGCATTGTTTTCATACCATGGATGTGATAAGAAAATATCAAACATAAGGGAAATATTAAATAGTATCGGGTGTACCAGTTTGGCCTTTTCTTTTTTTTCAATGGGGCAATACATTGATTAAACAAACGTTTGATTGATTGAGTTGTACAATGTTATACAACCCTAAACTACTTTTAGAATACACTACACAATACAATACAATTTCAGAACATATAATATTGGCCAATATGTCAAATATGTAAATATTACATATCGCATTGAATGGAAGCGGACCATTTGTAACACATGTTACAAATGACCCGCTTTTGCAAGTTTTCTTTGCAGTTGCTTACAGACCAGAATGAACGTGAATTCCGTCTAAACACGATGCAAACTAATGAAGAACATAAGCATGAACACATCCATGTGGATTTTTATTCACCAACACCAAAGACAAAAATTGTAGCACACATATACTCCAGGTGTAAAATTATACGCATTTTGAAGGTAAACACTTCAAACTTCCTGGCCACGTAGAGTACGTTGCTGTACACATACTGACGCGATGGCGTCATGGTGGCGTTGACCAATCAAGATATAACGTCCATGTTACAACCGTGAAGCGTTACAACCTTGGCGGCTCTCCCCTACATTTGTTACTAACATTAGGTTGTGGCGAAGTAGAAACGTGGCCAGCAGATACTGTGTTTTGGACAAACAGGCTAGGTATTGGTGTTGATTTGGGTCAACTGGACAAACAGCGTGGTGTTGTTTTGTGTCTGTGTCAGTGTGGCCGTACAGGTCATGTGCAACCTCTTCCACAGAGAGATGGAGACACTAAATCTCAGCTGGACAAACATGTTTGCATGCATGCATCGCTGCCTTGCATGCTGTGTGCTACTGTTGAGTCTGTCACTTACTTTGACTGATTTATGGCATTGTCTTTCTGTTAAAATCCAACTATGTTAATTTAAGAACTCTGGGCATATAGGTCATTGTTTATTCACTGTGCACACGTGTAGCCTATTGTATGTCAGACTGTATGTCTGTCCCACAGTCACAATCCTTTAGTAATTAGGCTGTGGAAATATTCAGGACAAAACAATGGTACATTTCCAATAACCCATCCGTTACTACATGTGGAGTCAACTCCCGCCATTTATTTCTTCCCATAGTGCGTGGCGAAGTAGTTCTGGGATGAGTGCGCGCGAAGCGCGCACGAAATTCTAGTATCTTATATAGACTATCTTCTCTGTGTGTGTATGCCTTCAACGCCTGTGTGAGTGAGCAAACTATCCCCTGTGTTCTCTGGCTATAAATATATGGGCATATGGAAAAATTGTCCTGTTTAGCCAGTCAGAACCTTTTGGATTTAGCAGTAAGGGCAGGCAGCTGTGCCAGCACAGGACAGGAGATGGCCATTGGACCACTGGGGGGAAGGGGGGGGGGGGGGGGGACTGTTTAGCTGAGAGGCTGGGAAGGTGACCGCATGGTGATGTGACGGGAAGTTACAGTACAGACATCCATCTCAGTTACACGCACGCACGCACGCACATAGGCACGCACAGACAGACAGACAGACAGACAGACAGACAGACAGACAGACAGACAGACAGACAGACAGACAGACAGACAGACAGACAGACAGACAGACAGACAGAGGTGCGGTTCGGTTGGCCAAGTCATAGACCGTGACATATGTGGAGTATGCGGAAGTGCCGTAACTTTCCGCCTCTGCTTTGGGGCCGTGATACGTCACTTACTTTACCTGTGCGTTTTCAACCCAGCTTCGTGGGTCTTTGACTACCCTTTGCACGCCGGCGCGACTGACCTTTTTGCGATGACGTCATCAAAACGTGTCTCATATCCCATTCTGCCCGTATGACTTAAAACTGATTAACAATGTTGATTAAACAATGAAAACATAACTCGGGCAACTCGCGAATCGCAGGGAAAGTGTTAACGTTATTATTATTTCCGCTTCTCTCATTGCGCATGCCGCTCTCTTTCTGGTACAGCATAGCCCTGGAGTCTCCATGGAAATAAGTTTCAGCACAGTCAGAAGAGATGTAAAGCGGTGAAATGAAATACACATAAAATAAAGGATGTACAGTATATAAAAAAATAAAGGAAAGTATAGAATGATTGGCACGATGTTAGATAGGTTTATATGGTTGAGGGTACAAAGTACAAGTTCTGCATAATGGATGGCCCCAACTTTTGATAAAAAAGAAATCTTCAACTTTTGATTGCCTGTGAAATATAAATATCCTCGGTAGAGACAGCTGAATCTTTCCAAAATGTTTTATTGCATAAAATGACAGGACATTATAAAAACGAATTCAACTGACACAGTTGCCGGGAACAACATGAACTAGAAACAAACATTCGCTTTTCAGAGCACAGAACTGGCCAGTGGCTGAGAAACACGTGGATTGTACAATTAATTTATGTGACAAATAATAGCGTAGTTTGACAAAATAAGACGAAAGGACATTGCCAATAGTACAAGTCTCCTCTCCTCCCTTCCCTGATGTTTGAGGTCAATTTTCTAGAAATCTAAAATATCTGTTCAGTTGCTGCCACTGTCCTTGAGGCAATATCTGCCAGCATAGCTTGTCCCCAAGGTATAAACAAGGAACAAAGGACAGTCTTCTTACACGCACGCAGGGAGCAGAAAGACTGCATACGTCCACGGCAGGACACAGATAGATACTGACATCCAACGCAACTCCTGCTGCCTGGTGGCACTGTGAGGTCACTATAAGCACTTTACCGTAGAGTGTTCTGCAAATACTGAGGTAGATGTGAAAACAGATGCCCTGGCTTGTGTTCCCAAACTGTTTCCTTTGGAAGTACACACTAGAAGTTGAAGTGTGTACACTCATTTGTTCCATATGCCAATGCTGGCCCAATAGTGTGGGGGGGGACAAGACCTCTCTTTATTGCTGTATAAATGACCTAATGTTTGGCCTGCTGTGTTTTGGCCATGAACGTGTCAGCGACACACAATAGATCTTTTGACACCCCATAGGGCACCATTCAGACCATGGATGGAAAACATTCAATCCATTTAGTACGACAGCAGAGGCAGGATTTAGGCCCTGTGTGGCACCTGAAGTCATTCTGTGGTGTGTACTGTATGTGTGTGTGTCCATGCACTTTTCGCTTCACTCACCTTGCACACAGAATTTGAGCCCCTTAGCGTCTGTGACCGTGCTGGCCGGCATCCTGTCCGGAACCTTCTTGCTCATGCGGTTGTAGTTGCGCCTCTTCTTGGTTTCGCCCCACAGGTTGGAGCCACCGTGCATGCTGGGAATGTTTAGGACAGCGATGCCCTCCAACGATGTATTACTGAGGTCCAAGATGATCCCATCGCACTGGGGACAGAGAGAGACAGTCAGCGAGAAAGACACCTATCGCATATACAGTGTACAGTACAGCCCTGTGGGACATAATATGCTCCCATGTGGGACATAATTGTCATATCTTTATTCACCCTAATATAATAACAGGGGGCTGAAAATTCGGGAGGCTAGCGTTTCACATCATATTGAAATCCTAAAATTTGATTTAAGGAATGAAAGGAACGTTAATTTTACATGTATGGATTTTATATAACCCAACAGAGGTAATGCTGAGGCTTCAGCTAATGGATAGCTGGAATGTCAGAGTTGGACAGAGCACAGAGACTGTACTCACTTGGCCCAGCTGGTGTATCATGGATAATGGCAAGGGCAATTGATTTGCCACGATATGTTACATGGACAGAAGCTGAGTATACAATTCCAATAACTGTATAACAGAGGAAGCTGGCTGTAGAATAGTAAACAATGTAAGAACAGATCAAAGGTCTGTACAAGAGCTCCACACTGAGATCAGAATAGAATTCCATTTGGCACCGTTTACCCAATTTGTCCAATGTTTGTCAAGCTCATCTGGATTCAACAGTCATTTAAACCAAATGAAAGAGAACATAAACAACACCTTGCCATGACTCATTGCACACCCTTGATGGTGGCAACCACAAATTATGTCATGTGTACATTATGTACTGTATATATGAAAAATACTGTGGGTGCTGCTGGACACACAGAATAATGATATACACTCATGCTTGCCTACACACAGAGGCACACAGAATAACACTGCACGCACGCACGCACACACACACACACACACACACACACACACACACACACACACACACACACACACACACACACACACACACACACACACACACACACACACACACACACACACACACACACACACACACACACAATAAATCACTTAATTTCCACGGGGCATAGAATAATTATGACTTTTATAATTATAATTATAATCTGACAGAGGTCTGTTACTTGCGTGATAAGTCGTGTTATACAGCTCTGGGCCATAATAATAACACCAATAGGCTGGCAGGGTAGTTTAAAATAACACCCCAGATCTTTGTAAACTGGTAATGATTACCATTTAGTCACCATCATGGTAATCATTACCAGTTCACAGAGATCTGAGGTGGGTGGTACTAACAGGTCATGCTCTCTAGCTGAACTGTAATTATTAAAACAAGCCACTATTAGTTGTGCTTGTGAATGAGTGTCTAGCCGAGAACAAGAGAATGTGCAAACTTGGCAGTTCAGAGCTCCAGCGCCTGAAACTGATAACATCTTTCTGTATACAGTGGAGTCACCTCTAAAGTTGAACCAATCGTTATCACACATTTCTGTTAAAACAAAGCACTTCCATATCAAGGCTAGAGTTTTTATGCTAGTCTGTGAGTATGTGATGCGTTTGTGCATGCACGTGGTATTTATTTAATTGTTTATTATTTTGTTCAATTTATTATTTTGATATGTTCAATTTCTCAACCATGCCATTCATCTAAGTTGAGCAAGTGATTTGGAAATGGAATCCAGTGCTACCTTTGAGGCTCACTGTGTGTTGAGCACAAAGGTGATAACATTGGCAGAAAGAGGCATTGCGGGGTGTGTCTGCATATAGAGCTGAGAATAGCCCCACTTGGGAAATGTACAGCGTAAAACCCTTAGCGTTAGTTTTACCACATGAACCCTAGCATCCTTATTTTGGGCATGTCATAATCATAATAGTCGCCTATTATGATTCAGCGAAAATAGGCAAACATTCGCAACGCTATTAGTTTGTACATCAGCTATTTTTGGTGAAGATATTTGGTGTCAAGGCAAAAAAGGAGGGTACAAAGTATAGACCCCTGTGAGACCCTGGTCAACAAAGTATATAGAATTTAAGTAGTTAATTATGTTAAATGAACACTGAGGATTTTACTGTAGTGTAAGTACTTAATTAAAATTCCCCTTAAAGCCTGAACGAAACTATAAACGTTTGCTGTATTTTAGAGCCTGTTACAGTATGTCACTATAGAAAGAGAGAGAAATCAGCTTGTTGACAGGCAGTATTTATATTACACCTAGCCAATTATTTTTTGGATGATGAAATGATGTTGGTTTGGTGGTGCAACAGTTGTAGTTAGTTTAAGCGTAGTGGAGGACTCGCCCTCAGACGAGTCCTCCAGTCAGGGTATTTAGGAGTTTGGCACCCGTGCCCAGGCCTATATCTGGGGTTGTTTTTGAGGGTACATGGTATAGTATGGTTCGGTACTGGTAAAATCTTGATAGAGAGCTGATTTAAGTTGATTTTGAAATCTGAAAAATAGGGGTAGGACCAGATAAGCATACGGTAGGTCTCATTCCTACTCCCTTTTGATCAATTACTGGCAGGATTTCAAAGTATACCAAGCAGCCTCACCTCCACCTCTATGCATTCGTTGAGCTTCTTGCACGTAGCAGATATGGTCTCAGTGGTGCCAAACTCAAAGTACCACAGCTTGTTCTTCATTCTGTACAGGAAAAGGGGGGAAAGAGAAGGAAAAAGAGTGACATGAGTCCTTGAACTGGCTAGTAATATTCACAGGTCTCACTGCTGCGCGCTTTTAGGCTGCATATGTCAACCATGTTGTACTCCCACGGTATACTCTCTTTACTGTGTGATTGAGGACATACTGAAGCTGTCCGACACCCAAATTAATCTCGCGTCCCAAAACTGTCAGCATTGGAGAGCTGATGGCCATTTGACAAAGGACGTTAAAACACCCCAAGGCCCTTTCTCTGGAGGCAATGTTGGGGTAACCGCAGTGCTCACTGGATAATGAACCGCAATGGGTAGACAAACAAGTATGTATCGCTGTAGTCCCTGTATGCCACAGCTGGTATGACAGGGCTGGAAAGACACTGGAGGAGAGGATAAAAAAATAATTCATGGTGAATGTTATTGTGTTGTAAGAAAGAATAGAAACCTACAGACATAATGGTCAAGAGGCATAGGTAAATTTTCACGTCATAGTCATAGTTCTTTTGTCTAAAGAGAACTGAGGTCGTTGTCATCTTTCTTCATTGGTTTCACTTTTGTGAATGACCAATGGTTGAATAACACAGCTTAGAGTCCAGGTGAAATCTCTGCCTGATGTTACCGTTAAAACCTCAAATGCATTAACACACACGCACAAACGAATGAACGCACACACGCATGCACGCACGCACGCACGCACACGCACACACACGCTCGCACACACGCACACACTGCCCTGATGAAAGATTAACGGAGTGTGCAGCCAGGGGTTTTAGACAGACGGGAGTGGGGTGAATCACTGGCTCACTGGCTGACTGATGTGAAGGCTCAGGCCCCTGGAGGTTACCTGATACACCGGGAAGGAATCTGAGCACAGCATCTGACAAAGGAGAGAGGGAGGGCGTCTAACCATTCATATAGTCAGAGGTCCTCCATTGTTCAGCGATGACTGGACCTTATAATCTCCACTTAACTTGTTTCACCCTTTGTGATGGTGACCCCATTGCTCAGTATAGATATTTTCGGCCGTTTTTTTTTTTTTTACGACATCGGTATCGGTGTTATCTGTCAAAACATTGGCAAAGAGTGATGAGACTCTCCAATATTGGGATCCGCATCAAGTAAAAAAATCTGGCATTATTCCGGCTATATTTACACACACTACCACTTCTCCTGCTGACCAATATAATCCTGTTCTCAGTCATTTGAAATGCCAGCAAATCTACTTACTGGTATATTTAATTTAGGTGTTCTGTGTAAATGTGCACTGATTTTGAATCTGGCATATTTCGTACCATCAATGTCACGTCACCCTACCTTGTAAGAATGCCTGCATTGTTATCCTGGCACACGAGTGTGAATGCAAATTGTCACTTTACCGGTACATGGTGACATGGTGATCCTTACATAAGGGATATTAGTTCTATGAACATTAACAAAAACAAAAACAATGTTGGTTTAAAGTGATTTGTCGGAAAAAAGCACTGGAGGAAATAGAAAGCTTGTGCGTGTGTGTGTGTGTGTGTGTGTGTGTGTATTAGCAAACCAATATCTTGAAATGTTTGATAAACACCAAACTGAGACCATGGACACCAACTAACATTAACCATAATTCTGCAAATCCATTCTCCAGATCAAGCGGAAAACACCAAATAATCCATGCAGGGCAGGATTAGGACGATACCCACTCATCATAATCAAAATAAAAAAGAGAGCATTTAAATTGTACTACCACCAGTCTTGCCATGGGCATGCTCTTGTGGGGATTTTGCATAGCGTCCCCTGGTTTTGCTTAGCATGCTGCTTAGCAAACATCTTAGAGAGTGGGGCCATTAACACACCAAGTTTAACTGTATTTGTTGCAATAAATGGTTCAATCTACTTTGATGTTGGTGATTGAACCTCCCTGCACACAGCTCGTTCTTTTTTTCTGCTGCGCTGCCGTCCTGCAGCTGCTTTGTGCTCTTTTTGTGCTGCCACCACCACCCCAGCATCCACCTGTGTGCTCTGTTTCTCTATTTAACCAACTCTTTCTTTATCCTGTTCATATAAACAAACAATGACAGTGTGCTTAGGGTACTGACGGTACATTTATGGGGCATGGTACGTACATGAAAAGGCCTTGCTGCTGATAATGATGACAACATGGGTATTGATACAACAGGCTGGATGCCATGTGGGTGTACAAGGCCAGTGTTGTGCCATGATACTGAGACCGAGCAGACGTTAGCAGATTTCTGTAGAATTCACCCCAAAATATGTAAGTAATAGTATTGATTGGAGGAGCTTTAAATACTTTTTTCTGTTCTTCTAATCGGCTCTCAATGCCCACATTATTCAGCACAGGGCAAGACAAAAAATAAACCCTGTACAGTTTAAAGTTGAATCTTTATTTCAACCACTTGAATGTCATTCATTGCTCTCTATATATTTTTTTTAAATTATATAATTTTATATTGTTACGTACTGTATTAAGCCTCCCATATCTCTCTTTTCCTTCTAATTCCCTCTCTTTCTCTCCTCTCTTTCCACCTCAATACCTCCCCAGAAACCTCAGCTTTGTCAAATGAAGGGATTATGAGCATATCTGAAATCACAATTAGGCACAGTTTTCATTCTCAATGAGACAAGCTGCCTAACCTCATTAACTTGCTTCCACTTGAGAAACCCTGCAAAAAAGAATGCAATTAACTCATGTTACCATACTCCTCGCTCCTGTGAACAGAAACAACACACAGACGCACGCACGCACGCACACACACACACACACACACACACACACACACACACACACACACACACACACACACACACACACACACACACACACACACACACACACACACACACACACACAGAATAGGAAGGAGCTCAGTGTCTGAGTGTTTAAAAATGACTTGTTTTGTATTGTATTCCTGGAGGAAACTTCAGGTGTCACAGCAGCAACAACAGTGAGAAAGACACACTGCAGAGATACTGTAGAGAAGAGTCTTATACTGTAACTTCTCTCCTCACAGAGCCCAAGTGTTCTCTCGGAGAAGGGTGATTCATGCCATATACCATCACATTCGTATACGTCGCGTGACGTGTTGTGAGCGAGCATATCTGTTATTTTCGGCGCAGTACGCAACCAAGTATATACCTCAGGCAAGAGACTCCCCGGTTCAGCGTGCAAGGCTGTGCTTGCACGCTGCCCCAGGGCTCTGGCTGGTGAGCAGAGGGGAATGGGTTCATACACTGGTTCACACTGGGCTCCCAGTGTCCTCGGGAAGGAGAAGAAGCGAAATAAAGAAAACATTCCTATGACCACAACTGATCCTTCTGCCAAAACAAAGTATCCGTTAATTCGATTCTCCACCCTTTTATTGGTACAGTTGTGTAAGGAACTGATTGTAAGATAAACATCTCTTTCAAAAGGTGCCCTGGTTAAAAAAGGAACCACAAAAAAACACGCAATGTTGACGGAATCACGTTTCATCTAGAGAGGAAGTCGAAGACTGGCAATATGGTGAGCCGAGGGGAAGGTAGAGAGAGAGAGAGGGGATGAGGGTGGAAGGGGGTGGGGTTAAAAAGCCACAAAACAGACACAAAGTGTTATGAAAACACGATTTGGCCGCTCCAGTAAGGCCCTGAGGGTGTAAGACCTCTGGGCCGGTACACCCGCCTATACTCCCTCGCCCCGTCCATGCCCCTCCCGACCACACTGCCCCTGCCTAGAGATAAGCATCTCCCATAATCCTCCGTGAGTGTGGTGACCTTTCGACCCGCAACCCCTCTACCCCCACCCCTCGTCCTTGCTCGCTCGCTCACTCACTCGCTCCCCCTTCCATCTCTCTTTCTCTTCCCCCTCCCCAGCAATCGGTAATGCTCTAGAAACACTGGTTCCCAAACACTGGGATTTGTTTTATCAGCACAATGGGATTTTGTTTTTGATTATTATTAAAAAAAAACATTGACAAAAAACTTTTTCATGAATTGAAAACCAAATTCAATGGCTTTTTTCTGTAATTAAAGAAATGCCCTGAATTTGAAAACAAATGAAATGAAAATAGCAGATCTACAAGTTAGCCATGTCGCAGAGCGCGAATTACTGCACCCATAATAGCACTATGTCTTAAATCAAGACATATGACATGGCGGTAAGTAAGACACGCAAAATAGTAAGATCAAGGGGCAATTTCATGTCTACTCATATGAGAAGTGCTGTCAGCTTGGCTACACAGAATAAGTATATCCTTGTTAAGGTAATCCCTGCTTGAGGCTCCTGTGCCCCACAGTTATATAACCCCTGACACAGTGTGTGTGTGTGTGTGTGTGTGTGTGTGTGTGTGTGTGTGTGTGAGAGAGACATGTGTGCAGTGTCATCCGCATGCATGTATTCTCGCATGTGTCTGTCTTGTCATGATGATGTGTGTCTGTCTTGCAGACAGCAAGACACGTGACTGTTTATTTCCCCCTCAGGACAGCAGAGGAAATGCAGCAGAGAAGAACAGACTCACAATGCCCCTCTCTCTAAATGTCTCATGTGTGTAATAAGACACTAATATTAACGGGAACTATAGAGCTGTTACGTAAGGGCTTAGTAATAGTTTGTACTTGCAAGGCTCTTGGTGGAGGCAGGAGGGATGTAGCATGGAGATACAAACTGATCGCACAACCACCAGAATAGATTGATTACATTGGATGAGTCAATGCAAAAACAAGAAAGCAATGATGCCACGCACTGGATGGATCGTGGAGGATAATGCCTATTGACAACGGATCGAAAAACACATTCAGGTCACAGTGCCTATAGCTGGGTGTCTTTCCCTGTCATCCATCAGTGATTCACGTTGACGACAATACGTTGCTTGGAATAAAAGTAAAACTGAAGTTGTCTTTTGTAGCACTTATAACACTGTGTGCTGAGAAAGCTGCTGGTTCCTTCCTGGTTAAATGAGCAGAGATAAAGCTTCCCATATTTGAGTCTTTGACACACTCGAGGTGAACTTCTTGCAGAAATGAGTTCTGTCAAGTTTGTAGTTGTACCCCAAATAGGACTTATTTCCAGACAAAACTTAGATAGACACCTATTTCCAGACAAAACTTAGATAGAGACAATAGAGCCTTTATTTAGATTTTCTCTTTTCTGTGACCTCTGATCTGCCTCTGATGACTTACTTTGTTTCAAAGATTCAAAATACAATTTCAAACCCTATTAAAATTATTTGATTCAAGGCTAACAGTCCAGGAAATACCATCAGCCATGTTTATGTTGCGATCCTTGTCAAATCCCTTTTCGAATCGATTAGAATTCCCTATGCTATGCCGTGTTTGCCAGGGGTGAATCGAACCAACTTGTTTGTTTCTAGTTCACCACGTGTCTGTTCTCACACGAGGGTGGTGGGCATTCCCTGCTGCTACAGTATGTATGTTATGTGAATGCACAGATAATCTGAATGACAATGCAGGCAGATTCTGAATTCTTAACTCCCCCGAGTCCCCATCTTTAAACCAACCCAGAATAACTTGAATTGGGGCACAGCCCACTATTATTTATTTATTTCCCTGCAGACAGTCTACAAATTTAATTTAAAAGTATCCATAAGCCTTCAATTCACTTAATTATTTCAATGGACTAAAATATTTTTATATATATATATAAGAGCGCTAGCCCCTCCTATGCCTAGCTTTGTGTGTGTGTACCCCATAGCGATGATTTGATTGGCAGTGATCACTCCATAGCAATGATTTGATTGGCTGAGCAAAGTGCGAATTGAGGGAAAAGGGGGAACAGAAAAGTGAGGACGGAAAAGTGAGGACGCAAATTCTGATTGGCCAGAATGAGATCATGTATGATGATAAGAGGCTCCAGTTTGGTGACAAGCTAGCTTGCCAGATTCTGTGAGTGAAACAAGCGACCAGATCTATGAAAACAAGCCCAAAAGAAGCAACCAGTTTCACCACTTGAGCCCTATTACATCCACAAGAATCATGAAAGCAAGCCCAAATAAGCAACTGCACTTCAGAAATAAGCCCAAACTAAAGCAACGGGCAACTATATGAATATTAAGATATGTTACGCTGCTTTTTGCAATTTGCATGGGGGAAAATAATGTTTCGTCGGGCGACTGGTTTTGTGCCGATTAAAAAACTGCTAGTCTGTTGCAATCTGACAGTTTTAAGCAGTCTTTGACTAGTCTGACGTTTGCTTGGTGTGGAGTCACTTTTAAGCATTATGTTATACTTTAGCTATCGTATTGTAAGTGCAGACGGTGTGTGGGTCTTTGTGCACTTTGTGGCGCAAATCTTTGAATATATATTATTTTAAAGCAAACGTTTTTAACTCAAATCTTTGGTTCTGGGGGGTCCCTGGAACAGAATGAGGCTCGCGGCCAATATTACATATAATTCTGGGGTCCTTGACATTAAATAGTTTGAGATCCACTGATAAGGAAAAAATGTTTTTTCTGAAAACTCATGATTTAGAAGACATTTGTAGAATCAGTTCTCAGGTCTAAATGGACGAAGTGTATAGGCAAGAGAGTTTTTTGAATAAGACTTTGGGACTCTTGCATTATGCACTCTACAATATGCCGGGCCTCATGCCAGCTAAAGCCGTCCTCTATATTTTCATTGTGGAGCTGGGAAATGGATTGTCCGCTGGCCTTAACCAAGACCCACTATTGTTATTGTAATCAAACCAACAAAGGCATCCAAAGGTCTTTTTCTCATCCACACACAAGAGCCATTCGACACTTCCTAATCCAAAACTTCCTCTCCCCATCCCCCCACCGGGGCTAAACACACACACTAACGCAAGCAGGCACGCAGGCGCACACGCACACACGCACACACACACACACACACACACACACACACACACACACACAGACAGAGAGACAAAAGCTCAGAGCATTGTGGTCAGTCTGAGAGGTCATTAGCACCTGAGCTTTGGGCTCCTTGTGGTCTGGCTACTGTTGCTGTCACGCACTGATGGACTTCCATAGACTGAGGTGTCAGGAATCACACATGTCCCCTTCCACACCACACCCTCTGTCTCAATAGAGCAATGGGGAGAGAGGGTCAGTGTGTTTTGTGAGTGTCTGTGTGCACATGAGTGGGGGATGGTGCACGCTCGCGTGTGTGTGTGTGTGTGTGTGCGTGTGTACTGTGTCACTGAAAAAGTCAGAGAGTGAAAAAGATAGGGTGGGAGGGAGGTAGGGAGAAAGACAAATACAGAGGGGGAAAGGGTGATATTCAGACAGAGAGAGAGAGAGAACGTGGGAATCTGTGAATGACAGGGAGAAGACAGTAAAGAGCGTCGCCAAGTGTAGCATGCAGCCTCTCACACGCTCAAGTCCCCGCCGGGTCAAAGGTGATTCATCATCTGATGACATCTTCTCAGCCGTAGAGAAAGGGCGCTCTATCTCTAGCGCTAATTCTATTCAACTCCCAAATTGGCATGGAGAAAAAGATCGGACACACACGCTGTCCAAACATCACTCAGCGCTACAATGAATCAGTCACAAAATCTCCATCCACTGTCTACTTCTGGCGGAAAGCGTTGAAAGAACGCAAGGAAGCGGTGAAAGAACATTGCAATAACAAAACGAAGAATAGTGTCTGCCATTGTACTATTGTAAATACTGTAGAAAAACATTACTCAGCGTGAGATTCAGTGGGGTGGATGCTGTTCATAGCCAAAGTAAAGCTTCGTACTTTGACAAACATTCTGGCTAGAAGCTACTATGTTGTTCTAGTTTAATTTTTTTTGCAGTGGTTGGATCAGAGCTAAAATGCACATACTCACACAGCAATGGAGCTCAATAAAAAGGTAGCAGTTATTGCACGGCAAATAACAACAATACTGGTGCCAAATGAAAACATTCACCATGTACAGCATGTAGAAGAATGCGTGTGAATGTACAGGCAGAATTAATGTACATACTTCAGAGAAGCTGATAGATTCTCCATTTGTCCAAAAAGGGGTTTATAGGTCGATGCACCATTACATTTTGGTGAGACTGCAAGTTTATTATATACTGAATGTGTCCTGTTCTCCACTCACGTCGATTGCCCTTTCCCTCTCTCTCTCTATCTCTCTCTCAACATATTTTCACTTCATGTCTTGGTCTAATGGATCAAAGAGAGAAGCTCCCCAGAGAATGAAGGTGTATTTCTTTTATCCTTCACCACTCTCTCCTCTTCCTCCTGCATGTGATGCTGGAAAACAGATCTGGGACGAAGGATGGAAACTTCAGGTATTAATAATTTAATTTAAAATGGTAAACAAGCCATCCCTCTCTCTCTGTGTCTCTCGTTCTCTCTCTCTTTCAGACATTTTTTTTCCATGCTCCTTTCTATAGTCTGTCTCTGTCTAATTAGCCACGGTGAACAGCAGCTGCGTGCACGCAGGTTGTCATGTAAACAACATGAAACACCGCCCGTGTTGTAAAAAGCCACAATGGAGCCTGGGCTCCAAAGTAAGTCAGAGCAGAGGCCCGCGCAAACAAGCTCTTTATTCTTTACCCAGTGCTATGACGAAGAGAAAGTACACAGCACTCCACTGTCGCCAAGGCATCAACATCAGTCTGTTTCTTATACTGCCTATGCCATATTGATATGGTGTATAATATAGCTGTTACCTTTGTGTGCCTTTCCATGTTTGTAGTGATATGTTAGAAAAGAGAAACAAGAAAGTGGCCGCACACGCTAATAGCCAAAGTGCCAACATTTTATTAGGAAGCAGCAGATTATGATTGATGACAAATAATTTGTCTTAATCTGCTGCTGTGTTGGGACGGATCGGCTATTTTACTTTAGCTTGGAGAGCGCACACAGTCTTACCGCGACAATTACTACTTTGGCTATGGAGCGTTGAGTAAAGCTTGTTTCCCGAGATGCACTTTGGGACAAGGAATCTGAGATGAAGGCATTTGAAAGGATGAGAAACAGTGCGAGTGGATGCACACAGTGATCAATGATTTATTTATTCTTTTTAGATATTTGTTTGGCCTTTTTGCCTTTATTGATAGATTACAGTAGTTTGACAAGAAAGGGGGAGAGAGGTGGGTAGGAAGACACGCAGCAAAGGTCGTCGGGATCGGAACTCGAACCCACGACACACTGTCAGGCTGGATTACCAGCCTAGGTGCCTCGCCAGTACATACTGTAGATCTACGCCAATGGCGGTAGGCCAGATTAATTCAAAAGACGTAGATCTACGCCACGGCGGCGAATGTGTTAATTTGTCTTAGCGATTGTACTTTTCTAACTGCTAATCTTACTAGCACATCTTATAGTGGGATTTCTTGTAACTGTCTCTGCCTTTTGTATTTGGAAACTATTGCATAATTCGTTCCATGTGATATCTTCACCCAAAGACTAAACTTGTCTTGTTAGCTGATGTTGCACAGTATAAACCTTTTCTTTCTCTCGGTGGCTTCAGCTTCGGCCTATGGTATATATCCCACTTGCAACACACGCACACGCGCGCACACACACACACACACACACACACACACACACACACACACACACACACACACACACACACACACACACACACACACACACACACACACACACACACACACACACACACACACACACACAAAGAGCACACACAAAGAGCACACTAGGGAGCATGCAGTCTCGCTGGCAAGTGGCAACATTGTAGCTGACTATGTAGGTTAGCTTTTAAATGTCCGAGAACAACAAAACACATCCACAAGCACACAAACATGCTCCACTGAGTGAGCGATCGCACGGCACACACGCACACGCGCACATGCACGCGCGCGAGCGCGCGCGAGCACACACAGTCACACACACACACACACACACACAGAAAAACATCACATTTGTGTGAAGTGAGGGGCGCCTCAGTTCTTTTAACAAACATTGTACTCTATGTTTGTTCAAATTGCTCTAAACAGACATTAGAAAGTCCATAGACTTGGCTGCCAAACATTGGAGAGGCTAGCGCCCCTCAAAAATGACCTTGGGGTCTGCCATCAAAGAGGACAGGTAGAGGCGGGCCAGACTTATCCGACCATGCACCATATAACCACCAGGCATACAGCTCAGGGCTATCGAGGGTGTACCGCTGTGTGCATTTGAAAGCATCTTCAGAGAGGAGAAGTGTGGCTGGAGAAAAGGCTCCTGGAATTGAAAGCAAGGAGAGATGAAAGGACTCGTAACGGTGCACCATAAAAACCCACTGGGATGGGAGGGGCACAACATTGTCTGTTGACACCATTCACTTCTTAAGGTCCCAAACAACACATCAGTTGGCTGGCCAACAACAGCAGGGGACTCAGCGGGACAGCGTGGGCAGTGATAACAAAATACATCCCAGTTCTTCTGCGGATGAAGACCTCCATTGTAATTGTCCATGCCTTTTCATAATCACAAACAATCGCAATACAATTATTGTTATTGGATAGTTGTAATTGTGTATTATACTGTATATGAACAGCACATGCCAGAGAGAAAGGAAGAGTTTGTTCTACTTTTGCTTTGGACATGTAAACGTATGTTTTCTCATGCCAATAAAGTCCTTTTGAATTGAAATTGATTTGTATTCATCTTAAGCACTACTGCTTGCAGGCACTTTAAGACACACTTTATTACTTTATTTTACAGTCTATGGAATGCACTTTTTTCTGGTGAAAGAACATCACGATTGATAAGATGACACATTTGTAATTTGTTTATTTGTAATTACATATTATCCACTTCAGAGAGTATTATTGGGAAGTTGGGATCTCATACTGAGGGCATGCACAAGTGAACGCAAGACCCTTAATCTTAGCCATAGCTAAACTGTCATTTCTATAAAGTTGGGTCATCGTGCCATCATGCCGTCACCCAGTAAGATGTCTATTTTCTAATCTTCTGGCTTGTGACGAATATTTCTCTAGCTCTAACTTCCTCCCTGCTTTTGTGCTTTTCAGAGACAGCAGCCATGATGTAACATTTACTGTAATTAAAGGTTATCCACTCGTTCATTGCCATTTGAAGATACCTTCGATTGTGCTGGAATGATGGAGAGGGCTATTTAGTCGTTATGTCAGACAGTCACCAGGAAAAATACATTTAAAAAGTCCCATTTCTTCTACCATCTACCTCTCATTTAATTTCATGTAGCCTGCCCTAGAATGTAGACAAAATACTGTTAGCTGCCTTTAACCACTCAAACCCTGGCATTCCTTTTTCCACATTTTTCCCCACTTAAAAAATAACAGCTACACAGTCACAAGCTTACTGAGCTTGCTATTTTCGCAATTGATCATACAAAGTATATAAGGCTTAAGTTGTTAACAAGCACGGCTTGCTGCCTGCAATTAATGTTTTCTAAATGGCAACCAACGGACACAATACAAATCTCTCATTAAACTGGGATTGGGAACAGTGTCAAAGTCAGACAGCTAGCCAGTGCATGCTAAAATGGCCAATTACAGCATTCACATCTGTGGCTGTCTCAAGGCCAGAGAAAACACGAGTAACTTTACCAAGTGCTTGCATCTATGTTGTCTATCTATGGAAACCTCAAATACAGCCAATGTAACTAACCATGGACTCTGACATCTCTTCTGACATCATTTCTAGGACAAACCAGCCAATGCCAATATATTGATTCCAAAACTCGGGTAGCTTTTTGTCCTGGTATTGATTGCTGTCAACTGTTTCAATTTCAATGTCCCCCAGTTCTAGTCTCCCATTTGACACAATTCTTATCTCTCTCACTCTACTTTTAAATTATACGTGTTACTTTTTAAACCTTACTCTCGTATTATATTTTTTCCCCCTCATCAGCTGCATAACAGTTTTACAGCATGGCTCCTTGGAGGCTGTGTGCGTGCGTGCGTGGGTGTGTGCAAGACCGCAAACCACTGGATCGACCAAATATTTAGCTTTTTAAAACTATATACTGGAAGTCAAATAACTCTAAATTTGAAAATCAATATGACATCACAGTGTCAATATGACATCATCAAGATGTCATCCGAGATCCTAAACTGAGTTCCCAGAAGCATAAAAACGTGAGGGGCGAATAACCCACATGAAAGCCAGGCCACTATATTAGACCTATTAGTCTTGTTCTTTCACTGCTACAACATGTGATCTGAGAGCAATCATTGTTCTCACCTGCTGTTGAACTTCTCTGGGTGTTTTTCTCTCATCAGGTGGAAGCGGTGGGCGATAGACGCGTCCTGTGGAAGAGAACGAATGTTACCTGGATGTTACCTCAGTAAACTCTGCATAGTAAAATCCTCACTGTAAATGTAAGTCAGTTTGTAATTCAGACAAATGTAAATGTAATGACAAAAAATGTGCACTCTGAGGAGTTTACCGTGTACATATCACACATACTGTAACACACACACACACACACACACACACACACACACACACACACACACACACACACTGCAAAAATGTGTTGAGTGTGTTTAATAATAATGAGAAAGATCATTGAATGAAAGGTCAGGTGGTGCTTGGGGCAGCTCAATCAGGACTCTGCCCTCCCCTTTGTTTAACCCCTGACCTTTGGGCCAGAGGTGGACTTCACCCTGATAAGTCATACAAGGACGGTCCGTCTGCACAATGACAGCAGCATTCATTTATTCTCTGGAATAATGAACAAACTAACTAAAGATTAATTAAGTTGCTCTAGTCTACACGGTCGTCTGTCTAGAATACCAAACAGTGAACGTCAAATCAAAACATGAGTTCATGCCTGCTTCAGCAGATTTTCACCATTCAGTTATTTATTTATTTATTTGACAGGGACAAAGCTCATTAATCAACATGTCAGTTTTCACATCAATGTAAATGGGCCAGAGTTAGCCAAAGCTAAATTTCATCTGTAGTCCCTGGGCAGGCTCTTAAAAAATGAATGATAAAAAGGACAAAGTGTAGTGTGCCTGCACACAACACTACGTCCATACAAGTTGGTCAAGTCGATACCATAGCATTGGAACTGCACCGTTAAAATATGCTCCGAATTTAAAACAAAATGAGATTATTCGATTTTACAAATCCCATATCATCTTTTTTATTGACAAGCTGCAGGCTCCTGCTTACTGTTATTTCTAAGCTGTGCTTGCGGTGCATCTGGTACTGGACTGGACACTTTAAACTCTGAGTGGAAGTGATCAGTCAAACAGACCAACCCTTAAATTGACCCCACTTAACATGATGAGCTTGACCAGAGCCACCCAGATTCAACTTGCAGCTGTAGGGTGGCATCTGTCTCTCGTTAATACACGTCTATGTCACATATTAAGTTCAAAGAAGGTTCAGGGTGATACATGAGCATACAGATAATGTCAACCGGACCCCTCATAGTCATACTGTGTGTAACTTTGTCAATTGATCAAAAGTTATTTTTGATTATAATCTTGAGTGTACATGGTTTAATGAGATCAGATCAACATATGGAATGTCAGAACAGGAAGGACGCGTGGGGACAGATCAACATATGGAATGTCAGAACAGGGCCTCAGCTCTATATATGGAGATGTAAGGGCTTGAGGTCAGATGTAGAGTTGCTGGCCGGCTCTATATATGCAGATCTATAGGTGATGATCCAGTCTTCTTCGTGTATGGTTATCCAGGGTTAAAAGAGGTCAGTGGGAGGTGGATATAGGAGAGGAGATAACTGAGGTGGTTTGGGATACAATTCTACATCGGGTACATGGGTCCTCTATTTGTGCGAGGCATGCTCTTATTGAATGTAAATTACTACACCGTGTCTACTACACCAAGGCCAGGTTGTCTAGAATATATAATGATGTGTCTCCTGAGTGTGATAGATGTCGGCAGGCTCCCGCAGACCTCAACCATACGTTCTGGCTCTGCACTTCTCTACACAAATATTGGACCGATATCTTTAATTCCTTATCAAAGATAGTGGGGCAAAGAGTGGAACCCACACCTTTGGGGGCCCTGTTTGGTGTTTTTCCCTCAGTACCGTCGCTCTCTAAACCAGAGAGGGATGTTTTGGCCTTTGTCACTCTGTTAGCTAGGAGACTAATTCTGACCAACTGGAAATCGCCCACTTCCCCTTCTCACACTCATTGGGTTAGGGACACCTGGTACTGTGTAAAACTGGAGAAGATTAGACACTCCTTGAATGGTTCTTCCAATAGGTTTGGGAGGATATGGGGTCCATTCTTTCAATTCATTCAGAATTTGAATCCGTCTCTGCTTGGGGATGAGTGAGGTCTGCTGGACTTTTGTTGTAAAAGTAGCTTATACTGTGATTGGATTGTATGGATTGTATTGTATTGGATTATGGATGTATCATGTACCTATGATTGTTTATAGGATGTTGTGTACTGTTGTTTTGTCTGCCTTTTATTTTTCAACTTTTACTGATCTTGTATTTAAGGTTTGTTTGTCTTGTTTTCTGTTGTCCTTTTTCTTTGGGGTGAAAATTCAATGTGTTTACTCTTTTATGTCATACTTGTGGGGTTTGTTTAAGAGAAGCTGTCAATTCCACCATTTATTATTTTTCAAACTCACTATTTAAATAATGCTTCTGTGAAAAAAACCAATAAACAAAGTTATTAAAAAATATATAATAATAAAATAGGTCAGTGTCGTGATCTTCATCATATATAGAGATGGCCATGGTGGTGTGGCGTGTCCGAGGCGTGATGTCACGAGGTGTGATGTCACGAGACATGATGTCAAGAGGCGTGACCATTATATGGAGGTGTGACTAACTGACGGGAGATGCAGGTTTTCATAGTAAATGGGGCGAGAAGTGTCCGAGCATGGGGGGTCAGATCAGAACAGGTCAGCTCCATATATGGAGATCTAAGGGTGGCAGCAGGGGCAGTGTCTTTTTATTTTATTTATATATATTTTTTATCCCATGATTTTGTAACCCATTTTTCACCCCTGTGTCAATCATCTAATGTGATCCTGGGCTCTACACACCCTCCACCAACCCAGTCCCCATATATGGGGGACAAGGGGAGAGCAACGGACTTGAACTCATGCTTCCTTCAAGCCTGAGTGTCCAAATTGCTCCTTTACACCTGACAGGGGGGAGTTTCCCTGGTTGGACGTAGCGCGTGGAAGGAACACATTATTCCAACCAGTTCCTTTCCCCTCCATCAGGCGCCCCGGCTGGCCAGGGGGAGGCAGTTTGCAGAGGCAGTGTCTTGAGTGTACAGGGTTTGATGAGCTCTGGCCATATATGGAGCGTCTTTTGAGTGTACAGGGTTTGATGAGGTCAGATCAACATAATGGAATGTCAGAACAGGTCAGCTCCATATATGGAGATCTTCAGAGCTCATGTATGGAAAGTGCCACTATGTTGGATGCATCAGGGATTTCTTAACAGATGAGGGGACGTTTTTTTCCTGGAATAAACTGGTAGGAGGAGTGGCGGCCAAAGTGTCAAACGGAGACATAAGACAATACAGTTTGTTGCCACCGCATCTAACGCATGGAGGCACCGTGACTGATGCCTTGATAATTACAGTGTCTGCTGCTTGTCTAAATGACTTTTCTCATTTACTACCTCTTCGCTCATTTGTGGCAAATAGAAAGTTCAGGCGATTTGACTCCTATGGTTAGTTTAGTTCGTTAGTTTCATTTATTGTCCACGTGTGGAAATTCGGTCTCAAACAACAGTAAAAACAAACGGCAACAACACTTACACAATTATCTTCATGGCAAATACATAAAATAAAATAAAATCTAGCGAGACATGGTATCATTTAGTGCCTTAGTGGCATTAGGAATGAAGGATTTTTTAAAGATTTGGGTACTTTGTACCGTCTACCAGAGGGAAGTAGCTCGAACTCCTTGCAGACTAGAGTGGATGAGAGGGGTCATTTCCTATCTTGGCAGCTTTTTTCCCCCGAAGTACTTCCTTGTAGATATAACTTAATTGATCTGTCTCTTCCCAATGATTTTTGAGGCTAGGTTTTTTTTTTAGCTATTCGCTGCAGCTTGCTTCTTCCTTTTACATTTAGATTGCCATACCACATTGCCATGTTAAAAGTTTTCACTGAAATTGAGTTTGCTGTCAATATATGTGCCTAAATATTTAAAATTGTCTACTACCTCCACTATTTGTCCACTAATTGTAATGGACTGCACAGGTTCCACAGTTCTTTTGTTTTTGTCACATTGATCCCTAAGGAGCTTTTATCACACCAGTTCTGAAGAGATGACACAAGCAGAGGTAAAATCAATAAAAAGGACCATGGCAAAGTGGGAGGGGACTTGGAGATGCTTTGACAGGGTGCTAAACAGGCTGATAGTTGCATCATCAGTTTCTCTCTGGCTTCTATAAGCAAATTGGAGACGATCTAATCTGTTAGAAACCATTGCTGTGATTTGTCTGCTTATAACTTTCAAAACATTTTCCCAAAATGGAAGTATAAGAGCAATATCGGGCCTGAATTATTTTAATTCAGTGGCTCCAGGCTTCTTGGGGAGAGGCACAATAGACAATACAAGACATTTTCCATAAATTGGGCATCGCTAGAGAGTCAAGCAAATACTGGAATAGCTTCAACACGTAGTTCATGAACATTTTCTTTCAGCACTCTACCTCTAATAAGTCCATCTGTCCTTAGACGGACCATCAACTGACTGTGAAAAGGTACTCATTTATTCATAGAGAATAAAAAGAGAGCGTACAAATCGGCTACAATTCTCAGGCTTCTCAGAGAAATGACCTAACGTCTACATTGTTCTATCTCACCTGTCATTGTTACAAATCAGCAGTTATATTTAGACGCAAAGCCGCTGTACATGATTCAGTAGTGATCCGCACTGGCAGCTTCATATCAACCATATCCATTTCAGGTGGCAAGGTCTCTCTGCCCCCGACTGCCTGTTTACCAGTCAAATGCTCATTATATGCATGCATGCGTCCTTTTAGAGTGGATGTGGAGGAGATGTGTTGTAAGTAATGTGCTCATTTCTCATACGATCGTTTTATTTAAAGCTATAGTGTTGTGGTATGTCCTGTAGGTTTTTTACTAAAAACTATATTAAAAGGACACCACCAGCATCAATACATGTCATTGTGACTGTCTATTAACAACCATAATGATTTAATAAACACTGACCTATTTCCCATTAATGGTCTTGGGTGTATTTTTATTCTTGTTTAGCTTTAGTTTAAAAACGTTGTTAAAATGTTACAACTATTGGGACTTCCGCTTCCGCCCAGATGGAGTAGTCGCATGATTAAGTGCTCCGTCTAAGTTTTATCATTTATTCAAGTTTGTTTTGACCAAAACTGCCACTTTTATGTCAAACTACACGTGCAACTAGTTAAAGTACAAATAAGTATATGGAACTGAGGTCAACTAAATCGCAGCTTCCTAAAACTACAACCGAGACAGACCCTCCCGGCGCAATGGACCCCGACAAGCAACCTCTCTCCCTCGCCATGCTGAGAGCGGAGCTGCAATCGTCTCGGGAGGCAGGGCTCCGTGAGATAAAAACTGAAATAGCAACCATACGGCAAGAAATCAAAAACGATATCACAGCACTCCGTGAAGAGGCAAAAGCAGAATATGCCTCCATTCGCTCGGAAATAGCACAAGACCTCACCTCGCTGTCTTCCAAGCACACAGAGTTAGCTTCGGAGCAGTCAGACATGGGGAGATCTCTGAGTGATACTATGGACCGTGTTGCTGTACTGGAACATTCAATGGGCTCGATGGCAAAGGAGAACAAAGTCTTACAGGAGAAATGTTTAGATTTAGAATGCAGAAGCCGTAGACAGAACCTAATTTTATTCAACATAGCTGAAAATTCTGAAGCTGGTGACCCGGTTGGGTTCGCAGCCACCTTCTTCCCTACGGTGCTCGGTGCTGAGAACTTCCAGAACCCCATCGTTATTGACCGCTGTCACAGACTAGGGGCAAAGTCAAATGATAAGAAGGATAGACCTCGCATCATGATATTACGTCTGCACTACTTCTCTGACAAGGAAAAGATCCTGCAGCTGTCCAGAAAACAAGGCAGCCTACGCTACAACGGCTCTCCAGTGTTTATTCATCCAGACGTGCCCCAAGTGATTACAAAACTTCGCGCAACGTATGGCCCGATTAAGACCAAGTTGCGCGAAGCTAAACGCCGTCTCCCGGGCCTAGATTACAGTCTATATCACCCGGCCAGATTCACAATAACATTGGACGGGATCCGGTATTCTCTCAACTCTCCTGAAGCGGCCGAAGAATTCTATCAAAAGAAAATAGCATCCGCGGCAGCACCGACTGTTACAGCCGATGAGGATGCTGCAGAAGACTAGCTGGCCGGGACATACACCCTGAACAATGATCACAGACTTGCTTTCTCCCCGTGGACATTACTCTGTCTACGCACCCTCCACTATCATTACTACATGGATACAACGATGACAAATTCACGCTCATCTTTAAAAAGAAGGTAATTTTTGTGTGAAAAGGATCTGGCGAAAGCTACTACTAAGACTAACTTTATCCCTTTAATGCTTGGAATGCACATAAACACCGTAATAATTCTACCTTGTTTATCTATTGAATTTATTTTTTATTTTATATTTTTTTATGGTTATTGTATTTGATCAGTCGTATTATCAGTCTAAAAGACGGGGTTATAGTTTACATTACTAGTGTCAGTGTATAGCAGCTTTGCTAATGATGCTATTATGGAGTCACCATGGAGGCCGCCATTTCTTTTTTATTTATTTTTGTCCACTGTAGCACCGCGTTCGCGACCTGCGGTGCATTTGTTATCTTGTTTAGTACAAGTGCTAGCATCCTTGCTATTGCTGTTGTTGTCATGTAGCCCCCATGGAGGCCGCCATTTTGTGTACTATGACGCTAGCAACCTACGGTGCGCCTCGAGGGACAAAAAGGACGTCGTTTGTAATGTAGTGAGGGAGGGGAGGGAGGGACGTTAGGTTACGAACGTAACCATGGTTATTTGAGTGAGATTCGCCTCCACTTCTGCCGTTTTGGATATGAGGAGGTTGCCTTGAGTTCTTTACATTCCTCTTTAGATTCATTTTATTGCCAACATTATGGTTTTAAAAGATATCATTTGCTAAAAAATACTTTTGAGCAAACAAAAGTGGGAAAAGTTGTTACTTTATAATTAGGATGAGGGATTTTTCATTTTTTCATTTTTTTCATTTATTTTCTTGTGAAAATATGTGTTCATGCGTATGTGTGTATGCATATATATACAAATTGGTTTGTTTTTCCTTGGTTTTTGTGAACTAAGTTGCACCGACTGTGGTTTGTGTCTGTCTGTTTGAATGTGGATTGTGTGTTTTTTGTGTCTGTCTCTGTTTGTATACCCCCTCTTTATTTGAACGTTAAATTGTATTTATATATTAATACATGTATATAAGTGCAGGGATATGTTTATGCGGGGATGTGTGTGTGTGTGTGTGTGTGTGTGTGTGTGTGTGTGTGTATGTGAGTGAGAGTAATGATCATCTGGTTGTTTTGGTTCAAAATAAGATTGTATCTTCATTTTATTTAATACATAACAATGGACGGTTAGCTAAGGTCTTCCCATTGTAGTTTTTTTTTTGTTTCTCTATTTTCACTATAGCTGCTTGTGTCTTAGACATAGAAAGCTGGTTAGCTTAGGCTTTTTCTTCTGTGACTGCTATTTGAGAGCAGGCATGGAGGGTTTTGGGGTTTCTCCCGTTTGTTGTTTTAATGTGTTTTTGTGTTTCTCTGTTTTTGTTTTTGTTCTCTTGCACTTCTATTCCGAATTCAGATTGATGTCGACATTTACACTCAGTCCTTTTTTTATATTAATTCCTGATTTATACAATGGCTAATTCTATTCCAAATTCTAATATTGTAAGAGGGGAAAGCTTGGTTCAATACACTACTTGGAACTGTAGAGGTCTGAATGGAGCGGTGAAACGTGGCAATGTATTGGCTCATTTAAAGAAGCTGGGGACAGAAATTGCTTTTTTACAGGAGACTCACTTACGGAATCAGGATCATAACCGCCTACGAAGAAATTGGGTAGGCCAAATATTTCACTCCCATTTCAATTTCAAATCCAGGGGCACAGCAATACTTATAAACAAGAACATTCCTTTTATACTAAATAAAACCATCCAAGACCTACACGGCAGATATATTATAGTTACTGGAAAGCTTTATAATTGTCCTATTGTTCTGGCTAATATCTACGCCCCTAACCATGACGATGAACGATTCATATCTTCTTTTTTGGCTACTTTGCCTGACCTTGACACTCACCAATTGATCTTAGGTGGAGATCTGAATTTTATTCTTCATCCTACGCTTGATAGATCTTCACATAGACCCTATACTCTGACTAAATCAGCTAAAATAGTGAATACATTCATGGACACATTTAAATTATCGGATCCATGGAGATTCTTAAATCCAGCTCAACGTAAATATTCGTTTTTTTCTTCTGTACATCACACTTTCACAAGATTAGATTACTTCCTTATAGATTCAAAACTTCTTCCCTCAATAAGACACTGTGAGTATGAAGCAATTGTAATATCCGATCATAGTCCCCTAGTCCTCAAATTAGCATTTCAGAACAGACATATGGCCAGGACTTGGAGATTTGATAACACACTAATAACTAGGCAAGCGTGTGTGGATGATATTAAAACCCAAATACAGTTCTATCTCTCTACAAACGACACACCCGATGTATCAAGAAGTACACTATGGGAAGCACTTAAAGCGTATATACGGGGGCAGCTTATTTCACGACAGGCTTTAATCTCCCGTCTACGTAAGGAACAAAGCAAAGCTCTGACTGATCGATTACTTGAAGTAGACCTACAGTATGCAGAATCTCCTTCTCCTGAATTATACAGAGAAAGGGTTTCGACTCAAGCCAAATTCAATCTCCTATCCACAAATGAGACAACTAATTTGATGACACGGTCACGCCATAGGTTTTATGAACATGGGGATAAGGCGGGCAAAATACTTGCACTTCAAATTAGGGAATCAGCTGCTTCTAGATTAATTACAGAGATCCATACAAACACTGGTCAAACTACTATTAATCAGCAGGAAATTAATGATGTATTTAAACGCTTTTATTCAGATTTGTATACTTCGGAATCACTAGGAGATTCTAATTTGATTGATACTTTTTCAGAAAATTTAAACATACCTTCCATTAGTCAACAACATAAGGTTCAACTTGAAAGAGCTATTACCTTAGATGAAATACATCAGGCAATCTCACAAATGCAGTGCTCAAAAGCCCCAGGACCCGATGGCTATACCTCTGAATTTTACAAGACATTTACTGAACTCATATCTCCCCTTTTACTTAAAGTGTTTAATGAATCTCTCAACGCCGGCCACCTCCCACCAACTTTCTACCAAGCTAGCATCTCTGTTCTACTTAAAAAGGATAAAGACCCGCTTAATCCAGGTTCATACAGGCCTCTGAGTCTTTTGAATGTTGATGTTAAAATTCTAGCAAAAGTTGTGGCTACGCGCTTGGAAAAAGTGCTCCCAACTGTGATACATACTGATCAAACGGGGTTTATAAAAGATAGACATCTATTTTTTAATCTCAGACGCCTATTCGACATTATATATTCTCCCAGTAGCACCCCCCAAGATACGGAGATACTGTTATCTCTTGACGCCGAGAAGGCCTTTGATAGGGTAGAGTGGGACTTCCTCCTCTCGACCCTGTCAAAATTTGGGTTTGGTCCAACCTTCACTTCCTGGGTTAAACTACTTTATGCTTCTCCATTAGCTTCTGTACATACAAACGGATACAGGTCTGAAAACTTCCCTTTGAATCGCTCGACCAGACAAGGCTGCCCTCTCTCACCACTGCTCTTTGCCTTATCTATTGAGCCGCTTGCAATTGCACTACGTGCTTCAGACACCTACACTGGTATCTTCAGAGGAGATAGAGAGCATAAAGTCTCACTTTACGCTGACGATTTATTATTATACATATCCAAACCTTCCACATCTATTCCTAGTATTATGTCCACCTTAAAGAGTTTTGGCAGGGTTTCGGGGTATAAAGTCAACGTTTCCAAAAGCGTTTTATTTCCTATCAATACACAAGGCAATCAAACTTTTGGCTCCCACCCATTTAATGTTACAACCAGCTTTCGATATTTAGGAATCATAGTAACCAAAGCACTTAACGACTTGCTCAAGCAAAACCATACAAAACTTTTTGAACGTACTGAACAAGACTTAACGAAATGGTCGAACCTTCCTATCTCACTTGCCGGCCGAATTAATATAATTAAAATGAATGTCCTCCCTAAATATCTGTTTCTATTCCAATGTATTCCAATTTTTGTTAACAACACTTTTTTTAAGAATCTGGATAAAATTATCTCCAAGTTCATTTGGGATAAGAAACACCCCCGAATAAAGAAGGATTTTTTGCAGAGGCCTAAATCAGATGGCGGAATGGCATTACCTAACTTCAAACTCTATTACTGGGCGTGTAATTTACGTGCACTCTCATTTTGGCTCCAAGATCAATTGCCTACATGGGCATTTATTGAAGGTCAATGTTGTCCCCCAACATCGTTGTCAGCTTTAATCTTTTCCCCAGTGGCCTCAAGATATACTAAGTTGCCAAAGGATTCCATAGTCTCGCATTCTCTCAAAATTTGGCTCTCAATACGAAAGCATTTCGGTTGGCACCCGGGCTCTGTGCGCGCACCACTGGTCGCTAACCATGCTTTTTTACCGTCCCTCTCTGACTCATTATTTAAAGTGTGGCATAGAAATGGTATTCACTCCTTCAAAGATCTTTATATTGATGGGTTATTTCCGACCTTTGAACAAATACGACGCAAATTCAATTTACCCCAATCACATTTCTTTAGATTTCTACAGATACGACATTTTTTAACACAACACACTGATTCATTTCCAAACATACCTCCCAACTCATCAATGGAATCTATATTTCTACCTGACCCATTGCTCAAAGGAGGTGTTTCTATTATTTATAACTCTCTCTCATGTTTAGATAATAATGCCTCCTTGGAGTATTTAAAAACTGCTTGGGAAAACGACTTAGGAATATCTATCACTGACGAGCAATGGTCTACATCTCAAAAGTTTGTGCACTCTTCTTCAGTATGTGCCAGGCACGGTCTTATACAGTTTAAAATATTACACAGATTACATTTGTCAAAGGAAAAACTCAACAGAATGTATCCAAATGTGAATCCAGCCTGCGACAGATGTGGCCAGTCGCCGGCCACTCTAGCTCATATGTTCTGGCATTGCACAAAACTAAGATCATATTGGCAAAATATATTTAAATCACTGTCAGACATTGTTGAAAAACCTTTTGACCCGGATCCACTAACAGCAATTATGGGAGTCACAGGGCCCGGGGTCAAACTGTCTACTTTCCAATATAACATGGTAAAATATGTGACTCTACTGGCTCGCAGACTGATACTGTTGAATTGGAAACAAGCACAGGTTCCAACTCACACTTCACTTATGAAGGATGTTATGCATTACTTACAATTGGAAAAGATTAAATTTGAATTGAGAGGGAGTGAAGATAGGTTCTACCAGACATGGCAACCCTTCATTGAATATTTTAATAGGTGCACGCTAACCCCTCCTACACAATAGATAGCACAATAGAAAATTGGAAAGAAAGAAAAGGAACTGAAAGAAAAGGAACTGAGTGTTTTTTCTTTATTTTATTTTTTATTATTTAAAAAAGAATGTCTAATTTACTTAATTCACAACATGTTGGTAGTTTGAGAGCAAGAGTGTCTGTCCTGTTGTCTGTTTTGTTTGTCTGTTCACACTTGTCATTGTTTAACTGTTTTTCTTTGTTTTACACTTATGTCTTTTTTTATTATACTGTATGTGGAACATTTACATTGCCTGTTATTTTTTTCATTTTTATTTAACTGAATTACTTATTATCATTGTCTAAATCTGAAATTGTCTTTCAAAAATGCCTAATAAAAACAGTATTAAAAAAAAAAAAAATGTTACAACTATTTTAGATTTTAATACTTTATTTGAATCACAAATAACAGTTTCCTCAGCTTTGGAAAATGGTCGGCAGTAATGTCCTATAATAGTATACCAATGAGTCACAGTGTTAGACAACCAGTATTGGTATTTGTACATTTTAGATTCTTATAGAGCTAACAGCAGCCAGCTATCAACCTCCACCCTCCATCATCTCCATGCTGCATATTCTGTACATAGATAGATAGATAGATAGATAGATAGATAGATAGATAGATAGATAGATAGATAGATAGATAGATAGATAGCTCTATTGTCATTCAGCAGATACATAAAATGCACAAGAGAACGAAATGGCGTTTCACTGGCTTTTGGTATGCTAGTTAAAAGAGAGCTAAAATACTATTTAAAATCTAAAATCCACTTTTAAAAACAAATACATTAAAAAGCACCATTAGTTCATTGAGAGACAGATATTGCACAACAGGAGTCCTTATAGCAGCATATATGGGGAAAAGGTTAGGGGTCATTTAATAGTAAAAGCCGAGGGAGGTGTTTCTAACAGACGACGCCAGTAGTGGGCACTGCGGGGCTGGCATCCTGCCACCCTGCCGGCCAATGCAGGTGTTTCATGGCTCACCAGAAGGTGAAAAGCCCAATGACAGCTGGTTATGCCCGTTGACACGCGTCCTCACTTTGTCACCCTGCAATCCATCCACTGGAGCTGTTCTCCCAGAGGCTGCCCTCTGCATCAGAACCAGAGCTACAGTATAGCGCGCTTAGATCCCACAACATCAGCAAATATCAGGCCTTAAAAATAGCATCTCTATCTGCCTGCTAGGCTCAGTTATAGGAATCTGATACTGGAGGTGTAACTACTGGTCTGTATAGTGTGTGCTGAACCAGAGACAAATGTGAGGCTGACTGTATGCCCACACAGCAAAAGCCAGAAAGCAAAATTGTGTCCAAAAATGTGTCCTCCAACAATCATGCATTTTTGTGTTACTCGCCTCGCTCAACAAAGTCAGGTAGTAGCCATTTCCCTTTGCATAGACCTCCTCGCCCATGTGTCTTGTCAACATCGCTGTAGCTGAATTGGTGTAGGTCATTCATTATATTAAGTTAGTTTGGTTAAGGTTTAGGGGTTGGGTTAGACTTATGGTTAGTACATTTTTAAAATGTATTATATAAAGGTCATAATGCTAATATTAATATAATACGGGTCGAAAATGTGTGTTTTGTTTACCTCTGAAGGCTGAAAGCTGTCCAGTAATAGAGAATGTGTGTCATCATGGCCTGATGTGACTATTCCTCAATTACCCTGTATTGCATATAGTACTGGTCACTGCTGACACTTATTCTTGGTTTGTTAGGGAAGGTCTAGATGGGTACATGTTCCGATAATTGTGAAGTCGATACACACTTATTTTCACCTGATAGTGAGGACTTTTACCAGGAGAATGTAACCAGTGTTGTAGTCTAGTTTATTTTCCAGATGGTATACCAGAATTATTCCCTGTGCGACATGCACACGTACAGTATACAGTAGGCTCACGCATGGCCAATGGATTAAATGAGAGCAGATGGTTTATGCTCTTTTTTCAAAAGCTTGGGCACATCATACGCAATGTATGCATATAGCGTATAACGGTAGCAAACACCACTGAATGTAAATGTAACACATGCGGAGGAACACATTATTCCAAATCTAGTCTCGCGTAGCCAGACAACTATTCCACAATCTTCGAATGCTATATAGAGGCTGGAACTACACCTCCCGAAGTAAGGGAGCTGCCATTCCCGTTCACGAAAACATATTTTAAAATATCTTCTCTGCTAAGCAATAGGCTTAGATGATTTCTATTCATATTAGGATAAAATTTGCGGGACTATAAAGACGAAATAATACTCCTGATAGAGCTTCCGTTGCTCCAGCTGTATGACGGAAGCATTTGGAAACTAGAAAAAGTGCCCCTCGGGGCACAGGTCTCCACCAGGCCAGGTCAGGTTGTGGCCTCCTGGTGGCGCTATAATAGGCCAATGTGAAATGGGTGCCATTTGTTCTTATACACCATTGATGGCAATTGGATGCTTTGAGGCATTTTGTTCCAAAAATGTGTTTTGCAAAATTCAACCTGTTGGTGGTGCTATAACAGGCCAATGTGAAAAGGGTGGGATATATTCCTCAGGCTAGTAGTCTTTGAAAGACTTCACGTAAATTGCACGCTGCGTTCGTGATTCGAGGCGTTTTGTTACAAAAGGGCCTATCCTGCAAATTTTGAAAGCCAATGTCAGCCAATTAGGATGGAATATGAAATATCGGATCCATCTTGAACACATGACTATAGAGATAGTGTGTAACGATTTGCGGGATCTTTGGACAGAATCTGGATAAAATAATTCCAAGCACAACCTCTGTTGGCACAGTAATAATAATAATGATGCTACTACAATGCTACTACTATTATTATTATTATTTATTTATTTATTATTACTACTACCTATAATACAAGTGAGATATAGAAGCACAAGTACTGTACACATGCTGTGCTTTGCGTAACCACATATTGTTCAGTCCATCTGTGTCCATGTCAGAGCTGTCGATAACAGGTGCCATCATGACTCATAAGACTGTTCACCATGAACCTATGAGAGCGCTGCAGTTGGTACGAGACCGAGCGGGAACAAACAATCGGAAATTTTGAACATCGCACAAGTACTCTTATGCAAGAGGCAGAGGAAGGGACAGCCTATACTGTATGTGTGTTGGTGTGCACGCACGTGCATCCGTGGCAAGAACACAGATCACTGATAAATAGCGAGAGGGTACAAGGCATGTCTAACTTCCCTCTTGCTACCAATTGAGCTCGCTGCTGCTGGCTATCTCTTGCGGTGAACAGGGAAGCAAGTCTTCTCCTGCTTGTACATAATCTCCTCCATCAGGACTCTTGCCAGGCCCCTCACACGGTACACACACAAGGTGTGATGTGCAGGCCCACACAGGTGAATACGCCCCGGTGCAGTGCCACTGAAAACAACTACTTACTGTACATCTCTACCTGGCAAATTCATATATCGCCAGGGTCCAATTTGCTCTTGGGATGGATATCGCCAGTATTATGTTTTATCCCAGCTTCTGGTCAGACTGAATTCAAAACAGGCATTTCCTTTTGGGAAATACAGACTGTCTGATATAGGTTTGATATATGTTTGATATAAGTTTGATAATATCACAAATTAATAACGTGTCACAGCGGGTGACATTTGGAGCTTGCAGATCTGCTATTTTCACGATTCATACAAAGAATGTATGGGTCTTAAGTGATTAAATAAACACTGAAGATTTGACTGTGTAAAAGTCACGATGTGTGATGTGTTTGTGTGTCTCAGTGCATATAAGGTGTAGGTACATGTGGTGTTTGTGTGTTCTATCTAGAAGGCTGCTCTCCTATCTTTAAGACGGGCCAGGTGTCACTCAGCACGGTCATTCATTACCGTGGTAACCTGGCCCCAAACTGGCAGGCGCTGACTTCCTGTCACTGATACTTCCCCTGACCTTCAGCGCGTGCCAGCACTCTCTCTCCTCCTGCACACACACACACACACACACACACACACACACACACACACACACACACACACACACACACACACACACACACACACACTCTGTCCCATTGTTTAGCCTTGTTGTTGTCTGCGCAAATACTACTGGTACTGTATACACCATAGATACATGAACAAGTTTATGCTAGTTCTTTAACAAGGAGTTCAGGGAGTCAACGTTAACAACGTTAATATAATAATGACATAAACAAAACCAATATCGTATGCCAATGGGGGAATATTATCGCTTCAACTTGCAAATTACGTTGCATATTAAGCAGCGAGGAAAGTACCACTGGCCTTAATGTCAGCACCGATAATGCTAATGTCAGCCAGTCACCCCCCCGTCCCCTATTCTGCAGTGTTTATTTAACATACTCAAAATAATGAGAATACTTCCAAGTAGTGAATTAAACGCTTTGTGGTGTCGGTGTCTACTCCACCTCCATCTTTAGTTTGTTTACTTCTCTTGCAGTCTACCACTAGTCACACACTTGTTTGTTGTTCCGCGTTCCGGGCGGTTTAAGGCCCGCCCTGCTATATCCGATATTTCACACGTACAGACAAGTGTGCATCATTTCCGTATCCGCCCTAGAGTCTAGATCTAGTTACTGGAAAAAAGTAATAATATTACTGAAAGTAATATATTACTTTGTTACTTGATAACACTGATGTCAGCACAGATAATCTCACCAAAGGGAGACACTGGTATTTAGACGCGGTATCCATTATTTACAACAATAATTTCCATTCATCTGTATAAAAACAGCTGGATGAAAAGAACAGAAATGTCACATTTCAGCATTATTTCCACGTAGTTGTCAACGCTTTCAATCTAGCATTCCTATTTTGGGCGTTTTTCTTTTTTGTATAAGGTTTTCATACGTTTATCGGTTTATATTTCTTTTCCAAAATAGTGAAAATAGGATAATTGTTCTATATGTACAACCTCACGACCCATTACGCTTGCAGCGTGGCTCAGGGGTAGAGCGGACAGATGGTGACCGCAAGGTTGCCAGTTGGAACCCGGGCTCGCCCAGAGTCAGTGTCGAAGTGTCCTTGAAGCGAGACACTGAACCGATGTGCTGGTTGGTGCCTTGCATGGTTTCTGCCGCCATCAGTGTATGTGTGCGTGAATGGGTGAATGTAATGCACAATCTATGTAAAGCACCTTGGATAAAGGCGCTATATAAATGCACCATTTACCATTTAGATTGTTTTCATTACTTTGGATAAGGATATGGCCTGTTTTGACCATAGTACATTATTTATTTTGCCAGTCATTTCTTTGTATATTTCCACAATAGGGTTTGTATTATGCAAGTTATTTGTCATATCTACCCTATGCAATTTTTGTTGACAAAGCCTAAAAGGCAAAAATAATTTCATATTCAATGAATTATATGTTCCGATATTGAACACCAAAAGGCCATCGTCAACTAAGATTTCATGACCCATAAGCAGGCAGAGCACCACAGTGCTGGTTACCAATGCCATGTGTGTAGGGACAGCTCGGGGTCCTACCGTCCTAAGGTTTCATCTCTGCAACATGCCAGCGAGATCAGCTTCCCCGGGAATGGCCAAACGAGCGTCCACAAAAACCTGTACACCGTACGTACAGACATATGCACATGATATACAGATAACAAATTACTACAGACAGACACACACCGACTCACACACACCACAAACACATATCTACTGTACATATTGTATATTATGGATACCTCCACCCATGTCCACACATTTAGGGATCGTCTTCCTTGGCATTTGAATGGCTGCTGGCATGGTGTCATTTCCCCCTCTCTCTGTAAATACTCTCACAAGATTCTTTCGAGGCTGAGGGGCAAGAGAAGGCACTTCACAGAGAGATATTTTACCTGAATGCGCACACATGATGGCGTGAAATTAGTGCAGACTGAAAATGAATATAATAATAACATCAGAAAATGTTATTCATCATCTTCTCTTGCCTGAAATAATTTGGTATTTTCACATAATGGTGAAGCTGGTTCAGGCACATACACTTCAGAGGTTTATACGCATGTGCAGCCCCCTGTGTGGGCGATGTACAGTACTGTACAGTATGGTATGCTATGTGTCAAGCAGTCAACCAAATTGGTGATCTACTTAAGCTCACCTGATTCATTGCTGTCCACCACCATCACCAGCAGCACCAATAGCTCTGCTTTCCCTAAGGGTTCTGTTTTCCCTTGGTTAACAGAGCCTGTACACCAACATCATGTAATATTCACACTTGTATTTACATCGTATATAATTTTTTTTAGCTATTATTGGTCTCAATCAAGTTATCTGACTCAACTTGTATAATGTTGTGTAATGTTCCTAGTGAACTTTTCTTTCTTTTTTAACCCTAATATAGAACATTGCACTAGTTCAGTCATGCACCAAGTCAATGCTCCCTATTTCAACTTTTATGTCGAACACGTGGTTCAAACCCCGGTCCCCCTGACATTTTTACGCTTGAGCTAAGGCAGTATTACTACAGTACTACTACAGGATGTATTAACATACTCTATCATACAAATGTGTCAATATAACCTTTTATTCACTAAATAAACCAGATGTTCAACATCTCTCATTGCAACAAGGGCAGCTCAATAAGCTCATCCGTGAACAAACTCCCTCTACCTCCCCTGCCTCCTTCTGTATGTAGCATTTAGGTTTTCACTATGTCAGCATCGACATTCAATATAGGTTGTGATCTCAGAGTCTGTGTCATGCTATGTTTGCACAATTGTTCTAAAGCATCACAGAAGCAAAGTCACACTACCAAATATAATATAATATCCTTGCAATAAATGGTGTCTGACTGACGTCCAGTATACACACTCAAAGGCAAAAGAAGACTGCAATATGAAACCGTAGAAGGAAACAAGGATTTGAAACTGAAACCATAACATAAGCAGAGGTCTCATATAACCGCATCGATCCTTATCTTAGTCTTACGGTTGTGGATGCTGACGTTGCTGTTTGCTGCCTAGCAAAACACAAACCCACTGGCCTGACCTGATGATGAACGCACCCACACACGGATCGGCCTCCTCTGCACAAAGTCAACTTACAGGGAAGCATTTCAACAATGGCCATAACATTAATTGTTGGTCCATATTCAATGGACTGACATATTTGTTCATGTGCTCAAACTCTACTGCAATATAATTCTACAGGGAGACTATTTTGGATGATCAATTTATAAACAATGGAGCAACTACTGAAGATATCTCACCAATATGTGGAGTTACATCATGGCATGGTAAATACACAACCCAAACCTTTACCAAAGTGTAATATTATGTTAACAGCAGAAAAAGACAACTCTTGGCGCAAACTGTCTAATTCCGCAATAGATTACATTTGAATCTGTAGCCTTGGGTGCTTTGGTCCTGGACAGCCATAATTATGTTCCCCACTATTTTGTCCATAAATAACCATTTTAGCACTACTGTATATGACGAATAGCGGGACGAGCCAAACTACAAGCGTATGACTGTATGACATCACGCCGCAACGCGTTGGGAAGGCAGGAAACGCTATAACCCAATATGGTTATTGAACCAGAGATTCAGGGGCCCGCTAATGATTACATAACTGGTGTGAGTCAGTCGTTGGGTTTGTTCAGGTGTCATTTACGCCCAGATAAGCGGCCATCTGTCCCCAGGACTCCTGGAGGCACATGCGATCTGTCACTTAGTTGAATGGCCATGCCACAGTGGAGAGTGGTCACAGCATTATGCCCCCGACACGCTGAAAGAGTTGGACGCACTCAAATGCACCCATTGCTTAAATTGACAGCAGCCGCTTAGAGCTGATTGTATTTTTGGAGTGCCAGCGTGTGACACTTTCAGTGTATATATGGCCATATTAATGCCGCAGTACTTCACAGGCACAACACTATGACCATATAAGTATATACCGTACACACTAGCGCTGCGCAAATCTGTATGACAGGCATGCACAACATTGCTGTTTATTACGGTCTACTTAAAAATATATATTTGTGTCCGAAGGCAATATTTGACTAAATGTAGCAGCAAAAAATTCACGTGTAAGTGTAAAACAAAATATATCTAAAAATATATATAATATTTCAATTAATATTTAAAACAACAAGTATGTGGTAAATGATTAGTACGCCAGCACTGTAGTTGACAAGCCACACACATTCACAATAATTATGCAGTTATGCATAATTTAGTTTGATTACCTATCTGAAGCAAGTCTTTGCAAGTGTACTGCAAAGTGTACTGAAATGAACTCTATCCAGTTGCTTCTTCGAAAATCACAAAACTCCTGGATGCTCTGTTTGGAAATAGAGCAACACTAATGTCATATTGTTATGTGTCGTTAGTGTGTTGTCATATTCAATGATGGGTGAAACGTGGCAGACCACTGGCATGGCCTTTTAAGACTGCTGTCTTTAAAATGCCCAAATCCTCACAAAAGTCCTATAATCTATTTGCACTAAAAAAAAAAGCTCAATGTTGGCACTTGAATTGACCAACATGTCAATATGATAAAAACCAACACTCCATGTTTGTCAAAAGAATACCATCCACCGGCTATATATGTGACACGGTGGCACTGCCACGCGGACTCGCCACAGAGACAACATTGTCCACTGTATCCATCTACCCCCTGTCACCCGCAGCCCTCCAGCCTCCTCTTCTGACACAGAGAAGAGACAAGCCATTGTTTGGAGAAGGTCAGAGGGTTAGTGAATCCACCATGCATTGCACATATGACAGCTTTGAGCCTGCATTGCGTGTGTGTGTGTGTGTGTGTGTGTTTGTGCGTGCATACTGCATATACCGGATGTCCACAACGACCTCTATACAAAATACAAAAAAAATTATGCCATATGCTTTATGTTTACAACCACCCACACAAGTGTGCACAACACACACACACACACACACACACACACACACACACACAAGCACACACACAAGCACACACGCGCTATTATATAATGACGGTGGTATATTTTCCCCATGGCCAAACACCTCCCCCATACCTCTCTCTATACCTGTGTGTTGATCAGGCACTGTCTGCTTCAAGCATACTGCAAGTCACACCGCTGCATATTTATTGCCATACATGCAATGAGTAAGAGTTCCATTTTCATTCTCTGTTTTATTTTGGGGATTAGTGTGTCAGTATGCTTTAGACTAGAGTGAGAATGGTTGGCTGACACGGTGACAAGTCAGCGCAGGGGAATGACAAACCTCCTATAGCACTGACGAAGGTCTGAGGACCGAAACGTTTGCTTTTTAATTGCACCATGAGCACAGAGCACCATAGGAGCATGATCATAAAAAGAAAAAATATTATTCTCAGTCTAATGAGTTTCACTTATTTTTCTATACGGTGAGCGAGTCTTTTCCTGTCAAAGTTTCCCTTATGTTTTTGAGACCACCGCTACGGTAGTCAAGTTTGAAAAAAAGGACGAAGAAAGGCACAACAGTTTTCTCAGTGCTTAAGCCTCCTATCTATCAATGCTGTACCACGTTTAGTGCCTTAATACTGCACATTTTGAGTAATTTGAGTCAAAGTAACATATTCCCAAGCCAGCCACGCTGGCCATTAGTCAGGTTTTGCGGAAAAAATAAAAGTGTTGACACATTGTGAGCTTGAAATGAGACTTTCTGCACCATGAGTACTTTCGGTACTTTAAGTACATTTTGATGCAGATACTTTTGTACCTTTTACTCAAGTCAATTTTGAATTCTGGACTTTTACTTGTAACAGAGTATTTCTACAGTGCAGTACTGATACTTCCATTACCACTGCATGTACGTACAGTATGCTGATTTATTGACTATTGCACCTGTGCTGTGCTTGGACTACATGCAGATTTTCGACAAGTTGGGACTTAGCCCGCTATTTATAGAAAGCTGCAGTACAGCAAAAAATTAAATTCTGAGAAAAACCTGAGTTAGTTTGAACTCTTTCTGCTTGTGAGCTGTGCTCACTGCACTACGATAACACTATAAATATCACTATTACACAACTTGGTCGAACGCTCAAATCTAATTGGTCAAACGCAGCATTCAGCAGAACACTGCTATGAAGTACAGAGCGTTGCTGGATGTATTTACCCGACCTGCGATAAGTGATCTCTGTCGCTGCACTAGTGACTCCTACATGGCTGTTCTCCACTTTATGTTTCTCTAACTCAGTTGTTTGCCTCCATTTGGATGACCAGATGGTACAAATATGTAAATATACTGTCGTTATTTTGATGGCCATCAACCAAGTCGATGACTTTGAAATGGAAATTGTCCATAGTTTACACTAGTGTCTGCAAGAAGATTTGGATTCTTTGTCAAGAGAAGTTAACTTTTTTTGCATCACAGCACTGACAGCACATCCATCCCAATTTGCACTGGAGGCTGATCAGAGACCAGCTGTGTCTGAGACGGTTTCACACAGACCATCTAACCATTAAAAACTATATCTCTGAGCCTTATTCCAGCCACTCCATCAGGACGTGGAGAGATAAGGGTTGCTAAGCAACTGAAACCTGGCATTTGTTTTCCTCTGGGGGGGAAACGGCCATTAACCTGGCCAAGAGGCAAAAAAACAAAAAAAACAAAAGAAAAACATGCAGGTACAAACTGTAGAAAAAAAAAAGTCAATCCTGGTTGCATGCACAAGGGGACACTGAGAAAGCATACAGCATAGCCTATTATGTGGTTATCTTTTTTGTAGCCGTCTCCTTACCACTCCTATGGAGAAGTAGTTGTTGACGATGCTGTAGGGCACGGGGTCTCCCTTCTCCTCCTTGTCCTCAGGGATGATGTCTATGTTCCAGCGGTCCAACACCACGTCTGTGCTGTGCTCGATGTCCCGTAGGAACTTCAGCAGGCTGCCACCCTCATAACCTACAGCAGACAGACAGTAGGATGACCAACCACTTCCAACTATAATGCAATAGAATACACCTTTCCAACTACAGCTGGATGATTGTCTTTGGAAACACCCTAGGCCCAATGCGAGGTAACGCAGCAATTCGACACAACTTTCACGAGACAAATGCAATAGCAAGAGGAGTCAAGACATACTGTAGCTATAAAACCATTAAAACATAACATGCAGGTGGTGAAGAGAGACAGCAGAGCCACAGCCCTGATTCAGTACACCCCATTGGAATAACTCAAAGCATGTTATGCATCTGAGCAGCAGAACACATTTATTGCTTACTTAATTCATTAATTAATTCCACCCACGGGTGCCTTAAAATAGTGCGATCAAAAGTCCTAATGTCGGAAAAATTATCCCTGATCGGCCAGTGAAAAAAGTAATCAGAACACAGCCTGCCACTAGCATGTAGCGAGATTACTCAGCGGTCCACAGAGGCAAGCAAGACTTGGTCATGTGATCCAAACGTGTGACGTGTCACAAAGTAGCCACGGAAAACCTCATATGTCTCATAAGTTATCAAAATCTAAATCGCCCTACAGTATAAATAAAACAAATTTTCGGGTAACTCAGGTTCGGCAGGCAAAGACTAAATCAATAAACTCGGGGAAACTCGGGTTTCGAAGTGTTAAGATGTGACTGAAAACATCAATTTAGCCTTTGCGATAGCAAAGTGATCTGCGAGTGAGCCACACTAGCTTGTCATGCCACGAAGAACACCACATACCACATAGTTCACAAGTACGTATTACCGTAATCAAATGCTCAATTGTACAAAAAATATTGAAACTACTTTAACCTGATTATTGCTTAAGCTGTATCGGTATCGCATACATAATAAATGTAACATTTTCCTGTATTTAAAGAAAAGTTTCAAAAAGTATTTTTAAACCCCTCGTTCATTATAAGTAAAAGACAGGTTTGTGCATCTATGGGTTTCATGGATTACCTCTAGTCTAAGCTAGTCCCTTCCCTTGAGACAGACTGTTGCGCTGTTTTTCCTTTATTTTTTGACGATGGGTTCTCAGATTGCCTCTAACCAAACTAATTTAAAACAACACCCTTGATCTAAAATAGTAGTAGATCATAAATACCAAAACCAGCAACTACACCAACTGGCAGTCTGGTATGCATTATAATAATGGGTGTAGTGGTCATTGAAATAAGGTATTAGTAGGCATTAATAGTAGGAGTTGTGAAATGAAAACAGGTGTGGCTGGCCTTATGATTAAAGATTTTCAGCGAGCTGGAGCTAAATATCATGACCTAAGCCATAGTCTTGAGTGCATTTCTATGTGTGAGTTAGCTTAATTCATTAAGAATAGAAATAAGACCCTTTTACACAGAGAGACTATATCAGGATGGGCGTGTCCCCGTACTGCCTGGCGACAATATCCAGCTATAGAAACCAACCATATGCCCACACAAAACAGCCGTGTTGTTTCCAGAGCAGGGACAGGAGAAGATCACAATCTCCCACAGCTAAACCTAGTGTAAATGTTCATCGATATAAATGGACTCTATCACATAATTCAACTGTTCCAAACCCCCGCTGGGATCTGTCAGTTTCTTGGCTACAGCCTAAGCCTATTCATACAGTAAGCCTGGGTAAGCGCTGTGTTGGATACAACAATCAAGTAGTCATAATCAGCCAGTCAAAATTATTGCCCTCATGTATTATAACTAGCCAATGCCGGGCAGGGGGTTTCTAGCATAACAAAGTTCACATAATAAGAGCTTTATTGACACTGCTGTATACATACATTGAAATTGTAATTAACACTCTGAGCGGCATAAACGGAGGTCTCCGTCCTATCAAATAATCCCGCTCGTCGCCCAGGATGGAGATTAATCACAGGACGTTGAACATTAATGATATCATAACCGAGCGCAGCACTCCACAGGCTGGGAGCGTCGATTGAGCAACATTCTATGTCAATTCCGGTTGGGACGTCATCCAAAGTGGTCACGCTACATTTTAGTGGACGAGAGGAAAGATATTCAAACATGAATAAAGGTGGTTGTACACTGGACGTGTTTTTCGGAAAACCGACGGAGAATCCGTCGGTTTTCTTCTTTCTTCTTTTCTTCTTCAAAGGTTATGTTTTTGACGGCCCATCGCGGTCCCGTCGCTTGTTGTGTTAGAAGTATCCATACTTCCCGTTGTTGGCGATCCCCTCTGGGTGTTTTGGCTACATCTAGCAACTTCAAGCCACTTCAAAAATGACACGAGCAATCTTGAAATAGGCCTTGAAGAAACAAATCGCTGCAGGGCGTCCTGATTTAATGGTTACAAATACCCCCGGGGCGTTCTAGGTGTTAAAATTAACACTGATCATTGTATTGTGCAGAACCTCGTCTCTCATTATCTCTCACTCCGATGATCTCTCTCTTTAACTCACACTTTCTCTCGTAACATACTATACATACAAACAGATCCATGGGGGTCTCTCTCACTCTCACCTCCTCCCCAGCGTAGGCATCGAGCCAGGTCGTTCCCTGTGCCCAGAGGGAGGATGGCCACTGGAGGGTGCCTGGAGAAGTTGGCTTTGTCTGCAAACAAAGACACCCCATTATACAAACAGTTGGTAGGACAGTGCTGACAGGTAGACATGTTTTGTGTTTGGGACAAAATTAACTATCTATAAAGGTTACTGTTTTTTTTATATATAATTTTTTATCCCACAATTTTGCAACCCATTTCTTCACCCAGTGTCAATATCTAATGTAATCCTGGGCGCTACACTTCCTCTGCCAACCTGGGGGGGCGGACTGACCTCATGCTTCCTTCTGTATGTATGAGGAGTCCAAGCTGCTTCTTTTCACCTGACAGGGGGGAGTTTCCCCGGACAGACGTAGCGCGTGGGAGGAACACGTTATTCCGACCAGTTCTTTTCCCCTCTATCAGGCGCCCCGGCTGGCCAGGGGGAGGTAGTTCAGAGAACAGGATTACTGCATGTTTTTTTGACACGGGGAGAACATGCAAACTCCACACAGAAAGGCCCTTTCACCAACCCCGCCTCGGGTATGGGCACTGATGACCCCCCAGCGCCCACAGCGGGAATCGAACCCAGGACCTTCTAGCTGTGAGGCGACTATCTATAAAGGCTACTGTTAATATAAAATACATCAGCTATGAACTGTAATTAGGATGAGTCTATAGTCTATATAGGATATACCTATGCAGTCAAGGATCCAGCCAACAGTGCCATCACCTCCACATGCAAGCACCCGGAAATCGGGGACGTCGTGGAAAAAGTTGAGCCTGGAGGGAAATTGAGAAGGAAAATACATCCAGTGTTTCGTTTTAGTTATAGGTTTGCTCACTCTCAAAAAGTGCAATGCTTCTCTAGGAAATTCATCCTTTAATCACATTTCCTTTCCTAATAGTCATTGTGGGATTTTGAAAGATTAAGTGGACAAATCAAATTGAGAGAGAGAGAGACAGCGAGAGCTGTGTTTTTATCAGTGGGTCTCCTCTCCAGCTGTGTTCACTCCATTCCTAGCCATAAAAAAACCCAGGAGGTGGCTTTGAGTGTGTCCCCTTCAAAGGGACCTTTAATGTGAGCCTGGACAAAAGTGTCGACAGCAACTTTCATCTCCCTCCTTCATAAGACAGCTGCAAACAGCACACCGCTACCTCCGTCTCTCTCCCTCTGTCACAGCACCTGGCTGGCCCTAGACCAAAACAAGGCCATGTCTCACCCGTGTCTAGTTAGGAATATTATATACGGCACTGTGTACTGCAGGCCGGGACATCCTCCATCTAATAATGATAGCTGCCAGATTTGCCTTATTCAGCCACCTAAACTGATACAACGGTCCAGTTCTGTGCGTGTACTACCAGTCCTTTGCATGTTAATTTAGCTCTGAAAGTGTAAAACCCTGTTGTACTTTCAGAGTTAAATGAACACTCTGGGGTTTTATTATGTACGCGTCGGGACTACTTCTGGATCAGGTCGGTGCTGGTTTCACTGTGGGCTATACTGTGTATTAATGGCGATGAGGCAGACAGCTCCCTCTCCTGGCCAATTATTAGATGACAGAAGACCAAAAGCTGAGATTTAGTGAAGTGACTTCATGCCATGATGCTCCTGGTGACATTTCCTCAGCAGGGAGCAGGATGCTGCATATCACATCAGAAACTAAACACCCAATAGGATCATGTGCCATTGTGTCAATATAGTCCACTTGCCAGAATGTGATTTCAGGATGTGAATGTGGTTTGTGATGTTTAATACACCAAAGTTCTATGTTAGAAATGTTGAGTATGGGTCCCCAGCATTTAGAAACTGCCGGATGCTAACTTGGATATGTTGAGCAATTCACAATTGGCATAATATGTGGCCATACCATTAACAACTTATAAGGAAAAATAAATGTACATTTCATCATGCTTTAAGTAGCATGTGACATGTCAAACTAGGGGGGTTTCATGATGCTGACTCTATCCCAAGCATTAGTTCTGCACAAAAAAACAAAAAAGTGGCTAGGCCCGTTTTAGCCTAATGAGTGTTTCAACGTAGCCTAGGTTCTGGGACCGATATGCCAGCGGGCCAACGTTGATGTAAGACCTTGTAAAGACGGAAACTATTACTAATCACAGAGGAACAAGAATAGCCTAATAGCCTTTTCTAATCAAATCAGCATGGGGTGAGCTGCATGGCACCTCGAAGTCTGTTGAGACGGTTGCTAGGGAGACCATGGAAACAGAGGTACATCAACCCTCTGAGCATCAAGAGAGCTCAACGCAGTACAGTAGACGGTACAGTAAAGCCTAATTAATGCCCTGTCGTATGACGGTGCCATGGACCAAAAATAGCCGATAAGCTCACAATTTGATTGATTGATTAAAGTATTTATTAACAGTTTGCAGAATTACAGTACATTTCAAGCACAAACTCAATGCAAAAACTGTTACCTGTGGACAACAACACCATAAAGCATATTACACTCGTTTACAACAGGGTCCACCTTTTTCAATTCATCAGAACATTTAGAGACGTGCAAATATACACTTCTATATAATGAAAAACAGGAAGTCATGATAAAAGGAGGTAAACTGGGACGGTGAAATCAACCCTCAACGTCTTATGACACACATACTGTATGGGAGGGAATGGGGGAGGGAAGCGGGGGCGGACGATACGACGCAGGCGTGACGCGTTGTCAGTTTATAGATGCACGTAGAAGATTTTCAAATATAAATCAGGCTTAAGTAATGTGTGTCCCTTTGTACATATCTTTTTCTGCGTGCGTGCGTGTGTCTACATCTGCATAAATAATGACTAAAGTGTGCTTGTGTGTGTGTGTGTGTGTGTGTCTATTTCCCTCTTGCCCTCATCCTATTAGTACTATCTCTGTGGACTAATTAGACAACTTGACTGCTGCTCAACAATAATGACATTACATCACTGCAGTTCATTCAACCCCTGCTGTTTCTCTGCTTGTCTCTCTGTGTATTATCCACAGCATTACGTCACTGAGTCTGCTTCTCTTTTCCTTCAATGCTTTTGAGAGTGAGAGACAGAGAGAGAGAGAGAGAGAAAGAGAGAGGGAGAGAGAGAGAGAGAGAGAGAGAGAGAGAGACGTGACTGCCAAAAGAGAGACAGGAAGGGGAGAGAGACAGAGAGAAGGAGGGGGATACACAAAGAGATTTGCGGGGGAAGAGAGAATAGAGGTCAGCCCACTTTCAGGTGAATCATTCAGGACTCTCTTGTGCTGTCTAGTGCATTTTTTATGAATGGCTTAAGTTCCGTTGCACGATAACATTGAGCACAAGGAACATAGCATCGACTCTTTTGTATCTAATGTATTTATGTACTGTATGTGTCTGTCAAATGTTTATTTTATGTGTACTGTATGCAAGTCCTCTTGGCCAACCTCCACAACAGTTCAACAGGGACTACCATAGTACCATAGTATTGGTCCAATACTAACAATACAGCCAAAGTAAATAACACTTCTGAAATAGATGAAATTAATTAGTTATTAACCTTTCTCCATCCATTCTGCTTATTGAAAATGTGTGTGTGTGTGTGTGTGTGTGTGTGTGTGTGTGTGCATGCGTGCGTGCCGTGCGTACTCAGGGGTGCATTTTTGGGCTAGTTCCCAGAGGAGCACCTGGAGATGTTGCTTGGTGCGCGTGGCTACCTTCGCCAGCATGAGATTGCACATGAACTCCGTGGCCTACATACTAACAGTCCGACAGGCATTAGTCCGACAACACTGTTCCTCCCGACATGCGTGACCGGTTACAACTAACCCATGGCGGGTTACAACTAACCCATGGCGGGTTAAAACTAACCCGTGGCTCCCGACACGTGTGGCAGGTTAAAACTAACCCATGGCACGTTAAAACTAACCCGTGGCTACCAACATGTGTGGGAGCCACTTACAGGACGTAGTACTTGACACCAGAGCTCGTAATGGGGCTTGCTTCTTGGACGAGCGCTTGGCTGTAATGCAGCGGAATGTTGTGTCAGGAATGGATTCTCCAGTCCCAGCGGCCCCAGCTCTTGGTACGCAAAAGCGCCTCCATGCATATAATCTGCCGTGCAGCAGGCATTTTGACGACGCATGCACACTGGCGCACCTGTTATGTGCACCCCTGCCTATACTCTATGTACTGTACAAGTGTACTCTGAGTGCCATCAACATAAGCCAACGGCTTGTATATGTCACACTTACCCAACCATGGGCCCTCCTCGATCCAAGCTGTACACCTGCCTGGGGTTGAGCAGATACTGAAACTTTCTTAGCACCCTGAAAGGAGGAGAGACAAGAGAAGGAAAGAAGAAAAGAAACAAGTTTATTATACTCTATACATCATGTGTCCTAATCAAAGGATTGTGTGTAGAGCTGCGCTGAGCTCTAGTCCACTCCACACTAGAGTAATCTGAACCACTTTGACAGGTCTTCAAAATCAAAATGCCACTAAACTCGAGTAAGTGCAAAGTCCAGTCAATGTCACCTTATACCTTATGTACATCAGACTGTAGGATTACTTACTCCCATATGGCTACCATCAATGGAATTCAATGAAAAATAAATATACTGTCCACAGTATCTTGATAAATTCTGTGCTGATGATGTTTTAGGCAGTATATGTGGCAGAAATACAGTGTTCTTTGCCAGCGTGGCAAATAATAACACAGCATTCTTTCTTTCCTATTCTCACAACAAGCTGCCAGTATCCAGCAGACTTCACTTTGACAGTTTCCTATAACCTTTGAAATGACAGTTACATGAAATGACCACTGAATCCTACACACTCCAGCTGCATGCAGGGGCACTAAGGCACTTCACAGCATTGGGTAGAAGGTGTGCAACTATCAGACACTACATAAGGCCACAAGAACGAATGTTCTCACGTGACCTTGAATGTTCTCATTCAATAAAAATATACTTTGCTTGATACACAGAAAGTCAGGGATTGTTCAGTTGGGGATGGATTTGTAACAAATCAAACAGCTACTCGATGTCAGATAGCAAGTCATACCACAGTAGTAAGTAAAGGTTGGTTTATATATAAAATACAGCTTTTAGTAAGTGACAAATCAGCCAAGACCTGTTAAGTTGAGCAAACTGTACAGTATATACTCCTAAATGCAGATTGGAAGTACACAAAAATAGCACTGAAAGGGCCTTTTGTTTGAGAAGTGTCTATTAATAGTAGATTATTTGTGCGACAATTAGCTATTAATAGAGAATGATTTCCTTTCTACTGGTATTTAAGTGCGTTGCTATGGTGTCTTTGTTGCATGGTAAGTGGAGAACTGGGGAACACTTTCATTTGGAGACAGACTTGGCTGTATTTTGCGTGTCTTAAGTACCAGGTCTTATTCCCTAACTTGAGTAAACGAAAGACCTGGAGGCGTGATCAATGCTCTTTGGCTATTCTGAGTGGCCAAAGAGCATTGATCACGCCTCCAGGTCTTTAGTTTACTCAAGTTAGGGAATAAGACCTGGTACTTAAGACACGCAAAATACAGCCCTGTGACAATGTCTCCTTCGCACATCAAAGAATAATGTTCAGAGATACTGCAGGGTCCAACAAGGGCCCATTGCTAAAATGTCTCTTTCTTCCTTTCTCTATCTAATTTATACAGCTGTCTACCTTTCTGTTTCTCCTGATCTGTCTTTCTCATCCCTCTTTCTTCCCCTATAATTCAGCTTTTTGAGGTTTTGTGTCATGTGTTTCCCTTAGTTTGTTTCTCAATAAAGCAAACATGAGTAAAATATAAATCTTTACAATAATCCAGAGGCATCACACTGTGCTTCACTGTGTAACAGACATCTTCCACACAATATGCCACAAATAGAGATGCATCTTATATTACAATGCATGCATGTACAGTAAGTTGTATGTCTTGATCAATAATCTATCGACATAGTTTCACAGTGACAAAATGGCAAAATGTTTTTGCTCCACGCTGAATATCTTTGCTGAGCTTTATAGGTCTGCTATAGAGCGTCACAGTCCCGCCCCCTTTCATGACGACAAGCGGCCCGGAAGAGAATTTCCAATTTTTTCCCCCCAAAGACGTTTCAGAAAGTACTTGACCTGTAAGACAAAGCCAACTCGGACAAATCATGACAATAAACACAATATTTTGGGCCGAACAAATAATTAGAAAGAAGAAAAACAACAACTAGTTAGTATAGTGTTGTACCCTGCCCTTTTTTTCTTCTTTCTAATTATTTGTTCGGCCCAATTTTTTTTGTTTATTGTCGTGAGTTGTCACCATCCGAGTTGGCTTTGTCCGAGGCTTATAGGTCTTTAAATAAATACTTTCTGAAACGACTATGGGAAAAATGAATGGGAAATTCTCTTCCAGGCTGCTCGTCTGGGGGGCGGGACTGTGACGCTCCATTATCACCAAATGTTCCCGCCAGAATAGGGATGCTGGGGTTGGAGGTTAGATTACATGCAAACTCACTTCTCCCCCTGTCTCCCACCACTCTTTGGGTTGACCAGGACTAGGAGAGGATGTGTACCTGGGAGAGGGGTGATCTGGATGGAGAGGGAGAGAGTCGAGAGACAGATACAATGATACCATCAGGTTTCTCTAGGACAGAGGTTCCCAAAGTGGGGTCCGGGGACCCCCAGGGGTACCTGAGGGAGTTCCAGGGGGTCCCCAGCTAAATGATAGTTTGGAACTAAATTGACAATTTTGGGTCTGTAACTCAGAGAGTGTACAAAGTGTCCATTTGTACACTCTCAGAGTTAAATTAACATTGATTTTACAATATAAATTGGGGGTCCCAGAGATAGAAATGCCATTAAATGGGGGGTCCGTAGCATAATGCATGTGAAACTCGGGTTCCTTGAAATTAAACGGGTTGAGAATCACAGCTAGAGCCGTAAAATTCTTCTCTCATGGGGGTCCCTGGCATATGTTTTCAAATGGGAAATGAAAAAGTTTGGGAACCAATGCTCTAGGACATGAACTGTGTGTTCCCTCTCTGATATTATAGGTATACCTGTAGTGCTTGACCGTCTCCCGGAGAGAACTTAAAGGTCTGGCTAGTGTCGTCGGGACTGGTGCTGGGTGGGGAGTCCCCTTCTCCACGCTTTACCACAGAGTGACGGTCCTATACACACAGGTACATGGACGGACGGACGGACGGACAGACAGACAGATAGGGAAAGGAATAGAGGAAGTCAAACAGTATTGATGGGAGAAGGGTTCCAAGATATTTTACCACTTAAAATCCTACTGTATATACTTATAGGAGGCCCCGCTTATTTTCTCCCTCTACCGTACAAATCTCTTCGCCGTCAATAGCAGCACAATGCAGTGAGTTGAAATGCGTTGCGGTAGCCAGGGATACCTTTTAAATAAAATGTTAAAAGTGCCTGTAACCCTTGCAGGTTAAATTTGTACACTCAAAAAGTTAAATTAATTGTGTTTAATTTTTTTTTTTTTTTACAGAGAACGACAGCGACATTAATCACTTGAACCACAGCATCTCTATTCTGGGGGCGAACAACAATAGATGATCTACAAGCTGAGCTTGTTAGATCTGTAGATCTGTAATTGGCAGAAGAAATTTGGTGTGTATAGGCGGGGAAAAAAGTGTAGTACAATTGTAACTCAGGTCTTTTTGACTAAGAATAGAGGCTAAATGTCCAGTGCTGTGGGCAGAGAGGACTGTTCTCACATGGACCACAGGGCAGATATACAGAGAGGACTGTTCTCACCAGGACCACGGGGCAGATATACAGATATACAGAGAGGACTGTTCTCACCAGGACCACGGGGCAGATATACGGACCACGGGGCAGATATACAGATATACAGAGAGGACTGTTCTCACCAGGACCACATGGCAGATATACGGAACACGGGGCAGATATACAGATATACAGAGAGGACTGTTCTCACCAGGACCACAGGGCAGATATACAGACCACGGGGCAGATATACAGATATACAGAGAGGACTGTTCTCACCAGGACCACAGGGCAGATATACGAGGGCAGCAAAGTATGGTCCCTCAGAGCACCTCCGTCACACTCTGGCTTCACGTTGGATGCACACTTGTTATGAAGCTGACCGGGATGATAGAGAGGAGTGCACTTGTATTAGTGTTTTGAAATCATTACACTCAACACTCAATGTGGATTTTACACAAAAGTGCTGATGCCAAATGCCAAACAAAATATAATCTACATGACAATGGTGCCATCTAGTGGACTTAAAATACAAGTGTGTGTGTGTGTGTGTGTGTGTGTGTGTGTGTGTGTGTGTGTGTGTGTGTGTGCGTGCATGAGTGTGTGCGTATGCAGGTCTGTGTATGCAGCCTTGCTCTATTTCACTCGTTCTTTCTCCCTGCTGGCACTGTATCAGAACTAATGACATAACCTGACTGCTGCATAGCAAGAACACTATTACGTGACTATGGGAGGGAGGGAGGGCAAATCTGTGTTCATTCCAATGTACTTGTAAGGGGTGTATTATTGGTAAACAAGGTTTGTCTGGGCTTTGGTTGGATATCACTGTCAGAGATGATATTCTTCATCCCTAGCATTAATATGTAGACACATTATTGGCTTATGTCCTATATAGGTGCTTCATATAAAATGTAAGTACGTCATTATTTAATGTATGCCCTGAAATCCTGAATAAACTAAACTGTGGGGCAAAAAGATATGTTATTCTTCATCCAGCAGTCCAGTAGAGACCAGGGTTAGCATGTTGAGCACTAATTATCTCTCGGCTATATCATACATGTTTATCTATATCCACAACTTATCTTGTATCAAAACACTCAATAGAAAGACATACCGAGTATATGCATTATTTTAATGTATGCATTTCTTTTATAACCTCTCTGACTGTATGTCATGAAATATATGACAAATACATTTGTCTTTGCCTCAAGGCTTGGAGAATCTAGGTGTTCCCAATGGACTTATACACTATTTTTGTGCATACATAATGTGTTTCGATACTCACGGTAATCTGACACCACACACAGTGCAGGCCTGTCAGACCCTGGTAGCACTTGATGCTCCTGTGACAGCGGTCACACTTGGTGGGAGAGTTACCCTCCATCCATACATGCTGCATAGCCTGAAGAGAGCAAAAGGAAGAAAGTGAGCGACAGGTGGAAAGAGAGAAAGAAAGAAACAAAGGAAACAAACAAACATGTGAGCGAGAGGTCAATCCGTGAGGGCCTGATCAAATTGAGGTCAAAGCCCTATCTATTTCGCTGTACAACGAATGGTGAAAATTGTCAATCTGCAAGTTCACCACGCATCGAAAAACAATACAGAGTGAGAATGAATCTGTAATTCAATCTGTAATTCTTCTTATTTCTTTTAGGTTTTCTGAGCTCAATTGCACCCACACAACCTGAACTTTTAACATTCAGTAGCGTTTCTGTGGTCTGGGGGTTTTCTGGATCAGTGGACTGTGAGTCCACGAATCCCATATATGACATAGGAATATGCCAGCAGATGTCACTGTTGAGGGATTTTGCCCATTTTCATTGAAGCTCAAAAGGCTTCAGAACATACAGAGAAAACCCCCAGACCACAGAGAATCCACTGCATGTTCAAAGTTCAGGTTGTGTGGGTGTAACTGAGGTCATAGAACCTAAAAGAAAAACAAATCAAATCAAATCAAATTAATGTCATGAAAATTAAAATAATTCAGACCCGTCTGAAGTGAGTGGTGCTGCTGTACGCACTTAGCCTCTCGTAGCGATACTAACATCACTGCGTGGATATTAGTCTCGTAATGTCCCGCCCCATATTTGCATACTGGGGCCTGATTAGTTATAGCCTGGTTCCAGACGAATCTGGATGGCTCATCACCATTTCGGGCCGTAAAGTCCTCCCACAATTGAGAGGGGGGCCAGACTTAATCTGCCTTGGGCAATATGCAATGCAAAGGCAGATGAAGGCTGGCTGCACAGTACTGTACTGTACTGTACTCCCATGAGCCTTGCTGAGCAGTTAAACTGGGCCAGAAGCCAATGAGATAGATTATTAGCCTGACAGAGTGGTCAATGTTACTGACTGTCTCATTACCTGCACCCAAGGAGTCTTTGGTACTTAGGTACGCAGTCCAAGACATTACTGGGGTGTTTTAGGTTCAATCTAGATCAGGGCGAAAGCTTTGCCAGTCACTTAATTACCCGCTGAAATACTCTGGGTCTAGATGAAAGGGTGATTTTTCAGTTTTATACAGATTATCAAAGTGTAGATGTTTTCACATCCCAAGTAACTGAATAAGATAAAATATTGTTAAACCTCAAATCTCAAGAAGCTGAGAAAAAGTATTAAAGATTATTATACTACTAGTATGATACTGACCGAGTGGATTCTTCAACATTTAAACTAATACTTTTTCATATAACAAACAAAAACAGAAAAACAACATAAAAAAGCACAATTAACATGATTTCACGTTTGCCTACTTCTGACACATCCTGTCGATAGGATTGAATTGCATGCTCGTGTGGTTGTTTCAAACTCACATTGGTATGTCTGCGGGACTTGGCGTATGTGCTGATGCAGGCAGCAATGTCTTTGGACACACAGCGCTCATGGACTGTGTACTTGCATACTGCGAGAAAAACAGCAAGATATGGTGAACCGTTAAGACAGTGAGACAGCGGATCACAGGAGCATTGGTTCACGGGGTAGAGCGGCTGCCTTGGAATTGTATGGTTCGTGGCTGCATGTGTGTGTGTGTGTGTGTGTGTGCTGTGCATGGGTGAATGTGAAGTACATTGTAAAGTGCTTTGAAGGGTCGTAAAAACTACAATGACGCTATAATAAATGCAGTCCATTCATCATTCAAGGACCCCCATTTTGATCATCATTAGGCCACAGACCCCCCATTTGATACAATATTTATCTCCGGGACCCCAATCTACACTTTAAAATCCTCAGTAATAGAGTTATAGATCCAAAAGGTCCCATTTGGTTCCAAATGGTCGACCATTTAAGTGCTTTACAGAGTTGCCCGTAATCGATGCAGAAAGCGCCAAGCAGGAGGGGGATCCCACGTTGGCTTTTGTTAAATATATAACGTTTTACAACTGAGTATAATGTTTACACTACATCACTACTTTATACATCCACGTATAACAGCATCCTAAGGTTAGCAAGGAATATCACCTCTAATACTAAGCATGTGTTGTATGGAGAATATAGTTTGCTACCTTCAGGAAGGAGATATGGTGTACCACTGCATACAATAAGGTCAGACTAAAGAGGTCCTTTGTCCACCAGTCGACCTTGAGGCTTAATCAGGAGTTGTAGTCGCCATGGGGTAATCTAAGCAGTGGATATTGCTCTTGTCTTCATGTCTTTATGTATGTAAATTGTCTTGTTCTTTGTGTTATGTCAAATGTGTGTATATGTGTTCTGCATACTTGGCTGCTGGGTCGCCAGACAAATTTCAGTGTGAACTGACAATAAAGTACTACCGGTATATCATATATCATATATCATAGCATATCAACTGCCATCTAGTGGATGAATTTGTGTATTGCACATAAGACCGACAAGACCGACATAAGCAATGTAGGGCACTATGTATACACATGCAATAACATTGCGTGCATTGCGAGTCTTCTCTCACCCCCAACGCAACTAAAAAGTACTTTGTCCTGGCCTTTAGCCCCTGGGGTTCCAGGGCAGTGAGGGCACTTGTCCACGTTGAGAACAAGTGTCGGTTGAGAAAGGAATTAGATTAGCACATCTACAAGTACAGTATAATTTGCCTCAGAACATCAGTCTGTGCGTAAGTGGAAAATAAACCTGACATAATGGGTTGTGGCTATACAGTACCATTAGCCTTGAGAAGTGCTCTGTGGCAGAACGTCGATCAATAACACAATTACACATAATGACATAGCTAATGTTTTACTAATGGTGAGTGTATGCTGCCTGTTCAGTGAAAAACTGGATTGATTCAGGGCCACTCAGACCTATAGACTAGAGGATTTGACAAGCAAAAAAGGTCGCAAATAGGGGAAGATAGAGAGAACACAGACAATAATAGATGTGACAAGAGAAAGAGGCGGTGGCAGAGATGGAGGAGGAGAAAATAGATGAAGGGGGAGATAGAGACGGACAGGGAAAAACATACAGGCATGCAGGCTGACAGGCAGGTGGACACACAGACATGGATGGAAAGGGAGGCAGACAGCCAGACAGACACGCAGGCATGACCGTCCGTCATGCAAGACAAAGCACGCCGTAAAATGCTCAGTGTTCATTTAACTCAAAGAGTGTACAAATGGAACAAAATGGAGCCGCTAAGGCGGCCGTAAGCTGAGTGGGTAGGGACTATAGGGAGGCCGTTTAGGAATTGGAACGCTGCCGATTCGGCACCGTCCGTGGCTCGCTCAGTTGATGTGTTCCTGAGCAAGGGACACTCCCCCTTGTGCTCATTCCGAGCCATCTGAGCAGCAATCGGCTGGGTGAGTGCAGAAAAGTAATTTCCTCTCTCCTGGGAACCAGTAATTACTTCCTTTCCAAATGGACCCTATATTATTGTAACTTTACATTTATACACACCACTGTTGAAGACGAGATGGCCGCCTAAAACGTTATGTGGTTTGGAATGGCATTGAATGGGTAATTAAAACAATTGATCTTTTTTAAGTGCAACCCTCTTTTTTTCCTCACTAACGTTTGCACTCTCAGAGTTAAAGCTTGGATTGTACTGTGCAGGAGTAGATCCAGGGGTACACAAGCACTCACTGGAGCAGCAGAGACCCTGCTTCCGGACTCCCAGCAGCATGGTATGGCAATAGTTACAGTACGCTGGCTTGTTGAAGTGCTTCAGTCTCCACACGTGCTGGCCATCCTCCTGGACATTCTACAGGGATGAGAACAGAATCAAGAGCAGTGGATCCTCTTTTTGATCCTCTGTTGGGAACCGGTTCAGTTCTTTTTGGTTCTTAGTCCATGAGTCAAATTGGAATGTTAATTATGAATTGAGTGTGCAAAACCATACCTGTATTAAACTGTTATCACCATGAAACTTCCCCAGTTGATTACTTACACAAAGACAATGATTTATTGTATAACAAATCTTAAAAATGTGAATATGCAAATTAGGCATCATATAGGAAAATATGCAAAAAACATGAAATATGAAAACGCTACTATACTGTGGAAGGGTTATAATATATTAATTTATTTATATTGATCCTATAAACAATTTAATATAGGTATGGTTTTGCCCACTCAATTCATAATTATTAACGTTCCAACTTTGGAGCTCTGGCTCATGGACTAAAAACTGGTTCTGAACTGAACCGGTTCCCAACCGGTGGAAAAGGGGTCTCTGTGTGAGGGTGGCAGGTTCACAGCAAAATCCTGAGTGTTCATTAAAGCGGCTATAAGCAATAATGTCAACATTTATGGGTAGAACGCTCCCAAAAAAATGTAGTCTCTGTGACACATCTAGGGGCCGCAATCTGCATTCAAAGATTTTCCTAGAAGCTCATTGGTCGATGTCTGCTTCCTGATTGGTTAGCCATAGCGACCAGGTTTTGTTTTTCCGACCAATGACAAAGCTTCTAGGAACATCTTTGAATGCAGATTGCAGCCCCTAGATGTGTCACAGAGACTCATTTTAGTTTGGGAGCGTTCTACCCATTGCTGGCTGTCTGGATACAAAAAAAAGAAGAAGAAAAGGTCATTAAAATGTTGACATATTATTGCTTATAGCAGCTTTAAGACTCTGAGGGTATAAAAATGGTTCAAATTAAAATTAACATGCAGGATTTGTGTTGGCAGGTTGATTTACGTCGACCACCTGGTAGTCAGAGGTCTGTTTTAGTATGATTCCTGGTGCTGTAACAGCTTCTGGGTGGCCGAGGAGCTAGAGATAATCGTTAAGGTTCTGTCCTTAATTGTAATGCGTATATGCAAATAAAAGCAGAGCCCAATGGAACTTAAACTAAAAGCGTTATTTATTCACACCAAACTTTTCACAAAACTTCATCCGCAGTCTTTTTTTCATGATACTTGAGATTTACAGTAGCCCAAAATACTTGCCCCCATGCAGTTACCTCCATTGCACATGTTTGCATAAACGTACCCATGGATGCATGCACACATGCATACACACATACCGTCTCCATGCCCAGCAACACCAGTAAAGGGATGGTGGTGAGGCCTCCTCTGATCCACTCCTCCAACGTGACAGTACCGTCTCGGTCGTAGTCAATCTCCTCCATCATCTCTTTTAGAATCTACAAGGGGGAGGGAGACAAATTATGGTATCAAAAATCTAATCCCAGTGAAAATTAAATGAATCAATATATTTTATCCAAAGCATTCACCCATTCACACACACACACATTCATACACCAATGGCGGAGGTAACCGTCCAAGGCACATCGGGATCAACTAGGGATTCAGAGTCTTGCTCTGCCGGGCCACTCTAACCCTGAGCCACTGCCGTTCACAACTTCCACAGGTCTGGATACATTTCATGGTGGCAAAAGTATAGGCATGAAATTGTATATAATGTTTTGTATAATAATTGGGAAGCATATTGACTTGCCAGGATGGGAGGAATTGTGCGTTTTCTAGATCTACCATATTTTTGAAGAATTTGGGAAACAGAAAATGTTTGAGAACTATACTGCTGAAGGGTCACAGGACTTTAGTGTGTATATATAAATAAAGTTGACTTTGTGGACCTTTACCACCATAAAAAGAGTGTTTTTTTTGTTTTGTTTTCAGGCTAGCTCATCTCCAGTTGATCTCCGGAGTGGTTCTGCTCACCGGCCGTAACTCTGTCGAGTCCCACTCCAGGTACTCCGCCACATGAACCATCTGATTGATGATACGATCCAGCTCCTAAATCAGAAAGGAAGAGATCCCGGCACAAAGAAACACAGTGTTAAAACCCACGTAAACCATCTTATATACCTACGAAACTTGACCAGAGTTGGCTCTGTACTTTTTCTCTGTACACAGAATCTTGTCACGAAACATCAATCTACGTCAATCTAGAAGTTGTGGCAAAGGAGGCTGAGAAACAGCCAAAAGACACACATCCAAAAAACCTAGTCATAGACAAATAATAAAAAAGTCCGCACACCAATTTATGCTCCCAGACATACAGTATATATACTTATAGAAGTGGTAACGTGTCGGGCCCGAAACGTGTGGACTTTTACATTCTTAATCTAGAACTTGTGAACTTGAAGATCTGCTATTTTCGGCAATGGTTGCCCTCAGAAAAGGAATAAAAGAGTTTAAGTGGTTAAGACCACGCGCTTTTTTTGTTGTACAACTGGTCACCCTCTCCTCACATGTTTCAAAGGTACGTAGATGGAAACTCTTACTGACAATGTGAAGTGCACTGTGACACAGGAGATGAAATGTGCAGCAATAAAACAGATAAATGTACAGATAAAAGAGAAAGGGTGTATTCATTGCAAGAAAAACGTATACAGTATATTAACTACAGTAAGTAAGTATAGTAAACACCTGTGCCTGTGTTAAGTCTATAGTGTAAAATATCACCATTTGGAGTCTACTGGACTCTGGAGGAATGACGCTCTCTGTTTGGGAAAGCTGTCCAGCACATTGCTGTTATGAGAGTGAACAGAGCAGGAGATTCCACTATCAACAATGACTTCATGTAAACACTGGAGTGTTGTGTTCAAGTTGCTATTCCTGGAGTGGCTATGCTCACAGAAGACAGAGACATTGAGAGTAGAAAGAGACAGCTAGAGACAGGGAGTAGTCTCACACAAAGTAGACACAGTGACAAAGAGTCACAAAGAAAGAAAGAAAGAAAATTGGAGTACAGAGAGAGACACATGGAGTGAGACATAAACGGTTGTCTCACCGAGCTGTCCAGCACCCCGTTGCCATCTGTGTCGTACAACCGGAACATGACTAGAGGGGGAATGAGAGAACAGAGAACCATGATGACTCAGCGGCAATGAGTCCATGTAAACCTTCCCCTTCCTGAAGCCTCTCCAGAGAGCCCCGCAGGGTCAAGTAGTGGAGCATGCCACTATACGGCATCGGTGACAGGGGAAAAGATTAGTGTCTATGTTCTATGTGCATGTAGTGTACGTGTGCAGATATAGCCTCAGAAGCTACAGGACACAATTTGGTCCACCATGAGGGCTCAGGCACGTCACTGATCTCTGCTCAGTGGCATACTAATGAGGATGTCCAACAGGCAGCAATGGGCCCCAGGAGACCAGGAGACAGTTCAGGGAAAGGAAGTCTTATTGCTCATGGTGTCAAGCTAAGTTGAAAGCTCGGTGCTGCTGGGAGGTCAGATACGTCTTCTACTGTGTGTAAGTGTTTATACTGTACACTGCTTTCCCTCCTTTGCCCAGACAAACAAATATTCTAATTGCATACAACACCTGCTTCGACCGCACATCCCCGCGAGAGTGCTGTACTCGCATCCCTTATCCCAGACTTCCGTGACTCACACTCCAGCTTGTCCTCCGGTGTGCCCCTCTCCAGCAGGGACAGATAGCAGACAATGTCCTTCAGGAAGACGACTTGGGGCGACGGCAGGGGGGTGCCCTTCTGGGGCGACGGGCTCCGCCGCGTCGATGTGTGCTTCTCTGACCGGTTCCTCTCTTCGGGCGGGCAGACAGACCAACAGACCAACAGATAGACAGGGTTTTCAGTTAGGTTGTTTTTATCACTTATTAAAGCACGATGGGCGGCTTCACGCTCTGTGGATTGGTCGGGGGCCCCGAATTTGATAGTGTCAATGTGTTGTTTAAATGGCGCTAAGAAATGCTCTGTATGTAAGACAGCAGTGTGCCCTAATGGCACCAGAATACACATGGGCACTAAATAGGCGCATCAATTGTGTAGGTCGGGTTTAAAAGATCGACAGCATAAGTGCTCGTTATGCTGTCCCAGTGAATCTCCTCAGCATACTGGGAATTGAAAACGACTAATTTGGGGAGCAGATGGGACTGGGACATTCAAGAGAGACTTTTGCTAACCTTTGAAGGCACAGCAGCAACATAAAGACTCAGCATGCATGCAGTACACAGCAAAGGCAAATCAAAACAGCGTGATGTCATCCTCACAGGATGTCATGTGAGTGTAAAAGGATTAAAGCACCATGAGGGCATGAGTCATGTTCCAAACGAATATTTTTTTACTAAGTACAGTAATAGTGGTCCGGGCGGCTTGGCATAGCCGACTGGGCACCTATAGCCCGACTCCCAATCTCAACCACTTTTGCCCCCATCTCTCTCCCCATTTCCAGTCAGCCTACTGCAGTGTTGTAAATGGGGTTTCAATGTAATGCGTCCCAGGATCCAGGTGAGGTCTTTTAGATGGGTCTCAGGGACATTTTATGAGTCCCACTTCAACAACGTTAGGACTCATATTTAGTCATTTTTTAAATTGCAGCATTTAACCCCCATTTATATGAATATAATATATTATGTTAATATGTTAGAATATGGTTAAATTCATGTAGACAATGTATCTGAAAGAAATAAACACAACACAACAATGCAAAGTATGCAAACAGAACAGTATATAAAGTAAATGTAATAGCACCCATATAAATTTAAGTAAATTAAATACTTTGTGGTACACTCAGCTCAAGTGTATGGTGCATTTATGCAGAGCTCAATTAAAGTCTCTCGTTGTCATATACTATAACAACAACCGTCCTACAACAAAGACAGTTTATTTCATGAAAATGCCGCGACTGGCTTGCTCACACGAGTTTCAGTTTGTTACACTCGTGATTCCCATTCAATCAGGTCTGCTCATAATAACAACAGAGACGTCACGCTTCACTCCTCCAGCTGTTCAAAATGGCGGCGCTCATGTGTTATCATTATCGTTATTTTTGATCGTTGATTTGTCACTCTCTCATACAGGTACAATCAGTCAAATGTGGGTGTGGTATCACTGGTATGTTTTGCAAGACTGCAAAACAGCAGCAATACAATATCCAAGGATAATAAGGATAATACCGGACTGTAATTAAATGAAGTTACGTTAAACTAGCCTCACCTGGTGAGAGATGGGGAGAGATGGGGGTCCTGGCAGGGCCAGAGTTGGGGGTCAGGGCATTGCTGCAGCTCTCTGAGGCATTAAGCTGGGTGCAGGGGGATCTGTGGGGAGCACCGGGCGTGTGGCCCCCTGTCCCTGAACGCTGCGAGGATGAGCGGGATGAACAGGGCGAGGTGGTGGCCCCTGAGCCTGGCATGGTTGTACCTCCGGAGTGCTCTGGAGTGAATCGGCCCCTAGCTGAAGGGATGCTGCTTTTCCCATTCATCCCTGTTGGAGACAACATGAGAGGGGGAGGAATGAAGTTCATTGAATGACTGGAATTTTACAGGATACACTGGAAAAATACAGTGTTAATTTAAGTTAACTCTCTGGATTTTATTGTGTAGAATAGATGAGGTGGGGGGGGGGGTGTTTGACATTTTGTTTTTACACACTATTCAAATGTTCTTATGTTGATCATAACATACCATTACTGAATGTCAAGTCTCCAGGGTTTTCTTCAGAATATGTATGACACTGAACTAGTGGTTCTCAAATGTTTTATTTGCAAGGATCCCAAATTTGTACAGTGTACAAATGGAACCAAATGGACTAGTGGTCCTATTTGGTTCCATTTGTACACTCTCAAGAGTTACAGACCTGCTATGGCCATTTAGGGCTGTCTCTTTGTGTATCTGATACACTCATTTTGTATATGTCCATGGCAAAAATTGAATTTGGACAAAAATTGAATTTTGACAAATTGAATTTTGACAAAAATTGAATTTTGACAAATTGAATTTTGACAAATTGATATTTGACAAAAATGTCTACCACAAGCCAGCATAGTTATGATGACCTTGCCTTTCCTCCCTCTAACAAAAACTTTCATGAAAATAGCTGATCTACAAGCCCAATGCGTTATGTTTGCTTATTGTGACTTGCCCAGAATAGGGACGTAGGCATGTAAAGACACATTGTGATGATATATTGATTTCTAACAGGCCACAATATAAATCGATTTAACCCTAGCTAGGTTCTAAACAAGAAAGCATGTTTTACAGTTGTTGCACAGAAATGAAGTACATTTACATGAAAAGTATGCTACTTAATGCAATGCAGTTAAATAAAAGTTGTGCAAATATGAGATTGATAGCTCTTCATTATATATTCATTTGTCTGGAAAATAATTGTTTAAAAAAAATCTGCCTTTGTGCAGTCTTTGTGCAGCTACAACCACAAGAGCACAACAACACTATAAACCATGAGACTGCCATATAGTCTTTGTGCAGCTACAACCACAAGAGCACAACAACACTATAAACCATGAGACTGCCATATAGTCTTTGTGCAGCTACAACCACAAGAGCACAACAACACTATAAACCATGAGACTGCCATATAGTCTTTGTGCAGCTACAACCACAAGAGCACAACAACAAAAGCAGGAACTATTAGGCTCACTGTGCCGCCGAGATGACTTGACCCTGATGACATAATTTCCCTCTGCGCCGGTATACCTGTAATGGGGGCACAGGCCACTTTGGTCTGTATAGAGATGCCTGCATGGACGGAACGGTCCTCTGGGGTCCGTCAAAGTAACGTTTGAGGGTTAAAGGAGAGAGCGGAGAGTGCCAGAGTCAGGGAGAGTCGGTGAGGGAAAGTTTAGCCAATTATATACACACACAAACACAAAGTGACAACAAGGGAACAGGCCTTGCAGCAGTCACTATACTCCAGTGGCTCTAAATTACGGACAGTTCCCAAGGTTAGCAAACAAGCTAGCCTATATGAGTTGGAAATGAATTGTCACTTTCAGACAGTCAAATAAAATGACGCGATATTCTGAATCCTCCGAACGCTTTTATGAGCAGGAAAACGAATGCTCTAACCTCCAAACTGTCTCCCACAGGCACAATAGAGGCCTCTCTGAGTAGTCTGGTCCGCGGCACAGGGCATTAAAGAGACGGATATTGTGTTGGGTCCTGAGAGGGGAAAGAAACACATAAATCCGCATGCCCTTGCTGCTCACAATGGAATCATGGCCCTACGATGATCACAGTCTTTGTCGGGGCCATCTCTCTCGTGCTTAGGAGAGGCTAGTCTGAATTCTGTGTCTGTGCCACTGCTTTGGATGTTTAGACTATATTCGGCCCTACACAGAATAGTACGTTTAGGAGGGTATAGTCATTGCAGGAGGATGTAAATCATGTGTGATGGGGTCTAATTGTAACAGTGAAAGTGTCACTGGGTGGTAAAGAAAGGCCACTATTCTAAAGCGATGAATCCAGTAACCACCAGGTGGCAATGTAGACTATTATGTCGAGAGTCTCCAAGAGTGGGATTCCACAAACAGACAAGGTAGAAGGAACATGTTGTGTTCTCTTCCCTCAGATTCCTCTCTATATTACAGACGCAGCAGGGTCCCCAGCTCCATGCACATCTCTTGTAAAACCCTTTCATTCTGGCAGTTTATCATTTCAAAATCCACATTAGAGTGTTCAGTTCTCAACCGCACCGACCTGAAAAGGTCCACTTAAAGCTTTCTTTAGCTGGAGGACAGCCCAGGTAAATACAACAGAAAACATACAAGAATGGCTATTTTGATCAGAGTTTTACTATTATTTCTATATATATGACCCAAATCCAAACCCTAACCCTACCCTAAATGACGGACCATGATAGACCAAATCATATAGAACAATAAAAATGTTTTTAGATTGGGTCCCAGAAATAAACATTTTATAAATGGGGGTCTGTGGCATAATGCATATTGAATTTGGAGTTCTTGAAATGAAAAAGCTTGAGAATCCTTACTCCTGTGAAAAGCCAAAAATCGAATGAACATAAACAAAGTCACTTTGAGGTGTCAGTTGTGTGTGAGACATACTGTAGAATCGTGAGTCGTGACATTGTGACATTCAATTAAGTCACTATTATAGTAAAATCTATTCTGTTATCCAGTCATTGATTTTTTTTCCGGCCAATCTTAAGCCAGCATCTAAGCTCCTGCTTCGGAGAGTGAGTCTCGATGTCCTGTGATGATGTTTAAAGGTGCAACCCCAACACTTGTGCCCTTATGGGATTCAAGCATGGGTCTCTGACATGAGAGACCACATTTCTACCACTCTGCCAACAAGACATCCCCACTTGGCCAGAGAAGATATTGCGTTATGAGCTTCAGGTATAGAACTACTAGAAGGTATCATACCTGACAACAATATCCAATTTCTCAGCGAGAAAGTGACAACCAGGTGCTCAACGGAGACGGTCACGCAGAAGTCAGTAAAGTTAAAAAGTAATAAGGTGCTCCTGGATCAGACGGGATAAGACATCATATATAAAAAATGGGAGATCTATCTATTCTGGACACTCAAAGTTTAAAAAGAGGGAACATCATGTTTCGACCTCACAAGATCTTCGACAATGGCAAAACATGTTTGTGGTTTTATTTGTGTCTTGTTCAAGCCCACACAACAGCCCTTCTCTCTCTCTGTGTAAAACGGAAGGCCCAGGCCCAGCATGAAATACAAATAGAATCCTAATTGCAGTATCCCTTCATCACTCCATCTGTTCCCCAGCTCGTCCGCTTCTCCAGGGCTCGGCAGGCAGGATACGGAGCAGAATGCCAGGGACCAGGACACACATGTAAACCCATATGGCATGGCAAGGAGGTGGTGGACACAGTTTAAAATCTGCACAAAGCACAGCAGCAGTAATGAACCCAAGTCAAGTGTCTGTCTCTGTCTGTCTGTCTGTCTAGACTGTATGAAATTGTCAGTGATAATTTAAAGCTGTGATTTTCAGCTGTGGGATTCAAACCCGGGAGACCACATTTCTACCACTCATCCAATGTGTGTGTGTGTGTGTGTGTGTGTGTGTGTGTGTGTTAACCCATTTTGACCTGAGATCAGATTCTAAAAATGCTAAATGCGCTATGAGCTTGTAGATCTGCTATTTTTCAATAGCTAAAGCATAACAATGCCAACACCAAAAGGGGTTACCGCCCAAAATGGGTGTGAAGATGCAAATCCTTTTTTTTTTTTTGGCTTAAGCCTTTTTCTTATTTTTTTTGATAGAGGGATAGATGAAAGTAGGCTGACAGGAAATGGGGAGAGAGATGGGGGGGTAACACGCAGTAAAGGACGTCGGGATCGGGAGTCCATCCCCCGTGGCACACTGCCAGACTGGATTACCGGCCAAGGTGCCCAGACAGCTACGCCAGCCGTCCGGGGCCGAAGATGCAAATCGTGATCGAGATTGAGCCGCGATTGGCACCTGCTGGCCTAGTGGTCCTTACAGCGCATCGCGTGTTCGAGTCCCGTTCATGACGACCTTTTGCTGCATGTCTCTCCCCTTTTCTCTGTCCATCTTCACTGTAACTATCAATAAAGGCACAAAAACTAATCTTAAAAAAACAAAAAGAGATTGAGCCGCGAGAGATCTGCATGACAACTGGCTCAGTCGGAAAGGAAGCACACACAAAGTCAGCGTGCCTACCCAGCATGCCTGCTCCTGCACGGGACACATCAGGCGAGCAGCCTCCGCCCGTCTTACTCTTGAAGGAGGTGAAGAGGTGCTGACACAGCTCCTCTGGGATGTCGTTCTCCAGGTAGGTGGCCATGAAGAGGTGGAAGCCCTCATAGTCGATGGGCTGCGAAGGACAGGATAACGCGGTGAACGAGTTGTCGACAAAACTATACAGCATGCTACCACAGTACGCCCACAAATTAAGCTTTCATACGACAATGTATGGATATATACATTTTGTTAGAAGACTGACTACATGATGAGGATTGTCAGTTTCTAAAATGGCCCTGGTTGATACTTGCGGTGTTAGCCTCCGTCAAATGTAAATTTCAGATGACATGGGCATAGCGTAGAGTGGACCAGTGGTTCTCAAAACCGTTTGTCTTCAATATTCCCTACAACATTTTGCTCAGAAAACCATAGCTAATCATAACGCACCTTTTGAAGAATAAAACATGTGAAAGAGTTGCAATTAGTGCAATTAGTGACAGATGTATTTTTAACTGTGGCATAACATCTCATTAAGTCCAGGTTTGATGTCAATATGTTAAAATAATGTGCAAGTAAGTTATTGCTTTCCATTTTAACAACAGTTGTGCTAGGTACCTTTTTGATTTAATTTGGTTTAATAATTCAGCAGATCAGCAGGTTCACACAAAGTTTGGCAATGTTGTATCATTAAACATAACGGTAAAATAATTTCATTTTCCACATTCTCCCCCTATAGTACATCTCAATACACATGCCTCCCTTTGAGAAGCACTGGCATAGACAACAAATGGTTTAAGCTGAAGGTCATTAGACCGAAAGCCTACTTCCAATTTATGGACATTTAACAGTGTTAAATGTCAGTAAAAAGTTCAAAAGCATACAGGCACTGGCAGTCTGTCCAATCAAAATGGAGACAAAGACCTGAAGAAACAAAAACAACGACTTGGTGCCAGAGGCCTGATGGAATAACAAAGGCTTAAGACAAATAATACAGTAGATGACCAAACATGTCAAATCAACATTCCAGGGTTATGGAACTACCTAACCTGTTAAACCCAGCAATCCCCTATCTCCCGCCCAGATAACTGCCCCTCACACAGACACATGGAGGGGGGACATAACAGCAGTGGACGTGACCCAATGGGACCTCATGGACACTTGCCCTTGGCCGTCTGGCACGGCGAGAAATCATCTGGTATCTGGTGGGATATGTCATGTTATATGTCATGTCATGTCGTATATACTGGACAGAATGTGCATGCAGTCTGCCGACACAGACACCACACAGCATGCAGAGCCCACTGGGCTGTGGCTTACTTGGGTGAGAACATCTTGCTTCTGTTTAACAGTCGGAAATAACAGGAGGGGAGGAAGGAGGGAGGAAGGCAGGAGAGAGGAGGGAGGAAGAGAGGAATGGAGCAGATAGAAGGAGGAGAAGTGGTTGTTAGCTACTTTACGCTGGCGGAGTGGTTACCTAGGGTTTTGACTCGCTTGGCCCGGCACTCTCTTATGAGGTTCTCTGCTGGATCATTTTCATTGGTGTGGAGAGAGGAGACACACTCACCCCAGAAACACTTTACCCACTTGAACCCTTATTCTGTGCAGAACATTGAGTGAAAAGGAAAAAAAAAAGACAAAACAGGAGGGGGCCTATAGTAAAGAGCCCCGGGGGACTCCTATCAATAGACTATAAGTGTTTTTTAGCATGTTCTCACAAGGAACGTTCCCATTTGCTCCATATCACCTTTCCACATAAGGTCTTTGTATATCTGTTCCTCTAATATTCTGCATTAAAAAGACACCTGCAAAGTAGTGGAGAGTGTGTGTGTGTGGTGGGGGGGGGGGCTCTTGGAAACTATATCCATCACAGAAGAACACACACGGTGGGGATGATCCTGTGCCTTTTGCACTCTTCTCCATATTAGGCATTGGCAAACAAACCACAAGGCTCTTATTTGCTGTGCTGGGCAGATTGAGTGAAATATGCTAACACGCACACGCACACGCACACGCACACACGCACACACACACACACTCTAACCATGATACCTTTCCTTCATTTATGTAATTTGTCCAGATGAGATTGTTTTCTTTTTAGTGACAGAATCCTCAGCAATGGGCCATCGTTTCCCATGAGCCAGCACACTGGATGACTGTTACAGGCTGCCAGGCCACAAATATCTCCCGCAAGGGCAACGATGACACATTTACATGGTTCATTTAATCTTTATTTACTTTTTTGGCAAAGATTTCCGTCAAGATTTGATTGATAATCCTTTGGCCTTAAATGGTAGGGATATGAGACTGAACCATTCTCTACACAGGACAGCTCAACAGATGCCTAGAAAAGCATGAAAGAGCAAGCCTGTGTTTACCTTGATGTTGAATATATGTACATGCAGTACCACCTGATTTATGCTTTGGTGGCAAAATGTCACAATGTTTTTAAGCTGAAGGTATATAAAGAAATATATTTTGCTCTATAGCAACACCTCGCACAACACTTTGTTGTCAAGCATAAATCAGGCTTAGCCAACCCAAAGAAATCTGAACTATATGTTCTCCATTTGATATCAACGAAAAAGCGCTAGGACGTGTACACACGTCGTCGCGATCAGTCGATTGGATTGGTTATGACGTTCCCACACGTCGTACGTACTGAATGTGTTTTAAAAGGGACCAAACATGAAACCTGATGAAGCCTCCTGTGTGAGGTTTTGTAAACAACGATAATCATAAAAAGCTTCAGACAAAATATCATATAGGATGTGGGCAACTTTGCAACTGAATCCTGCACCACCTACAGTAAGACACAATGGCAGTAAATTGAACTAAAATAAGCAGTTTGAGCACTTAATAATGTCTGGCAAATAACATTCAATGCGATGGCTTATTTACATTTAGGACACGAGAGACGACCGAGACACGTTTATATTTTATATGACGTGATCAATTTGTCTCCCAAATGAGCTTGACTTGAACGATCGAAAACATAAATCTGTCAGGTCTGATGGAGATCTAGCTGTCGGCAGTCACCTTAGGGAACTCCTACACTTGGATATTTAGCCTCTTTCTGTCTCCTTCCCTGTCACTCGGTGATCAATCACCAGAGAGAATATATTGTTTTCCGCTCCTCCGCCAATGATGACACGCATCAAGATTCAATCATCTGTCTATCTTCTGTCTTTTTAAATAGATCATTCCTATACCACCTGCCACAGAGCTGAGGAGAAGCACAGCAGCATAATATTTAACCCATTTTAGGCGGGAGCCCCTTTTGGTTAGCATTACGTTATGCTTTAGCTATTGAAAAATAGCAGATCTACAAGCTACGAGCTTGTAGGTCTGCTATTTTTGAAAAATCGAAGAACGACTGACATAGAAACATAGCTTTTTCAGAAAACTGTCATTTTCAAACAGACGTTTTTAGAATCTGATCTCAGGTCAGAATGCGTTAAGCTGACAATAAGTGGGAGACTGTCAATGTTGACGGGGGGGGCAATGCCAAACTTACCATGGGTTCTACATTCCCATAGAGCTGGCACCATGGACTGATTCATTAAAAGTACTAGAGAGGTGCCCACGGGGCCGCAATGACGTAGAGTCTGTCCCTTTATTCCTATATATATGGAGTCTGTGTCAGGCATGTCCAAATATGGAGTGTTGTGAGGTCAGAACAGGCCAGCTCCATATATGGACCGTGGGCACGGGGCCCGGTCCAGAGCCCTGGCAGAGGCCTTTTTTGGGGGCGGTTCTGGACAACCGTGGGTCCGACCGACTCGACACCAGGCCCCCTGTGGTGGTGTGGAACATGTGTGTCGAATTTAAAGTCGGCGGGGCGAACGGTTCCCGAGTTACATGGATTACAGACGTACAGACGCACACACAAGGAGACTTGGTCAGACATTTATAGTTAGATGATGCATGGTCGTGACGTTCACACGCACACGCACGCTCGCGCTCGCACACGCACACACGCACACACACACACACACACACACACACACACCGGTCAGAGTCCAGTCGCAGGTGGACCACAATGACCACCACCCCAGCCACCCACCCCAGGCTGAGTCTGCCTGGTTCCTAAGGCGCCAAACCTCCAGGCAGACTCTGTTAGTCATGTCCACCCAGAGACAGAGGAGGAGACGCTTACAGCAGGGCAGAGGTGATAATAAAGAAAGGCAGAGCAGGAAGACAGGAACTGGAAGAAGATCACATAAATCAGTTTGGTTTAGATGGGGGGGGGGGGGGGGGGGGAGAGAGATAAACATGAGGTTTAGGAAAGTAAGAAAGGGGGTGGGGGAATGAAAAAGTAATAGAGAAGAAGAGGCGTGATGGAGTTGGAGGGGTTTTATATATATATATATAATGTTCTAAATAGAGATGGGGGACAGAAAATGATTGTTGAGGTTGTTGGGAAGCCTAAGTGGCTTGCAGGGTCATCAGACAGACAGCAAATCAGCATCACCTGTTTCAATAACTACGATGACCTAATGCTGTGAGCCAATTTGCTGTTGTCGGTGGTTAGGGTCGGGTGGGGGTCGATGAGAATTTGCAAGAGCAGGGCAACAACACAGACATATACAGTAATTGAACAGGATATTAAAAAAGGATAGCTAAATCTGTAGACTGTTCATTTGACTTTAAAATGGGTCAAATTCAATCGGCACTGAGGCCTTACTGTGTAGGTCAGGATAAAGCAGTAGAGCAGTGTGGTACATGAGTACCTGTTCTGGGTTGTATTTGGATAGAATGCCCTCTCCGTGAAACTCCTCCAGTACATCCTTGAGCTTCTTTGTGGAGTCTGAGGAGGGAAAAGAGATCAAAGGATCAAACACCCTCCTTATGATGAAAGAAATGTTTCTGAGAACTACACTGGGATTCTTAACCACCCAGAGTCATGTATTGGGATCCTCCAGGATCCACAAATCTTACAGGACAGGATATAGAAATAGCTGAAGACAGGAATGGGTTATCAAATTTAAAAAGAAAATGGTCCTGCAAAATCTCACAATAAACTGGATGCAGTGCACCTGAAGCATGCCACAGTGTGGGTTGAGTACTGTTGCCGCATTGAATAGCCCAGCGTCACGGAATCCTGCAATCAAACTTAGTTGAATAGAAAATCAAAGCGGGAGATTACAAAGCATTTATATTATGGCAAAATGCAGAGGACAATTTGGAAACATTGTCACAGGTAGGCAGCGCAGCAATATGCATCTATTCATCAATCTTAACCCAATCAGTAAGCCAAGCATGTCGCTGTCCATGGTGCTGTAATGGCTTTCTCTCATCCTGTGCTTCTGTAATGTCTTTGGGTGCCAATGGAAATATCGAGGACTAGATGGTAATATTGTGGGATTGTGTGGGACTAGTCTAAAAACGGTACACACATTTCTCATTGTGTGCTACGTCATGAGCCAACCAGACCACTCAAGTCATCTAGGACAGGTCAACTTCCTGAACCCACATTCAGAACTATGTGTAGAAGAAGCATTCAATTTGTAATATGCACCACATATCTGGAGGATACTGGAGGTTATGCATGAGGGGAGGGAACGCATACAGCAGCCCTTCTGGCCATTCGTGGGCCAGAGCGTCCACACCCAGCGTTGCCGTCCCTCTGATTTCCGTCCCTCCTCTGTGGCAAAGATGTCTGCCACTGGGACCCCGAACCTGTCCCATAACTGTGCCGCCCGCTAGGACTGAAGGGACCAGTCCGTGTACTGGAGTGGTCCCCTGGACAGCAGGTCCGCTCCTGCATTCAGGAGCCCCGGGACGTGGTACGTCTTGATGGAGCTGAGGTGCTCGTTGCACCACAGCACCAGTTGCTTTGCCAGAGCATGCAGGGTTGGGGACCGTAGTCCGCCCTGCTGCTTGTATAACACACTTGTCGTTGTGTTGTCTGATCTTACAAGAACGTGGCAACCTTTGACGTGACTTTCGAAGTGGTGTAGAGCCAGTGACACCGCCAGCAACTCCAGGTAGTTGATGTGGAAAGACCCGTGACTCTGGTCCCACACTCCGATGGCAGCCATGCCCTGAAGCGTGGCATCCCAGCCTGACAGACTGGCGTCTATTGTGAGGACTTTCCTGGAGAGGACGCTCCCCGTAGGTACTCCTTCCGACACACTCTTGTGTGACTATAGGACTTTGTGGTGTGCTTGAGTACCTGGGACCCCTAGAGACTTCATCCATACCTGGAAGGATGTGGAGTCTGGCCAGGCGAGATAGAGCAATGGCTGAGGCCATGAGACCGGCTGACACACTTTGAACTGAATCCGCATGCGCACGCACGCACGCACACACACAAACACAAACACACAAACACACAAACACACACACACACACACACACACACACACACACACACACACACACACACACACACACACACACACACACACACAGGTGTGCAAATGCACCACCTCAAAAGAGCAGCCAGCCGGGACGCTGTGGATGCTCATCAGTGCCCATACCCGAGGCGGGGTTTGCGAAAGGGCCTTTCTGTGTGGAGTTTGCATGTTCTCCCCGTGTCCCCTAGGCTAGGGTAGGTACCCTCACAAAAAACATGCAGTAATCCTGGTCTTTAAACTGCCTCCCCTTGGCCAGCCAGGGTGCCTGATGGAGAGGAAAGGAACTGGTTGGAATAACGTGTTCCTTCCACGCGCTTCCACATCCAACCAGGGAAACTCCCCCCTGTCAGGTGTAAAGGAGCAACTTGGACACTCAGGTATGAAGGAAGCATGAGTCCGTTGCTCTCCCCCATATATGGGGACTAGGTTGGCGAAGGGTGTGTAGAGCCCAGGATCACATTAGATAATTGACACGGGGGTGAAAAATGGGTTACAAAATCGTTGGATAAAATGTATTAAAAAAATAAAAAAGAGAAGCCAGTTTCAGAAATCATGTTAGTTGTCATAATCAGCTGGGTGGGGCACCCTGTTAGATAACCTAATTGTATTAATGCTCAGCAGCTTTAAAATCTTTCATGTTTTTTCCCCCTTCATTAGATATTCAGAATGACTCAGGACCTCTGATGACAGGAACAACAGTGTGTCAGCAGCAGCAAGCAGAGGCACGTAATCACCAAACAAGGCCAGTGTTTGTTTGCGATGGATTATTCATCTTTTACAGGAAGAGCAAAGCCAAAGAGGTAGGCCGCCGATCTGCATGGGCTGCTAAAAGCCATGATATGACGGAGCAAAGAGGGTCTTAAGTAGTTTTATAATGGACAACAACCTTTCACCCCTTTGGCATATATACACAATCCCTTTATGGACCAGTAACACAGATTCACAGGCATACAAACACTCATGGACGCACACAGTGTCCGACACTGATCTGTTTATCCCATAGTGATAAACTGTACAATGAATTTCAATGCGTGTATTCTTTTGAATCCCCACCGTCCCTGAATGGCATGAACAGTGCGAGCCCGACTGTAATTTTGCTACACATTCTCACAAATATTAGCTATAGTGACGACTTGGGGAGGAAACGCTATCATTGTATATCGCTAAGAATAACTTCCAAAGCGGAGGGTGGAACAGCGAGTCATGAAGCTCACTGTGGTAGACTAGACATTAGTGCCACATTTTGGGTCAAAATGCGACAACATACACACATGTGCACGCACGCACACGTGTGCACGCACAGCCGCACACACACACACACACACACACACACACACACACAGCCACACACACACACAACATTGTTGCTATAGCTGAATTGTATTTTTGGCGGGCAAAACAGTCATACGACAAAGCATAAAGCAGTCTAGTGCTGCTAGACTATGTGGTATTCTACACCAGTACTGCACATTTATTCAGATGGGGTACTAAAGGTTTACGCAAACATCACACAAATCTTAATTCAGATAAATATCTCAACTTTAACTGACCAACCTCATTACCATAATACCATCAAGGCACTGACAAGACAAGTGAGGAATTTAAGCAACAAATCTAGCCTAAATATGTTCAAAGAAAGAAACCAAATTTACAGCAAAGGAAGGGGAGAGAGAGGGAGAAGCTGAACATATTTTTTTGTTGGTTATCATCAATAAATGTCACTGAAGGGAATGTGGAGTTAACTAGCCTGGGTTCTAGGCTGAATCGTTCCGTTCCGTGAATCTGAATTGTCACTCGCTACTCAGTCGGCCCAGCAGGCAGCAGACTCGCATTTCATAACGTCAACTGTTATGTAGCCACGTTGTGGGAGTGGGGGGGGGAGTTCCAGACCCACAGGAACGCCCCCAGGCTGCCGGCCCCGATTCCGGCGAGCCGCCCCGCGTCCGAAACGGTTGAGAAAGGACAGTTACCGTGTGGGGGTCCCTCTACTGTACCCTCTACTGTACTGTACTGGCACACCCGAAATCACCATATATATAGTTAATATGTGCGTGCGTGTTAGGTTGCGCACAGGTGGTGAAAAGCAACCATGCTGTTTTCGTGCTGAGACGCACCCAGCCATCCACCCACCCAGCCACATAGCTCCGTAAGGGAGTGGTTGCACCACTCAAAAATAGTGCTGTTCAAGACTTGAGAGTAAAAACTTAGGGTAAAAGTAGTCCACAGTCAGATTCCGTAGTACAAAAAAACCTACCTTGGACAATAGGAGACTTTCCAGACTGAGTAGCGACTCAGTGACAATTCATATTGTCAAGCTGATTCAGGCTGGAACCCAGGCTAGGAGTTAACAGCACTAAATAGAAAATCCTCTCCTGCCGTGTGAATACGGTCTACGCCAGCAGTCTACAAGCCCCATCATATTACACACACTGATGTGTATACTGTACCTATATTCTGTTTCTAAATGTACCTTTCCTCCATTTTTCACATTGGGCTAAAATACGCTATTGTAATAATTTAACAACAATTTTGTAAAAGTACTAAATTAGCAGTACATTTGAGAAATAAACTCATTAGCTTAGTGAGGCAATTTCAGTCAGAAATTCTCAGGAGCCTTATAAGGCAATAGCTAACCCCTAGGTCGACTAATTCTACACATTGCTGTAGTTAAAGTGTCTTTCCCGCGCACACACACACACACACACACACACACACACACAGCGTATATTCTTCCTACGTCCGAGCATAGACATGGTAACGCCCCGCCTGCCTCTGATTGGCCTACCGACACTGCCGCTCTTGCCTGTCCTCCGAGATGCAAGGCTACTCCGTGGTGGGAAATAAGTACAAGAGAATGGCAACACGTGACAGTAACTTGTAACTTAAATTTTTGTAGAAGAGGCAAACTAATATTGTTTGTGCCGTTTGCTTTGATTGAATAATTGATTGAACACGTAGGCCTTACGCATACTATGATTTGATTTGGCTGTGTTCTTTAAAGTGTTAGTGTTGAATATTAGTTTACCGCTTCTAGTCGCACGTGCCAGGCTGTCATTCTCTTGTAGCTATTATATATCGTACTTGACTTGTATTATTTATTTATTTCCCACCACGGAGTAACCTTGCGCAGCAGACTATCCAGCATGTATCTTCCACCTCGGAGACACCGGCTGTGTCGGTAGGCCAATCAGAGTTAGCCGGGGCGTTACAATGTCTATACTCGGATGTAGAACGAATATACGCGTCATGGATGGTTTTCAGTCGACTAAAGATTTCTTTGCGAAAGCCCTAGTCTGCTGTCTTGCAGTTGTGTGTTAACAATAGCCTATTTAGTTTAAGAAATGTTTTCTCTCTTTGTTCACCCTCTGTGCATATTCATGTGCCTTTGCAAAGAGAGAGAGAGAGAGAGAGAGAGCGAGAGCGAGAGCGAGAGAGAGCGTGTGTGTGTGTGTGTGTGTGTGTGTGTGTGTGTGTGTGTGTGTGTGCGTGTGTGTATGTACACTCATCCATTCACACCTGTGCTTGGCTGAATAGCTTGTGTAAGAGTAAAATCCTGTATTCACAGTCCACAATGAACACACTATAAGCCTGAAGACAGATGCTCTTTTGCCTAACAAATATTGATCGCCAGGGAGCAAAACGACAGCGCAAGAGGCTCATCCATCTAGTCACTGAGGCCCCTTTTTCCACCGGTTGGGAACCGGTTCAGTTTGTAGTCCATTAGCCAGACCTCCAAAATTATGAATTGAGTGGGCAAAACTATACATATATTAAATAGTTTATAGGATCAATATAAGTAAATGAATATATGATAAGCCTTCCACAGGAGTCGCTTTTTCATATTTATCACACATTTAGTAATTTTCACCTACTATACAGTAGCCCTACAGTAGCCATATACGTGACAAGAGAATAGGATAAAATGTAATGAATAGTTACTTACATGAAGACAATGATTTATTGTATTACACATTTTCTGAAATTGTATATTTAAATATGCAAATTAGGCATTGTGTAGGAAAATATGCAAACAAAATTAACCTCTCGCTCAAGAGGTTAAAATATGAAAAAGCTACTACTGTGGAAGGGTTCTCATATATTAATTTACTTATATTTGTCAATATAGGTATGGTTTTACCCACTCAATCCATAATTAACGTAATTTTGGAGGTCTGGCTCATGGACTAAAAACTGGTTCTGAACGGAACCGGTTCCCAACTGGTGGAAAAGGGGTCAAAGTGTAAGACCGAAAAGGTCTATATCAAAATTACAATTTGCATTTACAATGCAACAACAGGAAAGAAATACTGCGGTATACAGCACTAAGTCTCATGGCAAATAGGAGTGTTTGTTTATCTTTGTGCTAATATATTTTGCATGTACTGTAAGACTCTGCTTAGTCCCTTTACAGCTTCAACTGCTCGGTTAATATAAAATCATGTGAAGGCCATCATGTGGATGGGCCAGTTAGTGCATGAGTCGCGATGCTCCTTGTGAGTCACGAGTAGGACCCGGATTTGAATCTTAACCATCTACAATATAAATAAAAAGCTAAATGTGCCCAAAGAAGTTATCTTTAAAAATGAAAGAAACAGTGGGGCGTGATACGGCTTCATACGGCTTCATAGGGCTTCATACATTAAGGGTTATGATGAGCCATATAATATATAACATATAGAAATGCATGATGTGCACAAAAGCACGCAGACACAAATGTCACAAGTCCAACACAATGCAAATCTTGCATTCTTTGGTTAGCAAGCAACACTGTTGTATGATGAAGGACAAATTAGGCTTATCTCTGTTGATCTCATCCACATCCACAATAACAAAAACAACCACTTAAAGGGGGGAAGCTGGGACATTTCCTTTTAAACATTATTATGCATATTTCTCAAAGACCGTCTAGTTAAAAAAACGTCTTTGAAAAAATATGACTTCGGCACATTTGCAGTTATAAGCACCGTATAAACACCTTCCAAAGCATAGCTAGAGGATAGCCACTAGAGAGCGCAATTTCGATGACGTCGATGAGAGACTGTGAACAGGCTCATCTTTTCCATGGATTATTCACAGAATGGCTACAGTTCAAACGAAGGTACAGGTCAATACAAAAACTGCTATGAGGATAACGCTTGTATGTCACATCAATAAACAGTCATTTAACTTTGGGAGTGTAACACAGCTCGGACCATTTTTCAACTCGAAACACCAAAGCGAACTAGAAACTTGACGGCTCGACCGATCACACACCACCCAAATAAATGAAATACAGAACATTGGTGTGCGTGCTGTCGGCCTGTCGCGTGTCCCCCCCCCCCCCACTGTAGTGCGTGCATGAGCACATCTTGTTATCGGGGCGGACAGGGTTTTGTTTTTTTCTAAATTACCCAAATCACTGAATGCACCTTTAAGTTTGCCTAGAAAAGAACGACATGCCCAAAATAGGGATGCCAGGGTTAATGTGGTTAGGTCAGGTTTTAGGATCATCATTACTCACAATCGCTGTATTTCTGCAGCTGGGAGAACTCCGCTGGGCTCAGACACACCCAACTCATCCCGTCCCCCATCATGCCTGCAGCCAGGGGGCCCAGGGGCCGGCCTCCGGGTCACAGGAGTCTGCTGGAGTGGATGTGCTGCTGCTAGTGGGCGGCTGGTTATAATTGGATCAGGTGGCGTAATAAAACGGTGAGGAGGTGGGCCGTCATCTCTGCCTCATCACCGGCATACAGAAGGTATAATAAAAGTTAAATGAGCACACTCGGCGGGGCGGCCGATGGAGGTGACCAAATTACAGAATATTCTGAAAAGAACTTAACTGTGTGTGGCGTCGGTCGAGTAACAGATGCCGCCGAGTTATCAAGTGACGTCGTGACCAACTTTCATTTCCTGAATAAGCCCCTTGAGTGATGACGAAGTTTGGGGTTTTGAACCGTGTCCGTGGCTTCGTCTTTGCGGGGGGGGGGGAAACGACAGCCAAAATCGGAGAGGAGTGACACAAAGGTTGATCCGGTCAACCGATGGAAACGGGGGCGAACGGAGTGGGGGAGGGAGGGGCACTTCTAAGTCCCAATGTGTGCGATGTGATGAGGCCCCCGCGGGGATCAATTCCCCACGCCCAGCCAGAGGTGGTGAGGATAATGTCAGTCAGCTGTATGTCCAACAGAAGGCAACGCGTCTGTCACTGTACCAAAGCTGCTCCTCTCGCTCTCAGAAGGTTGCACGAGGTCTCTCGGCAGGTCTGCGGCAACAATTATATATTCTGACCTAGAAAAAGAGATAGAGAGAGATAGAGAGAGAGATAGAGAGGGGGGGGGGGGAGAAAGTGAAACAGAAAGAGGGGGGGAGTAAGACATGAGACAGAATTAATGTACTGGTGGGGGGGAAAAGAGCACTAGAAAGAATTAGCCTATACGTTCACTGGTGAGTGATATCTGTGTCCTGGAAATATATTCACGTACAGTATTTATGAAGTCGATCTTCACGAGACAAGTGGATCAATATCACCTCTAGATCCTTCCGAAGAATGAGACGGAGCCGAGATGATTAGAACGAAAGGAAAGAGGGATGAGGAATGAAGGGGAGGCTGGGATGGCAGCCAAGCTTAAACCCAAAATCAGTTAACCAAGCCTGTCTACAAACGAGGGAGGCAGGCAGGAGAGTAATATGAGGTACATGAAAATGTATCGAGGCAGAGAAGAATCTATGGCAGAAGAGGATGAAGGCCGATCCAACATCTGAGAAAAAAAGTGTTGCACTGACTTATGTCTTTAATTGAATGTTAAGTTAATGTGTTGAAACTCATACAACTGACCTAGATGGCATAGATACAGTATCTAGCAAAGTGTGCCAGAAGTGAGACAGTTCACCTTCATTCTGACAAGCTATAAATAAAAATACATCGCATGGATGCACCTGGGACGTATCTTCAGTGATGTTTCCTGAGGTCAACAGGGTTTCGGGTCTCCCAACATCATACACCTCACTCAGGCCACCCAGCCGGGGTTGATCAAATCCCGACTTACGTCCCAGTAGCTACCCTTGATCAATCCATCAGGGAATGAGCAAGGCTACACAATCTGTTGCTCCGGAACTATTCTGCCGGTACAGGGAGAACCAAAATCTGGCGCGTGGAAGGACTAGCTCTGTGGGTTGACTCCTGACCGGGCGCCTCCTACGTCTCACCAGTTCCACTCCTGCTCTCACCAGGCCCAGGACCTGTGCGTTGCACCAGACTCCCAGTACCAGGCACTGCAAAGTGGGGACTATAATGGCCCTCCTAAAGGCCTCACCAAGGTTTGTTGGGCTTCCTCCTCACGGAGGACACAGGCTGGGGCGCTAGCCCATACTGCTCACCCGGGTGCCGTCTACATTCCCGGCTGTCACCCGTCTCTCCGGTGGTCACCAGACTATACCTGGTTGTCACATAGTCTATGAGTCACTATAAATAGAATAACTATAAATAAAAGTACATCGCATGGATGCACCTGGGGCGTATCTTCAGTGATGTTTCCAAATACTGATCCTCAAAGTGAGAAAATTAAGGAGGGGAGTGTTAGTGTGGAGAGGAGGCTGGCCCGTTGCTGGAGGTGTAGATTGGGCTCCTGGGTGGTGTTGTCACACACAACACACACGCCAGCAGTCCCGCACGCACGCAGTCACGCACACAGTCACACACAGTCACACACACACACACACACACACACACAAAGAGCAGTTTGTCTGCAGTCAGAGGCACTCTATTTCTGGGTACCACTTTCCACCATTTAACAGATGGTCTCATCTCATAGAGTGCCACTTGTCTTCTTCTCATGACGAATCTAATTCTTGGAAAAGTGGGAGTAGAAGAGTGGAAGTGCTGAGTGTGTGCGTGCGTGTGTGTATTTACAGTAAGTCAAGGTTCTGAACCAGATACTAAAGCTCTTTGGCTAATGTTATTTATTTATCTATTGATTGTCTTTGCTAAGCCGAAGGCATCGAAGAGACTACGTTTTGCACCGTGTTCAGTGTCCGTCCCCTCGTTCGTGTGTGTGTGTGTGTGTGTGTGTGTGTGTCCGTCTGTGAACAGCTAATCTCCGGCACCGCTTGATGGCAGCGAAACTATGCACACACACTAGGGTTGGGTGACGATACAAATATATCGGCATGCAATCATGATTTGGATGAGTCTAACGCCGAATATATTTATTAGGCGATTTATCAGGGTGCTTTTATTTTTTTCGAAATAATACTAAATCTTATCGAAAATCCAACTCTTCAAATGTAGCCCGTACAAGTGAGAAAAATGCTAATCAATTTGGGCCAGCAGCCGCCGGTAGATAGAAACCCCTCCTCCCCTTGTCATGGTATGCTCCTGCCCAAGCAGCAGCATTGGGGTCTGACGCTCCGAGTCCGAGAAGTTACTAGTTACTAGTACTAGGTAGGTTAGGTACTAGTTAACTAGTTACTACATGATGCTGTGTTTACGTCTGTCACTCCAGTCCGGACCCAGTTAAACAATATACAGTTACACCAGAATCAGTGGTGTCATGGTGGTACCACGGAACGTCACGTGCACGCGCGCCTCGCATCACGGCATGACGCACACAGAACAGCTGCATAGCCTAAGCCCATTGTTAAACAGTATATGAGAGTTTTAGACACACAAACTAAACACAAAAGTAGACTTAAAATAGTCGGACAAACATCTTTACTGCACACTAGCGAAGCTAAAAAGTTTGATTTGGACGAATTAATCTGTTCTTTGATGGAGGACGAGGACGAGGAGCAGGCATTCTTCTTGTGTGCGGAACACCTCACAGCAGCAGTAGCCTACAGGAGCCATAGCCTACTGCTGTTTAAAAGGTTAACCCTAGCTCATATATGTCAAACTCAAGGCCCGGGGGCCAAATCAGGGCCGTGAATGAATTATCTTTGGCCCGTGGGATGCTATTTAATTAGTATTAGAACTGGCCCTCTGGTATATTGTACAGACCACTATAATACTACAAGTCCCACAATGCACTGCGAGTGCATTGGCACATATCGAGCAAGCACAAACTCTTCACTATTGATCAGCAGTGAAAGTATATCGCTTGTGGTCAACTTTCAGCTACCTCTCTCCCCAAAAATGGCTAAATGAAAGGTGGACTCTGAAGACAGGGGTTTCAAGTCAGGTGGTAGGCAGAGGGCAAACCTCTGTGTCTCTTCTGTGTGGAGACAGTGTGGCTGTAATGAAAGAATATTACTTAAGAAGACTATGATAAGAAATGAATGCAACTGATTTGATTTACGTTCTCATTTCATTTACTATGAAAGCAGTGCTTGGTGAGTTTGTCTGGGACGTCCTCATGACCGCGGTGACCGTGTGTTGAAACACAGTCCGGCCCTTGACTTGTACCAATTTCTTTATTTTGGCCCACTGTGTATTTGAGTTTGACATCCCTGCCCTAGCTCTTCTCAGTGTATCTATCAGTGTTGTGAGAACACATTGACTTCATTTGATTGTGGTCAGCTTTTGAGACAGTTTGCATACTGTACATCAGGGGTTAGGCTGCTTGAATCAGGCAAACACACGCAGCCAGGAAGCAACTGCATGGGTTCATGGAGTCACTAAATCAAACACACCGTTTACACAGCAAAAAAATAACAAAACACACGTGCACGAGACACTTCCCGGCGTCGTACATTCTCCTTTGACGCTGTCAAAAAGCTTTTAAACGTGAAGTTCAATACCCACAGAGATGTAAAGGCGGTTTCCACCGGACATCGACATAATATATTATGTACACATACACGTGCACACACACACACACGCACATGCACGCACACACAGCACATCCCACAAACACATTTAAAACTAAAAGAGAAAGAGAAGGAGAGCGACAGAGAGAGAGAAAGAGATAGAGATAGAGAGAGAGAGAGAGATAGAGAGAGAGAAGAACCAGTAAGACGCCCTGAGGGTGAGAAGCGGGGTCGCGTGCAAGCATCCGCCTGGGTGACGGGCTGCAGACTGCTGGGCTATTGCTATGGCACAGTGTTTAATGAGGTCAGAACAACATTATGGAATGTCATAACAGGTCAGCTCCATATATGGAGATCTAAGGGTGGCAGCGGGGACAGTGTCTTGAGTGTACAGGGTTTGATGAGGGCCCAGGTAGAGTCGGCCCTCCATTTTCAGGCCTGTTGAATGGACAGGTATCAGTCAAAAGGGAGACATCGAAGAGGAAGGACGGGTGGGGAGGATCAACATATGGAATGTCAGAACAGGTCAGCTCTATATATAGAGATCTAAGAGTTTGAGATGTGAGGTCAGATGTAGAGTTGCTGGCCGGCTCCGTATAGATCTAGGTGATGATCCAGTCTTCTCCGTGTATGGCTATCCAGGCTTTGATGAGGTCAGTGTTGTGATCTTCAACTTCATATATGGAGAAGGCCATATATGTGATACGTGATGTCACGAGGCGTGATGGACTGATAACCATTTATGGAGGCGTGACACGACTGACGGACATGTTTTGCAGGTTTTCATAGTAATCTGCGACCTACAGTCGCAAAAACAGAGAAGAAAGAGAGAAGAGAGAGAGAGAGAAAGGCCCGTGCCAATCAGCAGTATATGGGGCCTCCCCTCCGTGCAGTGAGGGATTCTGTTTTGCTAACAAGGTCGCCTGGCAACGGTGACGTCACTGGAGTGCGTAGCAGAGACAGGCATCAGAAGACCATAAGACAGAGAGAGAGAGAGAGGTGGATGATGTTGGGTACTATTAACAGATGTAGAATGTGATACTGTATGTCCTTCTGAATGCACTCTTCCTGCAGAACGCCCAACAAGTTATTTCAGTCAGAAGCATTTGAATTCAACCAAAAAAAAAGAGTCCTGATCAACTTGCGTCTTTCATGGATTCTCCGAAGTGTGCACACACACACACACACACACACACACACACCTCTCTCATCTACATATACACAATGTTGCAACGGAAGGTCGAATTTACTATGAAATCCTGCGTCTCGTGTCCGTCACTCACACCACCATATATGGTTGCCAATCCATCCAAGCCTTGTGACATCAGATGACTTCATGGAGACCCATATATGGATCTGACCTCGTGACATAATGGAGACGGCTCCATATATGGTCACGCCTCATGACACATCACGCCACCATATATGGCAATCTCCATTATATGATGATCACGACACTGACCTCATCTAACCCTGGATAACCATACATGGAGAAGACTGGATCATCACCTAGATCTGCATATATGGTGCCGGCCTGCAACTCTTGTTGATCTGATCTGACCTCATCAAACCCTTAACTCATCAAAGACACGCTATATGTACAGAATTCATTCCATATGTTGATCTGACCCCCCCATGCCAAAGTGCCAGCGCTAGGCGGATGTGTTCTCGCCCTCAAGGCGTCTAACTGGTTATATTAAACAGTTGTGCGCACAGCTTTGTGCGCGGGTACAGTAAGTTGGCCAAGTCATAGACCGCGGCGTATGCAGAGTATGTGGAAGTGCCTTTTACGCCTGTGCTTAGTGGCCGCGATACGTCACTGACTGTACCGTTTTCAACTCAGCTTTGTGGGTGTCTGCGGCTACTGGCCAATCACAGCTGGGCTTTCCTATAACTGTGGTGAGATCCATAATAACCCAATACCCCGTGTCAACCTAGCTTTTGCAGTTTCCCTTTCCGTGAGGCGATGGACCGATTACAGAGCGTGCACACAACCTGGCCAAAAACACGGTCAGTGGCCAAAGATAAATCGCTGTCTGTCTGCCTTCGTGTGTGTGTGTGTGTGTGTGTGTGTGTGTCATTCAGACCGCATTGCCACATAGACGTGTGGCGTTCTTCTCTATAGACATGAGCACGACATTTCTTGTAAAGATAACGCTGCCGGTGTGGGGTAGGTACAACTGACAATAATGGAGGCAGCTGTCTTGAGTACTGTAAATGATGCTCTCAGATCTCACCCTATTCCTGTCAAACTATGACCATATAAAGTACACTTTGGGAGCAAACCAGGGCAAAACCAGATGAGCTGTCTTCAGACATCACCCATAATCCCTGCATGAGCATTACAGTCTTTCTATTTTTTTTCATTTTTTTTTTCACTCTGCTGAATATCTGGGGAAGGACATTTTTAGATTTTTTAAAAGCAATTTAAGATAAATAAAATAATAAATGAACAAGCAGTAAGAGATCAGGGGCATGGCCAAATATATCACAAGACTGAGACTCTTAACTACTACTCATATCATATTCCCCAGGGGTCTACAGACCCACTCCTTTTTACCTCTATACACTACAAATGTAAATGTCTTCTTAGCTGAAAATCACAGATCTACAAGCTTATACATTGTCTATAGTTTAGCTGAATGTTCGCCTATTTTCGGCAAATGTTCGCCTATTTTTTACATAATGTGCGCCTATTACGACATGCCCAGAATAGGGTTCATGTGGTGAAGAACCCCTCCGATGCCACTGCATCACTGCATCACTGCATCACTGCATCACTGCATCACTGCTATCTCAATCTGTAAAAAGGATGAACTGGGTTTAGCCTTCACTTGCTTCCATCATGTGGTCAATAGTATATGATGAATGTGAGCAAAATACAAAATAGAAAAACCTCAGACAGGGATGTTTTTTTACATATATAAATAAAACCATTTCTTGCACCCCATGACGTATACCCATCCCATGACTGTTCACTTAGAGTCTGCACCTGTCTATCTGAAACTACTGACAGAGCATGCTCAGCTCTGTCTGGACTTTGCATAACCTGGACCCAGCATGTTGAGCAGGCTTTTTGCTTTAAAGAAAGTAGCGCTGCCAAATTAGGACACTGGTGATCACCATAAACCTGGAGAGGAGTGAAGAAGAGCACTCTTATGAAGATGTTCCAAGAGATGCTCCGAGAGTGAGTGAGTGAGACAGACAGACAGACAGACAGACAGACAGACAGACAGACAGACAGACAGACAGACAGACAGACAGACAGACAGACAGACAGACAGACAGACAGACAGACAGACAGAGACAGAAAAGAAGGGGTGAATGAAAGTAGGTAGACAAAAACAGCACAAGAAAGAACTATCAGAGGTTTGATCTGAGGGAGGACAGATACAGAGTCCTTGTTTAAAAGGAATTTGTGTTTTTTATAACCAACGTCATATATTGAGGCAGGATGCAAGCTCGGAATGACGTCAATATGTAGTTATATCCCTCCCTTTCTGAAGAAAAGTTTGGTCGCATTTATCGCGCTTTGGACCTCTCTTCAGGAAGTGTGTGGAGGCAATGATAACAGCTATGAAACAGCATGCAGTTCACTAACAGTCAAATTGTGAGAGACTTTAATTGAGCTGTGCATAAATGCACGATACACTTTATTTACCGTAGTTCACTGAGTGCAACACAAAGTATTTCATTTACTTTTTATTTTACTTTATTTATTTTGGTGCTATTTAATTTACTTTACTGTTCTGTTAGCACTTTGCATATACTTCGCACTGTTGTTTACATAATACTTGTCAGATTTGGAATTGTGTTTATTTATTTCAGATACATTTTCTACATGAATATAACCATATTATAACCATATAAGATGAAATGGGAGTTGAATGCTGCAATTTGTAAAATAAATGACAAAATATGACCCATCTAAAAGACCACCACTTTGTCCCAGGAGTAGGACCCATTACTTTGAATACCTACATCACTCCACATACATAATGTATTCTGTGCTGTAAGTAAAATAAATAGTAGTCAGACAAGTGGAGTATAAGTATATCCATGTATATAGCTGACATACAGCAATGTGAGTGAGTTCAGCGGCACACAAATGAAAGAAAGAAAACGTTATTCCAAGACATTGTTTCAAATTATCTATATCCTGAGATACCTGGCCTGCTGTGAACAACAGTGAGTAGTGATGTCTTTCACTGTTCAAATATTTCCTTGTTGTGTCCGCTTCCCAAGTGCTAGGCCATGTGTCTATGTGTTTGGGCACGCGTGTGCACTGTGCGCTTTACCGGTGTGCATGTGCCTTTCTTTGATTAAGACCCTGGTTAATTGTTTAGCCTGATTGATCCCAATATAATGTCTCAAGAACTGTGCTACTGAATCTATCGGCAGGGGCATTCAGAATGTGTATACATTGTTGTCAGTGGGAATGAAAACACAGAAGCCCCACCACTGGCCACCGGAAGACGAGGGCTGAGTGCGGACCAACATCCTGTTATCCACAGACCACAGGACGTCATATATGCTCAGACACATATGACGTAAATTATCCATTCATTGTCAATGGCATTTCATGTTTGCGTTTGGACAAAAATCTCTATAGCTATATAGCGCCCCTCAAAAATACACTATTTCAAACTCATGAGAGAAAGTGCTGCCTTAGCAAACAAATATTGTGCACACAAGTGACAAAGGGTCAGCAACAAGGTCAGCCCCAGGAGACAATGACAACAAGCGAGAGGTGAAAGTTCACCAGTCCAGTTCAACCACATGAACCCTATATAGCCACATGGCTGTATTCTGGGCATAATAGGCGAACATTCAGCGGAAAAAAGGGAAGAAAAAGGGGAACCAAGAAGAGATCCCTGGAGGACCCCAGTCAACTAAGTATGTATATTAACTATTAAGGTTAAGTGTTAAGTGTGTTAAGGCAGGGGTCAAATACAAATTCTACACTGTAAACCTGTAGTTCTGCTATGACAACTGAATTTCCCTCAGATTGATCGAGTGAACAATCAATCAATCAATCAACTAATCCTCAGTGTTAATTGATTAATTTGTAACTCACAGCAAGAGTGTACAAATGTAACAAAACAGACCCATTTGGTTACATTTATTTTGTACACTCACACTCATGAATTCACACTACTACAGTAGAAGGGTACACACGGAATGTGTCTTTTTTGTATGGCTTGGGTAGCTCCAGTAGGAATCATATTCCATACCAGTATTTACCTAATACCCTACAGGGGCCTTTGAGCTAAATGTGTTCGCATCAAATCAGTGTAGCCACTTTAAAAGCATATACATTGGCTATTGAAAATTTACGTATTCTTTTCAAAAGAAAGAAAAATCCCAAACCTGTACAGATGGGGATCTGTGGCCAAATACGTATTAATTTGGAGGTCCTTAGCATGAAAAGGTTTGAGAACCAATAAAACCTCCTTACAATGTTTGTCATTATAGCAGGGGTATTCAATTAGATTAGGCCGGGGGCCACAACTGTAGAAAGATTGTGTGCAGGGGGGCTGAAAATGTGTGGGTTCTCAAAATGCATTTTGTGTTCAAACGCAACGATTTATGCAATACATTTGTGCACGGTATGAGCACAGGGTGATATATATACAAGTATATGGTACCTTAAAATAGGTGTAGATCTATTTGACAGTGCATAAACATAATGGCCTTGACATTAATGAGTGTCAACGAGCACCAGCTGGAAACACACACACACACACACACACACACACTAGAGTCCTGCAATTGGCGGGCCGGGCCGTGTTCTGTCCCAGACCAACAGACCGAGGGCCTGGCTCACGCGCCGTTATAATAATTTGTGAATTTCACCCAGACTGGACTTGCTTTGGCAGCGTGGCAGCATGCTGACGAGTGACGTGAAAACAACCCCCCCCCCCCCCCCCCCCCCCCCCCACACAAGCACACTAAAATCTGGTAAAAAAGACTAAATACTTTTAAGAAACAATGTGTTTTACATTCTATATCTCTGTCTCTCCATGCAACCGCACCATACTCTCGTCCTCTCTCTCTCTCTATTATGTAGCGCAGCTGTGTACACACGCGCACACACACACACACGTCACACACACACACACACACACACACACACACACACACACACACACACACACACACACACACCGAGTGCCGTTCTAGGCTCTGACAGAACTGGCTCAGAGGAGCTTTGCAACAAAAACAATTTAAATACTGCAGGAGAATTACCACACTAAACAAAGTCGGTTTTGTACAGTGCAGAATGCAGAAAATGTAAGTGTTCTTGACTTATCATTATTGTGGGTTTGTTTTCTATCATACAGCGTGAGTCCGTGATAGCCGATCTACAAGCTCATCAACGGCTCTACAAGCAGCCGTTATAAAACTATAATTAAGTACTTTTTAGTATGATGTGTGTGTTCTTGACTTCTTGTTCTTAATGTGGGATTATCAGAGCACGAGATAGTGCAGCTGAGAGTGAGTGGCTGCCGCTGCTGCGTCCCGTGCCAATAAAGTGGCGTGCATGCTAGAAATAATAAGGCAGGGCTTTAAAACTGCGGTGGGTTCAATGGCTTGAACTCTATGGCATGGTCACTCTACTCTGTTCAGACCAATTAGCACATGCAACAGCTCATTTAGTCACTTTTTAATAGTCTGGGACACTCATACCCTCCTCAAACCGTACCGAAAAATAAAGTCCTTCCATTCCATTAATGGAACGGATTTCACTGATTTAGTGAAATCTGAGTCACTAGTGGCCATTAAAGGGTAATTAAACCCAAGGCCGATTTTGGCTAAAAGGTACAGAAGGGTAAAACATGTCAGGCTCAACGTGAGTATACTGTGTCTGCAGCTTATCCAGCAACACTAATTCACAACAGCACACACACACACACACACACACACACACACACACGACATGAATGGTTTACAGAGCAAAAACATAAATAAACAACATTAAAATAATAAAAGTATAGCAAAGTATAGCACTCCAAGGTTGCTGGATTTGACCCGGCTGAGCCTGTTTTGGGGCAAGCATTGTATTCGAACTGAATAGACCCCTGGCCTATGGTGTTGCATTCTAGGAGACAATAAAGCATTTTGGGTTGAACTGTCCTCAGCTCTGTTCTGCTGGAGGCTAGTGGTCAGAGAGGGCCCTCACTCTCTGTTCTCTACCCTCCTGGGGATGCAGAATCACAAATACCAGGAGTATTTATGCAGGGCCCGGCTGTCATGGCAACTAGGGGATTGGGTTTAAAACTCAGAGGCAAACGGAAAGGCCAAGCTATACACGGTACTTGATTGCACTGTACATAAAGGGAAATACCACCCAATTTAGGACTTTTCGTGAGCTACCTTATGCTTGTGACCATGAGCCACTCATTCACAAACAACTGAAACAAGCTTTTCTTCTTACTCACTAAGAGCTGATACTGCTTCTTTGGCAACATAAAAAAATGACTGTTTGGGGTTTTACACCAAAACAGCATCGTCTAATAGATGACCAATATGAACAATGTATCTATATTGTCCTAAAATGCCCTTGAGTGATCTCAAAGTCATATTCTATATAGATTTTCTGTTCTCAATTGAGTTGCCATGGATTAAATAATTTCCTCAGGTTTATTAGTGAATATTCATTAGGCAATCTTAGCTAATTAGTGTAGAATCTGAGAAATCCAACAGGCTCGTCTTGATCACATGACTACAGAGATCATGTGTACCGATTTGCGTGAGATTTGGATGAAATCTGTGCGACTAACATAAACAATGTGTTTTGCAGAAATCGGCCTCATGGTGGCACTATAACCGGCAGATGTGGAGGGATGCAGGGAAAATGTTTTTCCATGGCCTCTAGGGAGTGCGCATACATAAGTTGTCGATGCAGTTATAGGTAAAAACAGGAATTGGCCTGTTATAGCGCCACCGTGAGGCTGATTTGGGGGAAAAATAGTGGCATGTCGTCCAATCAGGATGGAAGATGGGAAATTGTGCAGATCTGTGTTGATCACATGACTATGGAGATAGTGTATACCGAATTGTGTGATGTATGAATAAAATGTGTACGAGTTATCTACAGAAATGTGTTTTGCCTAAATCGGCCTCATGGTGGCGCTATAACAGGCCGCTGAGGAATATTTGGGGCAGAGGTTCGTTGTTCCAGGGAACATCCAGGGAGTGTGTGTGCAAAGTTTGGTATGGATCGGGCCAACGGTGCCGGAGATTAGCTGATAACGGACGGACGGAAGGAAGGACACACACACACACACACACACACGGACGGAGTGCAAAACATACTCTCTCCCCATGCCTTCGGCCTGGTGGAGACAAACATACTCTCTCCCCATGCCTTCGGCCTGGTGGAGACAAACATACTCTCTCCCCATGCCTTCAGCCTGATGGAGACAAACATACTCTCTCCCCATGCCTTCGGCCTGGTGGAGAAACATACTCTCTCCCCATGCCTTCAGCCTGATGGAGACAAACATACTCTCTCCCCATGCCTTCGGCCTGGTGGAGACAAACATACTCTCTCCCCATGCCTTCAGCCTGATGGAGACAAACATACTCTCTCCCCATGCCTTCGGCCTGATGGAGACAAACATACTCTCTCCCCATGCCTTCAGCCTGATGGAGACAAACATACTCTCCCCCCATGCCTTCGGCCTGATGGAGACAAACATACTCTCTCCCCATGCCTTCGGCCTGGTGGAGACAAACATACTCTCTCCCCATGCCTTCGGCCTGGTGGAGACAAACATACTCTCTCCCCATGCCTTCAGCCTGATGGAGACAAACATACTCTCTCCCCATGCCTTCGGCCTGGTGGAGACAAACATACTCTCTCCCCATGCCTTCAGCCTGATGGAGACAAACATACTCTCTCCCCATGCCTTCGGCCTGATGGAGACAATAATGTTGTATTGGTTAATTAGAGTGAATACAGTTCTACATCTTGTAGAACAGAAGTCAAGTTAAAACTCTTAAAGAGTATCTCTCTCATTCCGAGAGAGTACTATAGAGTACAGACACCTATGCAGGGGTTGCATTTCCTTTGCTTTCATCATAGATGTCTTTCACACCTCTGAGTGTGACTATAGTCTTTGTTTGATGATCTCTGACTGGGACCAGAAGGAAAACAACTATCATAAACACAGTTTTTTTTACAAAACCTCATTGCTTCAATGCTTATATATATATATCTTTCTTTGAGAATGGTAGTCCCAGGGTCAAAATCAGTTGAAACCCCCTGGTCTATACTAACCTTCTACACTAAATATATTATATAACAGTAGGTCATATAATGAAAAAAACATTTTTGCTAAATCAGATTTTGCCCAAAAGGTCATAGTCACCCATCCTTACCAGCCTGTGGATTCTTCATGTGCGAGATATCTATCATATCTGCGTGGCCTGGAGCTGGAAGATTGGTCTAAAAGTTCTTAAGGGACTATAGGGCCACCATGAGGAAAATTGAAAAAATTGTGGTTCTACTGTGTGTGTGAGCGTGCAAAGTTTCACTGCAATTGGGCGCTGCGTTCATGATTTGTGGCCACTAATATGAGAAATGACAAATAGGTCTTGATTACATGACTTTTTGATACATTACATTACATTGATAACAGAGATAATGTGTACCCAATTTGCATGAGGTACTTTGGACATAATCTAGTAGTAGTAGTAAGAAGAAATGTGCCTAATGGTGGCGCTATATTTAGGCCGTATTTAGGCGTACTGGGTGTGTGTGTGTGTGTGTGTGTGCGCAAGGTTTCCCGCCGATCGATCCAGTGGTGCTCTGAAACATCTGACAGATATATTGATCACATGACAACAGAGATTAAAAAGGTGTTGTATCAATTCGAGTAAGGTTTGGACAAAATGGGTAGGACGGAGTGTCTGTTTGTGTGTATAGACTGTATTGTGTACTGATGTGTTGTGGGTACATGTTATCGGTTGCATGCCTCTAGGTCTGTCGGCCCATCTCTCAACGTCTAAACTAATGAAAAGGAATGAGTTCAGAGCTGTTCTGTGTGTGCACTCCCCATAATCATAAAGATCCCTGAACGGACAGGCAATTGCCTACACCTTTAATCCATGTGATGGATGGCTGTCTGATAGCTGTCTGCCACCGCTAGAGATTAACAGCAGCTTCGTCAGCATCATCATCGTCAGGATGTTTTTGACACAAACTTTATTCTTCACTGCTTCTTGGTATCTCCATCCCCCAACACCACCACCCTGGGCATTTACTGGGCATGTTAGCAGCAAAATGTCAAGTGGAGCTGCTGCTTACTGGTACAAAATGTGTACTGTACTGTACATTATGACAGGCTTGTGCACACAACACACAAAGACTAGTTATCTAATCTCCACACACACACACACACCATGGGCTCCATTTTCGTCACCGCTAAACCCCTTATCCCTAAACGTCTTTGCCTTTTTTGCTATTTTGCTAAACATTTTTGAATAGTTAAAATGGCCAGTCTACAAGCTCACAACGTGTCAATGTAGATTGGCTAGTTGAACTATTCAAAAATGTTTTTCAAAATAGTAAAAAAGGCAAAGAAGTTTAGGGATAAGGGGTTTATAGCGGTGACGAAAATGGAGCCCTAAATCTTACTAGTGGTCTCTCAGGTCTCAGAACGTGAGCAGCATATCCAAGTGGCCCTGAATGAAGCTCTTCTAAGTCCTAAGTCTCTCTCTCTCTCTCTCTCACACCATCTTCCTCCTTCTCCTGCCTTTCATCTACTACCCATTATTCTACTCTCACACACACTCACTCACTATGTATGTATGTATGTATGTATGTATGTATGTGGTTAAAATGGGTAGGGTTTAAAAAAAAGGCAAAAGCATGCTCTGTTGCACTGGCCTAAAAGTGGGTCCTTAAAAACGGCTTCAACTTCTGAGATGTATGTATGTAGGTATGTATGTATGTGTGTATGTATTTAAAAGGGGGGCTTTTTTGTAAAAATCCCAGCCCACAATACCTTCATATATTTAAAAATAATTACAAAATAGGGTTACCAGTGAAGGGCAACCTGCTTATTCACTGGGGACTATGCAAGGCAGAGGCGTCCACCCCCGAGTCCAAGTTAGACTAGACCGCATACCTAAACCATGGTCCGAAACCATACTCTAAAACCCAATGGTAATGTATGTATGTATGTATGTATGTATATAAATATATATATATCGCTAGTATAAACCCCAGTTCCCAGTGCCAGCATACACGTTCACTTTAAAAGACGGTGTTTGCCCGCCGATTTTAAATCATTGAATCGTATCGCCAGAATTAACCAATATCGTCCATGTATCGTATCGTATCGTGTTACGTATCATATCGCTGTTCAAATGTAGCGTTACACCCCTGATATATGCAAATCCAACAATAACCACATTATAAAAACACTCCTCTGAAACAGGTTGATGACTACAAGTATTTAAGTTCATATATATCTTCTTTCCAAAAGGACTTTCAAACTAGGAAGGGTATGGCCTGGTCAGCCTGCAATGACATACATAAGATCTGGTCATCCCAGCTTAGTAAGATAAAAGTCAAAATATTTAGGACGACCGGCGTTGAGCCGATTCTACTCTATGGCTCCGAGACATGGAGACTTTCAAAGAAACTAGAGAAACGGTTGGATGGGACTTACATCCGCCTTCTAATGAGAGTGCAAAATCTGTCTTGGAAGAGCCACCCATCGACTAATCTAATATACGGCAACCTTCCCCGTGTTTCTTCACTAGTCCGATCCAGAAGAACACAATTTGACGGCCAATGCTACAGAGCTGACAATGAGGTTTATCTTCCCTTATTCTCTGGAGTCCTGCCTCAAAGCAGACCAGAGGTAGAAAACTGTCGTTCCCTGATGTAAGCAGGAACTGGGGATGGCAATGAAGGACCGGAAAGTCTGGCGTGGCATTATGAAATCCATGATCTCGACCGTGGTCGAAAAATGTAGATATATATATCATTCCCTAACTATCTCAGTCCAGTTCTCTTCTTTGGTTTGGACAATTATCCCTAAACATTTAGCCGTGGGTCTATGAATCAAGTTGGTTTTTATCTACAAGTAAATAACCATTGCATTTGGTGATTGCCTGATGAGATGTAATTAAGCATGCCAATTCGACATTAATCAGGAGATGCCGGCTGTCTCGCACACCAGAATCTTTGTCAGGGTTTGTCAGAGTTGTGCATGTTGCACTCCAACATAAAATCCTGTTTAAAGGCCATAATGCCGATACATACCAGATAGCACATCCACTACATTGTCACAAAATCCCTCTCTATCCACAGTATCCTGTCTCCCATATATCATATCTGAATAAAGCAAAAAGCTATGTAAAACAGTTGAAATTCGAGGCATGACCATCTTTCTCTACCCCTCACCCCCCTCAGGAAAGCAGAAAAAAAGATTATAAAATGTGAACACAAAAACACACAGTCACAGGGCTATATCAATACGCAGTAGAGTAACACCATGATTATCACACCCTTGTGTTTACTTCAGGTGAAGATGGCAAATATTAGAAACTGGCAGATTCAGATTCATGGGATTCTACAGTCATGCACCTTGGTGCTCCCTAGGGTGCTGAAAAACGTGTGTGTGCGCGTGTGATTGTTTTGGTGCTCCCTAGGGTGCGCAAAAACGTGTGTGTGTGTGTGTGTGTGTGTGTGTGAGAGTGTAACATACAGTACATTACCATGCTCTACAGTAGGCTATATCAAGTCAGGTATGTAATGTAAGCATGCAGATAAGGCGTAACAAGGAGTTGTTGCATTGTTGCCGTTTTGTTTTGGAAGGGTGCATTCGGTCCTGCCCGACTTGATATCTGACAGAAAACATTAACATACATTATGTCTGTGATGTGCAGTGCATGAGTGCACCTATAGTTTATTATTGCGGTTAAAACTTAAAATGGTGTTTTTATCCCTGTGTTTTTATCCCTCACTCTCATGTGCAGTGTAGGCTACTTAATTATATCCTCAACTACATAAAAAAAAGAGTTTTTTTATATTGCCTAACTAAAAAGCCCCCAATGCGTTAGTTGCACACACACACACACACACACACACACACACACACGTGTGGACAGTTGAAATTGACGGCTGCGCATGTTGTGTTCTGTATGAGCATTGGGCAATTTCGGCATAGCCTATCAAATTAACAAACGTGTTTGGCGAGAGGAAACTCCAGCAATGACAAATACAGTTACATTAATTAGATGGAATTTAAAATGCACAGAACATGAAAACAGAGAGGCAGAGATAGGAAAGAAAGGCAGTGAACCACTGAACCTCGATCAACAGCAGCATGGGGCGAGGGAGAGAGAGAGAGAGATACTGAGAGAGAGAGAGAGAGAGAGAGAGAGAGAGACGCAAAAGGAGGAAAAAACAGTGATGCATATAATCAACGGCACGTCATTCCGAATCCCTACCTCTCCCCCTTCCAAGTAATATTCCTCCTGTTGGAACCCTCAGTCCGCTCTCTGTGCGCGGGCATCGGGGACAGCATGGATATGGATAGCTGCATGGGCTGCTGTGTTGTCTGAGCTGAGCCGAGCGTCAGTCAGTCAGCAGCCGTGTGTGTCCAAACCCTGGTCCAAACACGCGGCTACATGCAGCACGGCGAAGGACGGCAACAACATCCCATCCCTCCCATGATCCAGCCTGCCTGAATTAATTAAGCCGCCTCCCGCGCTGTCACCCTCCCTCTTCGTCTTTTCTCACTTTCGTTCTTTCGTTCGCTCTTTCTGCCTTGAATCCTCCTGCAGCCTGCTGTTGCTCTCTTTGATTAGAACGCAGTCGCACACTCACGCGCTCTGCCGCTCGCTCTCTCTCTCTCTCGCTCTCTCACTCACTCTCTCTCATCCTGTAAACATACTTTTAGTTTTACCATTGTCAAAGCAACTGTTTGAAACAAAACGCCTGTCTAGTCCTGTGGTATCCGAGGCGAAAGCAACTGTGATAAAAAACAATCCAAAATACGCACTGTTTATTATGAAATGATATATATATGCCTACTAGAAGAAGAAAAAACAAAATAACGTGTGAACTTTGTAACATTGTTAATTTGGTAGCCTACTAGAAAAGGCTGGGTTGCCTAGCAAGGTCTGTGAAAGTCGTGGGTTAATTGTAACTTTAATATAAAACTAAATAACAGCATTTTTTTTATTGTGTTGCAGCTTTCCATGCTCGGACACTAGACATGTCTGTCTCTGTGTCCGAGCATGGAAAGATGCAAGTTGCAACACGGTAACTGTCATTTCTCGACCATTTCCGATGCGGGAAGGCTTGCCGGAACTGGCCTGGGCACGTTCTGCTCTGGTCCATAGCCTTCTACTGCTTCTGTACTGCAGGGCAGAACCGTAGAAGGCTATGAACCAGAGCTAGGGGTCTGGATGTTCTGGGGACCCCCACACGGTAACTGTCATTTCTCGAAGATTTTTCCAAAAATATTCAAAGTAACATACAGTACAGATCAGCACAATACACTAGTACAGAGTACATAGTAGGTAACTATAACAATAAATGTATAGTTGCACCGCTCAGTTCAGACAGGTGTGATTTTCACTCTTCTCTCACACTGTCGCCCCTTCATTGACACCGCTCTTTCCGCAGCCTCCGCTGCTCAAACACGCATAAAGATGTCACTTCTACAGTATGTGAAGGGCTGCTGCATATGTGCTGTGCTCTGGCTTGTCCTCTACAGAAGTTATTGATGGAAAAGAAAACATCTCTCCTCTTCATAACAATCAATCTAGCACATTATGTAGACACACACGAGCATGCTGTGCGTGCACACACACACACACACACACACACACACACACACACGAGGTGCTCTCTGATTTCACAGAATCCAGCATTGCTTCCTGCTACTGTAAATGGGAGCTAAAACAATATGATAGATTCCCAGTGAAACAAGAGAAGGGTTTTTTTCCTTCTCTCTGCATGTGTAGGCCTACTCTCTCTCATATTTCCATTTCCCCCCCAGTTTTTAACCTACCAAGAAACAAAACTTATCTCATTAATTTTATTGTATGTCTGTCATATTAATGTCCATATTATTATATCTGATGTGGAGTGAAATGATGACGTTCAAGCAAAATAGTAGGGGTAGGGACTTTTGAGTTTTGAATACTATGGATACTACTAAAGAAGGATAACCATAAATAATAGCCAAAAAGGGAAATTGGTTATTCTACTCAATCTACTGCCTTGGTTCTCTTCGGCACTGGCAGCCCAGAGGAATGCGATAGTGTTGGAAGAGAAAAAGAGCATGCAATCCAAGTTTCTCTACCACTTCCCAAAGAATGTCTGACATTCACCGATAACTTTCAAGTCTTTAGGGGAATTGAGAGTGCGCCACCGTGGGAGTTGCTGCTCAACATCACAGGCAATAGTGTAACTCTCAACCACTGTAACCACAACCAATATTTAAGAACTGAGGCCGATTCTACGAATGCCTTCTAAACCAAGTTTTTCTGATTTTATTTTACCCTCACAAATAGCAGATGTACAAGCTTGCAGCGCAGCACGAAGTGACACACTGTGAGCTTATATCTGCTATTTCTGAATAGCCAACGGTAAAATATTAAATGCAGACCCTAACCAAAATAGGGACACCGGGTCAATTTGATTAAAGCTAAGTTCCGATTGTGGCCATAAAGTCACATTCCACTAATTAAACCCTGAAACGTACTCATACCTACATTGATAGAAGTGGCAGCTTTAACTGCCGCTGCAACAATAAACAGCCCATTGCTTAATTTGAGAAGCAGACCAAAGGGATAAAAATAGTACTGTACGTGCTCCGCCCCTCCTCCATCAAAAGCAGACTGTTTTTTGTCTGACTTAGTTTCACTGGAATTATTTCACTGCTTTCTGTTATTTAAGGAAATTATATCTACCCTGCCAGAACATTTGAAGGCGTTGGCTAACTGTAGTTTGTCTTTGATGCGAAAATCTGTATTTTAGGTATATTTCTTTTACTTCACAATAATAGAAACAGGTTAGTGTTTGACTAAGCAATGGGGTGAGGATGAAATTCCTCACCCCATTGCTTAGTCAGACACTAACCTGTTTGTCGGAAAATAACCCATAATCTAATTAGCTTCAGTAGAATCCAGATGAGACAAAAGAGTACATCTTCAGAATCTTTTAGGTTTAGAACTTTTTCCACATGAACCCTAGCGTCCCTATGGGGCGAACATTAGTTGAAAATAGCAGTTCTACAAGCGTTGTGACTGAGCTTGCAGGTTATTTTTGGCGAAGATATTTGGTATAGAGGGGGAAAAGGAGGAGGCCAAGTACAGACCTCTGGTGGGCTTTGGTCAATGAAGTACAGGGTTTAAGCTGACAGTTCAAGTGGACTAATGAGACAGGGATTCCAGGATGGATTTATCAGACAGTGTCAGGGTATATTATCAGCACCACTAGCAACACCAACTTGGGAGTTTGCTTCCGCTAAGCACCAAATACATTCAGTTACACTGGCTGTTCTTCTGGGCAAGTAGCCAAATTATGTGTTGGGTGGGCAGGGTGGCAGATGATAGATAATAGAAATGTGCCACTGAGGTGGTAATGGTGAGTGGAAACATACGAGTACAACCTGGATTGCAATCAAAAGGTCTGAAACCTGTCGATCGCATATGACATTTGCATGCATCTACAGTACTTGCATGAGCTGTACTGTGTGTTGCAACTGGTTCCTTTGACGCAGTTTGACCCCTGGAAACCATGCCTGACTGACGGTTTATCTTTGTGTTGTGGTACACTGTACCACAACACATTGTTTCACTTCCTGTCAGGCCTTCCTCTATATTCTTCATGTGCAGTACAGTGCACATTCAAAGCTATTTCCACTTTATTACCATTTATTCCTTATTTTATTTTTATTTATTTTTTACAAATTAGTGTCGTTATATTGCTTGCAGCTGGTGAAACGTTTCATCGATTTGTGTAAGAATGTACATACCTACAAATACAGTACACACAGCCTAAATATGCATATCACCTTCCAGCAACATACAGTATGCACAGTTGCACACCATAAGTAGGCCTACGTAGCACCACCCACGCAATACACACAGTCAGTGTGAACAACATGTACATTATGTCATCTTAAAATAAGGTGAATAGTTACAATCATAACAAATTAGACTACGGACAGATTGGGTAGTGCAAGATGGCTGCAAATAAATATGAACAATAGCAAAGTTAGAGCTATGAAAATTCAGAATAATTGCTTGAAGACAGATGCTATCCAAGCTAATTGCTTCACGCTTTACCATCTTCACCACGATTGACTCATTTTGTCCACTCTCAGTGACCACATGGAAGATAATAGCAACAGCAAGCAACCATGCATTCACTTCACTTCTCTACCCACTTATTTGAATTGAAGTGGGGTAAAAAGTACAATGTTTACCTAGTATAAAGTATCTAGAACATGGAAATGCCAGTGAACTTGATGCATTCAATATATGAATCAAAGCCTTCTCCAGTCCCAGCCAGAGACTGCTATATTGTGTCTGTTTCGTTTATGGCTGTTAGATCAGAGAGTGGTTTGTGCTTGCTAGCTTTGAGAGAGCTCAAAATGTCCTCTCTAAAATGACTGCATATTATTTAATAGCCCCAAAATCATTAAAGAGCATCCAGATTTTATATGCATAATGTCACGATATATGTCATGTCCCAGCCTATCCCAGTGTTGATTGTTAGTTCTGTTCACCTGTATATTGTTATCCCTGTGTCTACTTTATGTTATGGTGTGCCCAGCCCATGTATGTCCTGTGTTCGTAAATAAATCTTCATTTAACTTCATCTGCCTGCCTTCCTGTGTGGTTCTGCACTTCGGTCCAACACCTGTCTCATACCGTGACACATAAGTGCCGTTTAGGACAAGAGGAAAAACTTCATATGCTTTATAATATGCAGTTTATAGTGGTTTTTGCTTTAGGTCAATCTACACCTCGATTTTACGACAGATAACACAAACCTTTATTAAAGGGAAACTTCAACTCTTTTGCAACCAGATCTTATTTAAATTATGTTTGGGAGACAAGAAACACTTTCCTGGGGTTTTTTATGTGGGTAATACGTGTTTTTAGATATTTTAGTATTTCAAAGTGTCCATGAACTCCATGGCTGCGTCCGAAATCATTCCCTATGCCCCATATAGTGCACTACTTTGAGGTTCCGCCATTTTGTTATAGTGTCCGAATATGTAGTGAGCATTTTTGCACCCTAACGTAGTGGACTGAAGTATCCCATAATGCACCGGGAATTGTAGGGAGCATCCGATGGTCACTACAAAAACACAGCGAAGCAAATCTGCCCCATAATGCATTGTGCAAGCTCGCTCTTGAGCGCACATGCACGCGTTTGCGCACGTGCGCTGCTTCTGCATGCATGCGCTCATTGCGCTCCAACTCAGAAGAGGCAGAAGTTGAACCAGCGAAAGAAATCAACACAAATGTACTTTTTAAACTTTCGTTTTCCCCTCTTTTCTTCCCTGGCGGATCTCGAAGCTACAGATCTCGAGACAAATGATCTGTGCATTTATTTGAAATTGTTTTATTTTATTTATAATAAATCTACTCATTTGCAATAGTATTACTAATCTGATTCATTGTATCACCCAGGCCCAGCGCATGACGTTAGGAGAGGAATCAGTTGCTTGCTGTAGAATATATTTGTGAGATTCTTTATCACAAATGATAAATGCATTAAAACTTCATTGTGTAGGCAGTCATTTATTGGACTGCTGTTTCTGTTAACACCAAACGTCCGTATTGTGAGCAGAGCTTGTAGATCGGCTACTTTTGGTAATTCTTTACCAAAAGTACCCAAGTAAAAGTATACAAGCTCACAACATGGACGTCGCGCGTTGCTTATAGATCGGCTATTTTTGGTAGGCCTATCCCCCCCGCCCCAGGATTAGCGGGGGTTCATGTGGTTAATCAAATCAATCATGCTGCTGATATTTTCATATATTGTCAAGGTTGTGCACTGTTTTCATATTGCTGGATAATGGATATAGCCTAATATTAATTTATTGATAATAATCATAGGCCCATTGTTATGGTTATGTTGTTTAAAATAACCTTTTTATCATAGATATATAGGCCTAAATGCCTGCAAACATATTTTCATTAACCTATTTTTTCTTTATTCATTCATGAATTTAAAAATAACTTTACAAACTGTCCTTGCAGGGAGGTGACAGCCTGCAGTCACTTATTTGATACAGTCTGTTCCTAGCAGAAATTCAGCAGCAGCGTTTTGATTGGTTTCTTGTAGTCAGTTGATTCTTCATATCCAAATGAGTGAAACGGCCGGGATGATTTGTTTATTTTTCAAACAGTTCTTTATGAGGCGATCTGAAAAAACCTAATGGGGGATTTCATGCAAATAAAAAGTACATGAACCCGCGGAACTACAGCGCCCTCTATCGATATTGACGTCAGAGTCGGTGCTCCCCATACAGGGAGTATTGTCCGAAATCATCACTATAGAGTCCACTAGAGTCTGGATCCCCGTATGGGGGATAGGGAGTAGGGAACAACCCTAGCAATTCGGACGCAGCCCATGATGTCCTGGACACTGGGCTCACTTCCTTCCTGAACTAGAATTCCCATAATGCTTTGGTGCACTGCTCCTCCTTGTGGATAGGGGGAGGGCTGTTTTACTGTGACAACATGTAGTCCAGGATGACTAAGATGACCAAGATCAGTTTCTTCTCTGCTACCGTGGAGTCCGTCCTCCTCTACGGCTGTGAATGCTGGACACTTACACAAGCCCTACAGAAATCCCTGGACGGGTGCTACACCAGAATGTTATGTGTGGTACTTAACATCAACCAGGAGGAGCACATCACCAACAAGCGTCTGTACGGGGCATTACCAAGTGTAACAGAGAAGATAGCAGTAAGGAGGATGAGACTAGCTGGCCACTGCCACCGACATCAAGAACTCCCGGCCAAAAAGCTTGTACTGTGGGAACCAACATCAACCAACATGAGTGTAGGCCTACTCTTCTCAACAGATGCACGCACGCACACGTCACATGTGCGCGCGCGCACACACACACACACACACCTTAGCCCATAGCACTTGCCGTAGCACTGAATATCTTTCATAGTAGATTACCCAAACAAAGACTGAACATATGCCCCATGTAAGCTGAGGCCCTTAAGCAAGCCTATAATGAATGCAAGCTGTGCTCACTTAATCAGTGATGTACAGTATAGACAACAAAGCCTGTGAAAAGTCATCAATCTTTAAACCTAAGTATAAAACAGGGAGGATCAATAACGCCACACAAACTGATGAATGCATGTCGCTATCCATCAACCAATCTTTAGCCTCCCCCTGCCTCAAGGCTTCCTCCTCATTACCTTAGACCTGCATTGATCCTGTACTGAAAGGTAACAAAGGTTAGACAAAAAATAAGTAAATTAAATTAAATATGCAAAATTCATTCATGTAACTGAAATGTAGCCTTGCACTCAGATTACGTTAAGCAAAAATAAAATCTCAAGACTGACAACAAGTCTAATATGCAATTTTTGAAAAAAAAACTGATCTTCATCTCAATCTTAATTCACAAGTCATTATGGCCCCGATTCAACAAGAAATTTATGCTCATATTTTGAGCATATACCGACCATTTCTACGTCACGTGTGGAATTCATCATTTTCTTTGGCCGTGACTTTGAGGGTATTCTATACGACCATTTCCAAGTCAAGTGACAGGTAGCCTGAGCTAACGTGTTAGGTTTCTGGTCTAGAGGGACAAGTCGCGGCTGAGATTTGCGCACACCCTGATTGGATCTCATCGATCTGTCCGTCAGCCCCGGCCCCTCCTCTCACCCCCTAGTGCTAGTGCCCCCTAATGATGTGGCTACGCCACATCATTTGGAGCTACGCCCACCCGGAAGGGTTGACATCCACTTCTAGACCGGAGTGGCCAATGCGTTCCCCAGGCTTTCGATCTTTGCGCAGACGAAAATGAAAGCCTGGGTACCGAGGCTAAGTGACAGGCTGACTTATTAGTATCGGGATCAAAGCGTAAATGCATTAAACAGGCTTCAGTCTTCATGCTGAATCAATTAATAGTCACAAACCTCAAATAAAATATGTAGGCTATGTCCCCAACATTGGTCAGCATATAAAAGCCCGTTTTTCCTCCCGGAATTTTCACCAGTGAGGGGGATAACTTTGTAATATGCTATTTGGCTGTTTGTATTCTTTTTGGAAAAATATAAAAAGATACTCCTGTGGAAAGGCTATATTATTTTACTTATATATTATTGACCCTATAAACAATTTAGTATTATTTAGTATATGTAAGGTTTTGCCCACTCAAATGGTACCTCGTCATATAATCCCCACATATCCTACAACAACTTCTGTGAACAGACTTCACTGTAGTAGCTTTTCATAAATTATATTTGTACTTAGGCTGTCTGCTGTCATGAAAGTTTATAGTTAGAGAAATTCAAAGTCCAGCCGTCTGCTGTCCAGCCTCTCCCACCCCTCACTGGGTAAAATTCTGGGAGGAAAACAGAAACGGGGTGTTGTTACCGACCTAATGGCCTATGCATATTGTACTATGGTTCACAAACATGATGGACAGAGACAGACTGACCATGCCTTCATGTTGCTGCCGGCTGCCTCGCTGGGCACAGAATGATGTGCCACATTTTTTGTGGCCTCAGCACCAAACTTCCATTATGCCAAGTGGCATTATAAACCATTCATAGCCACCTTACCTCTGACGAGGAAGGATATACGTTTTATAAGTATAAATCAGCCTTGAGTAGCCAGCCACATTTCCCCTCTGGTATGCTGCAGGAAGCGCCCCTGGATGACACATACTGTAAATGGAATGTGTACTTAATGTACTTTATTATAGATCTGTGAACTTATCCTGCTGACCTCAGCGCTCCCGAGCCATCTTGAATTATTAAAACATCTAGCTTCAATTATTCAGACTTTAATAATAATAATAAAAAAAAGATGGGAATGGGATTTAAAAAATTCAAATGCAGCAGACCTTCATTACAGGAACTGCTTGGATGCACAAAGAAGTTGTCACAAGGCCATTTGTATATCTGTGTAATGTTGTACTACTGAGAGATCCTCACTTCTGTCACACACCACCCACATTCAACAGACACTGTTTTTCCTTTCACAATGTTAAAAAGATTGCACTAGAACCGACACAATATTTTCTTTTAACAGAGATTTTAAAGGGACACTTCACCCTTTATGCAAAATAATATATGTTAATGACGTTTAGAATATTTAGAACAATAGTTTCCTGGGGGTCTTGTGTGTGTAATTTGTGGTTTTAGATATTTTAGATTTTAGCAGTGAGCCCAGTGTCTCTGATGTCATGGACACAAAATCTAAAATGTCGTTAAAACATATATTTTTTTTGCAAAAAGGGTGAAGTGTCCCTTTAACATTGGACAACATCATTTAAAGCAGATCATAGACTAGAACATTTCATAATATTTGTTTTCCACAGTTATGTCATACAATATTCACTGGGTGCCTGCTTTAAGACTGAGAGCTTTTACTGTCATTCTGTGGGAACGTCGCATTGGTATGGGTGGTGGAGTTGGGGTAATTGAAGATACTGATGAACTGTATAATAGGTGTGGTGGTGATGGAAAAGTAAACAGTGCAAAGTCAAGCACAGAGAAACATGCAACATAGGGCATAGGCAGTGGATGAAGTGATAATAACTGTGATAAAACACAACCTGTGTGTATAATTTAGATTTGTGTGCACTCTGCACTGCGACTTAGACAATGCTTTCCGATCCATAGTATCAGTTAATTCCCATACTAAAGCAAAGTATGAGTAAATGTTCCATTTACTGTACTACACATCATGTTGTGGATTGTCAATTAATTTAGTCAGGCAGTTTAAAATGTGCTTCCTCAAAGATATACAACTGAACGTGGAGCTATATAGTATGTAGTGCTTGGTGTGAACTTAATTTTTCCATTCCATTGTACCACAATTTCGAAACCTAAAATTAGCACCCCTCATTATCATGCCTAGGAATCACACCCGTTCTGGCGTCACTTCACAGTCTCCCTGTGCGCTTTCAAATTGATTTTAAATTTGTATTGTTTGTTTTGAAATCACTGAATGGTTTGGCACCCCAGTATCTGTCAGAACTTATTATACATTTCTTACCAATAATTTTCTTTGCCAATGTGTTTGTAAAGGTGTCTACTAACATATCTCACATTGGTTTGCAATGGTTTCTATTCAACCACCATATGGGAAGTTTTAACAGCTGCTGAAAGTTGGGGTACCAACCAATATAAGGCAAAATGTTCTAAATGTCATTATGTGACATGTCAAACTAGGGAGTTTTCATGATACTGAATCCATTCCAAGCATTAGTTTTGCATGAAAAACACTCCTTGTGCTAAAAACGGCCATAGCCTTCATCACAAATGTGATGAGGTCAGCACATTTGGGCACATTTTGGGCAAGTGGCTATGGCCAAACTACGGGGTAAAACTATGGAGTTTTCTGGATTCTGAACCCATTCCAAGCATTAGCTTTGCACAAAAACACTCCTTGGGCTAAATTCGGCCATATCCACTTCAACCTCAACACATTTGTGATGACGGCTATGGCCGTTTTTAGCCCAAGGAGTGTTTATCGTGCAAAACTAATGCTTGGAATGGATTCTGAATAATGAAAGCCCCCTAGTTTGAAATGTCACTGCATGCTACTTAAAGCATGATAATGAAATTTAGAAAACTTTGCCTTATATTGGTTGTTGATGTCCCCAACTTTCAGCAGCTGTCAAAGATTCCCCTAGGGTGGCTGGTAAGAAATGTATTCCCAGATTAATATCCCCTTCTTCTTGCTGTTGCTTTTCTGTGTTTTCGCTAGTGGATTTAGTTGTTATTTTCCTGTAAAGCACTTTGTTAACCTTGCGTTGTAAAATGTGCTATATAAATAAAGTGGACTGGATTATGGGTGGAAATAGCAGATAAACAAGCTCACAAGGAATAAGCTTGTAGACCTGCTATTTTGTGCAACAACATTGTACGACAGGACAAAGTATAAACTAGGCATTACTGGATTAGCCTGGTTAATAAACCAGACCGAAACAGCCGTTGGCAAAAAGAAAATTGCCTGCCGGCGGATTACGGTCTGGAGAGGCTCAATTGTACGCCCATTTCCTACACCAGAGAAATGGGGCGGCCAATCGGGACACGGTATGCAATATGGGCAGGCTTTGGTACAGTGACTTTCAATGCTTGAGACCTTTGACTGACAGTAGCTCTGACCAATTGCGTCAAAGAGAAAATGTTTCAACCCGCCGCCCCTGGAAATGAAATCCAAGCTGAGCCTCCCCAGACTAATATCCTGCGGTCCGTGCGATATTAGTCTGGTTTATTAACCAGGCTATTACTGGATGGCGACAGTTTTAGTAAGCCTTTTGATATTATGCATTCTTTAAGGAGCCTTGTAGCATTTAATAAATTTTATTTTACTACCCTGCTGAAACACACTTTAAACTTTGTGATGAATTATTAAGCTGGGACTGCACCTGAAATTTCATGGAATATGGGCCACCTCTGAGAAAGGCAGTAAAGTATAACTCTGAGAGTGCAGATACATTTTTTACAGAGAAAATATATCAGCCATTATCATACAGTAGTATGCAATCTGAAAATGACTTTCCTGAACAGAGGTTCTCTATGGAAGTGGTAGGGATGAAATCAAGGAAAGTGGTTTAAGAGTAAGCTGTGACATCAGCAGGTGCTGGACACCCAGGGCCATTATAATGAAGGTTGTTCCATGGCAGATGGCTCCCTGGTGCCGGAGAAACCTCAGAAATGGAAATGTCAGTAGGACCTTTGTGTTCCCAAACAATTTGACATTTAAATCAGTCATTTGCCATTTTCCTTACCTTCCCTCTCTGTCCCTCTCTGTCCCCCTGTCACTCTCTAACAAACAACACACAAACAAACAAAGAAACAAAGGCACACACGCGTGCGTGCGCGCACACTCTCACTCACTCACTCACACACAACACACACACACACACACACACACGAAAGGCGAGATGTATATTGCCTTCTTGGCACATACACTACAGTATGCAATCATGCACACTTGAGAAATAATTTGTCTTGAGCACATACACAGGGTCAAAAACTATTTTAGAAGCTCGTAAAACAGTAGATTGCACTCACAAACACATAATGGCTGATCATTACCTCAGCTGTACAGTATATCAGCAATGTCCAGTCCATGAGGTAAAGACGTATACTGTACTATGAGACATGATGTCTCTGCATTACATTATTGTACATGCATACAGTACATTAAGGTAATTGTGGCTCCATCATAAGATCATATTTCAGTCTGAAGCTTTATCCATTGACACGCCTGCAAATGGCTCCAACTCTGTTGCAGTGGAATCACGGTGGACGTCCTGAGAGGTTAGGCCAGGGTTATTTAAACTTTAAATATATATATTTCACAAACATTCAATAAACAAACAAACAAACAAAAACGAATAAATAAATAAACTAAATTCTGACATCACTGGCACTAGAGGGCGCTAGAGTTATTTTTCTGTGTGCCTGCCATGCAATGGCACAATATACAGATTAGTGGAGGAGCTTAGGGAGAGATAAGGGTAATTGCGCGCAAAGTCTAAAAGTGCTAAACTTTGCACAGATATAGCCCAGGGCATGCTCTAATGATTTAGCTAGGGCACCCGAACCGGCAACCTTCAGGGTCGCCACAGCGGTCAAATCCATATGGCCACCATTAACCACCTATATATGGCTAAATATTCTAAATTTCATTATGCCTAAAGTAGCATGTACATCTCTGTACGTCTGTATACGTACGTGTGTGTGTGTGTGTGTGTGTGTGTGTGTGTGTGTGTGTGTGTGTGTGTGTGTGTGTGTGTGTGTACGTCTGTAATCCACGTAACTCGAGAACCGTTCGCCCCACCGACTTCAAACGATGGTGGGGAACACACGCGTTCCCCACCATCACACAAAAGGCTCTGGTCAGGCTCTACCAGTGGACCTAATGAGTCCCCACACTTGTAGAATTTCCAGCCTCTACCTCTACCTCAGCCAATTGATTGCCATGGCAATCCCACACCTGCCATTTGATTACTTAACCAGTCCACTTTTCACAGACAGTTTGCACTCTTCAGACACAGGCAGACAGACAGATACAGAGACAGATGGTTAAAACGGGTACTATTATGATAACGGGTATTGCATACTCGGTTCCCAACTTGCATTGTTCCCAAGTAGGCCGCTGGCCGACGGGCACAGGTCTAGTCTAGTTTATCTAAATTTTGCCTAGATGTAGCCCCTGCCTATAGCTATAGGGCATGCTCAGATTTAGCTAGGGCGCCCGAGCCAGGACCTTCGGGGTCGCTACAGCAGCCAAATCCATATGGCCACCATTAACAACCTACAGTGTATAGGCCTATACGACAAAGATTTCTAAATGTCATTATGCTTTAAGTAACGTGTCGTGTCAAACTAGGGGTTTTTCATGATTCTGAATCCATTCTAAGCATTAGTTTTGCACTTAAAACACTCCTTGGGCTAAATTCGGCCATAGTCACATGGATCCATCATCTGATGGTAGTTTAGATTTTTCTCACGCGAGTATTAGAACGTAACAAAGGCAGTACACTAACAGATTACACAAACTGTACATATATAGATATACAGTACATATTGATCTGACCAGTCCTGAGAGCAGGTGGATGATTTAGCCCTTTTACAGTGGTATTGAAGTTCAAAGACCGGATTCTAACTGGAGGCAAGACAAAAAAGACTGTTACATCAGATCCTGTGCATTTGTAAATAATATGATGCAGAGGGAGGAAAAAACAAGGCCAAATGGACAATTAACAGTCTACTGTATGAATCCCCAAATGAACACTAACCAAGTTAGTGTGTCTCAGAAGTCGTATATTGACCGCCCAAGGTCATTTTCCTTCATTTCCTCTCCTAGTTGTGGATGTATTCCAGCTGCTAGCTGTACACACACTGATGTACTGTTCTCCATTGCCAAAAATCTGCACTCCTAATGTGATTAACATGCTTACAACCCTCATTGTGGTTGACTAGATAACCAATTATCGAACAGGAGGGAGGGCCGGGGAGTGGGTCTAATAGAAATATGACCCGCTGTTAAGATATAGAAATGGCAGAAGCAACAACCACAACTGTTCTTTCTGCTTTGTCACATTGTGATTTATGGCAAAGTCAATTTGTTTTGAAAGACTAACGAAGCTAAATCTTGTGTTTATTTTATCCTAACGATGATACAAGCTTCGATTTTCCTCACCACTGGAGGGAGGAGTAAGGGAGGGAGAAGGGTGGGTAGAGGGGGGTAAATGAGAGGAAAGAAGGAGAGGCACTCTGCCCATCTTAGTCCAACCATCGCACGGCCCAACGTGATGACATCAGCGGCTTCCCGTAACCATAACACCGCTAATCTCGCTGGATTTAGCAGTAGTTTAGAAAGGTGGGGACTGGGGAGAGGTTCACGGGCAGCCTGACACCTCACTGGATACTTGCATAACAATGTGTACACAGTGGGGACTGGGGAACACCCTGATTAATGTTAATAACAACACCACACCATAGCATACTGTACGAATGTAACAGCAGAAGAAGAAAAAAAATACATCCCCATCGATGAACTCATTGGTAGGCAGGTTTAAGAAATGTCCATCCATGACCATGAGACACAGAGTGAGTAGACGTACACTTTGTCATCTTATAATGAGCATTAGTAAGGCTGACCAATTACATGGGCACTTTGGTGTCGCAGTGGAATTGTATCTGCCTAGCCTAAGATTTAGACTCTTGTAGACGTATTTATCGATTTTATTTATCGACGTCATCAAGAGTGATGGCGTCAGAATCGATAAATACGACTACGAGAGTCTAAATCTTAGGCTAGTATCTGCCCACCACTGCTGAGTGTAGGGGTTCCAATCCACCGCAGTGCATGCATTCGGCTTTGTTGTGCGTAGATACAAACACAATTGGCCCGTGTTCGGTGGATGGAAGCAGAGTGGGGAGGATGATATGTCACTGAAAGAAAAGTAAGTACCAATTATTTGAAGATAAGTTTGAAAGGCCTATAGTCCTTGAAGAAGTGGTGCAGAGAGACCGGCTTTTAACCACTTGAACCCATAGCATCCCTATTAATTATGGGAGAAACATTATGTGAAAATAGTAAAGAAAATATATAGTAAGGTGCAAGACCATTGAGAGCTTTATAAACAAGTAAAATTACTTTAAAATCAATCCTAAATAACACCCGGGAGCCAATGAAGTGAGGCTAAAACAAACTGGAGTCATGTTCTCTCATCTTAATGTTAGTTAAAACTCTGTGTGCCGCATTTTGAACAAGTTGTAGGCCTAGTCTGTCAGTTGTTTTCTTTGGCAGGCCAGAAAAAGGTGCATTGCAGTAATCAAGTCGAGAGAAAACAAAAGCGTGGATCAACTTTTTGCATCGTCTAACAACAGATACCGTGTTAAATTTGCGCAATGTTTCTAAGATGAAAGAAGGTACTCTTGGTAGCATGATTAATGTGCGTATTGAAATTCAATTCAGAATCAATAATAACACCCCAGGTCTGAGGTTCTTTACTGTAGTGTTATACTTTCTACAGTCAGATTACCAATATTTGATATTGATTGTCTCTGCTCACTAGAACCAATGAGAACTTCTGTCTTATCCTCATTTAGCTTGAGGAGGTTCTCACTCACCCAGCATTTAATGCTGGATAGACAGGTCAACCACAGGTCATGTGTTGTCGCAACACATTGAGAGCAGTGAGAGCAAATGAGAGCAAATCGGCTATTTTCAATAGATTTTCTACACATTTTGAACTTGTGAAATGGGACATTCTGCAATACTTTTACTTTTAGTACTTTAAGTACATTTTGATGCCGATACTTTTGTACTTTTACTCAAGTACATTTTCAATTCCGTACTTTTACTTGTAACGAAGTAGTTCTAAATTGCAGTATTGGTACTTTTACTTAGGTAAAACAATTGAGTACTTTTCCCACCACTGCTGGTGACTGAGAATGGTTCCCAAATGGTGCTCAGTGCTCTGTCTAGAGTAGACGGTGCACTTGGACCATTCTTGTTTAACCTCAGCGTCAAATATGACGGGTATCAATTTGCATGGCTGCTGCAATGATGCTGTGATGTAAAATATCCAATCGTTGAGAGAGACACATTGTGAACTTGTACTGTAGATCTGCTATTTTTTGCGTTTTTAGTAATCAATGTCACTTTATTTATTTTTAATTAATATTAATCCTATTTTTTCAATATCATATCATTCTCTTTAGTAACCAGAAAATACGTTTTCCGATGAGATACCAATTTCATCCAATCAATAAAGAGAGAATCCTCTGAGCCTGTCTTGCATCTGTTATTTTGGAGTGCCACTTTTTTTCTTTCTTTCTCTTTTTTTTCAATTTACTTTTTAGTGAATTTTAATTTTATTTTATGTAAACTAAACGACTATGACAATTGACGATACATACAACAGAAACAAAACATAACAAGACAATATATGTACAATACACACAAGGGGAGATATCTGCCTCTCTTCTCTATTGATCATAATACATATACCTCAAACAGGTGCATCTGCTTCTACATGGTTAAACAGATTTAACTGAATTTAAACAAAGTCAGGTCTTATGGTAGAGACATAAGTAATCCATCTAAACCAGTTATCGTGAAGACTTCAACTTGACCTCTAAAGCTGAAAGTAATTATCTCCATAATAAATATACTATAGATTAAATCAATCCATTCATTTATAGTTGGTATAACATTTGTAAGCCACTTTTTTGTTAATGATTTTTGGATGCCACCAGCAATACCTTCTTTATTTATTTTACTTTACCCCATATCTGATATTAAGGGCGTTTGGAGAAGTAGTCATTTGTTTTGTGTTATTGGTTTTCCTTAGCTGAATGAGGAGGACGGTCTGTGCCGTGGCACGCTGCCTTCACACCATAGGAATGGGAAGACATGTCACCGGCTGCCAAGTCTTTCTCCTGGATCGCTGTGTCTCAGCAGTTTTTAATTAAAATGCTCCATTTGTGCCACCTACTGAAGCTGCCCAGGAGAGAAAATACAAGAGAATAAATTACTGCATTCATCCCTGCTGGCTGGGGTCCAACAGTTCACTACATTTCATTAGTACTGATATGCCACCTTTGAAATGATATCGGGGGGCTTGTTTATAGTTATGCACATAGGGAACCATGATGGATTTTCAGACAGAAAGATACTTTTTTTGCCTCACTATTCCCAGGTACCTGGTTGGATTGGGGAATCGACTGGATGGAATAGTGAATACTATTTTGACAATTACTCACAATTAGATGAATACTTTTAGTGTACAAAAGTCATCAACCTTTTCTGGATCAAGGCCCACTTGAGAATATTGAAAGCATTCCCTTTTTGACTACTTTACAGGCTGCCGTGTTAAGTGGTCAGATATTAGGAACTAATATTTCAAGGTTTTGAATTGTTGTTTTTACATTGTTATTGTAAATTTATATTAATGCTATACTGGAAGGAGGTAGCCGGTAGGCACACCATTCTTTTGGTAAGATTCGAATTACTTTATTGAATAAACGACAACGTTCACGTCACGAAGATCTACTATAAGATCGAAACATTGTCGTTTATTCAATAAAGTAATTCTTTACCAAAAGAATGGTGTGCGGGCCCTACCTCCTTCCATGATTGCCTATGCTATATACTATCATTAAAATCCATTTGTGGGCCCAACTGCAATATCCTCACGGCCCACCAGCGGGCCCCGGCCCACAGGTTGAGAATCACTGTACAATAAGCTGGAAGAACAGATACTGTGGGCATAACACTCACACAATTAAGCAGCTACTGTATTTCGTTATCTGATTCAATCTTGCTGTAGCATTGCAATCAAGGGTTGCTGCTGTGATCTGTGGTCCTGATAGCGATGATGGGAAATGGGCTGCTACAGTCTTCAGTCAGTGTTCACTTCTTGCTACACATGCAGGACATAAATATGAACACAGAACTAACATCCAAGTCTATGCCAGTCTATGTACAGTAACACCCCTGCCAGTCCAAGATATATTATGCATTTGTGTTATTAATACAGAGCCCCGGAGTGGCCATTGAGAATTTTTTATTTATTAACTTGAGTGCTCAAGTTAGTAAGTTGAGCATAGTGACTTGAGCCATGCACGCAATGTTTCTCTTCTTTTTTAAGAGAGATGTAAGTTGTAAGTTGGGAGTTGTAAGTGTATCAGGAGTACCATGGCCTTTCAATGTCAAACTACAAATCCATCATCTCAATTCTCATATGTAACAAAATGTACAGTATATAGAAGAGCACTGCTGCCTTCTATTCTGTATGTGGGCAGAGCATGAAGCTATTAAGTAACGCTGCCAAGTTCTGTTGTTTTTGGAACACGCACACACACGCACACGCACACACACACACACACACACACACACACACACACACACACACACGCTTATTTGATTAGGAATAACTGTCATTAAAACATTGGCTTTTGTTTGTCATGTGTTTATTGGCAGCTAGTCCAGTGGATTTTCCATTGTCTATCTCTGCTATCCACGTTTATATAAACGGACACATCCTGAGAGAATGCATATCAAGCCCACCACTTCACTCGCCTAGCTGCTATAGTTCCACCTGTGCTTCAGCTTTTGTCATTTGACGTCAACATTACAATATGAGAGAGAGAGAGAGAGAGAGAGAGAGAGAGAGAGAGAGAGAGAGAGAGAGCTGTCCATCTATCTATCATTATCCTCTGTCATGCTGAAGGTGTCTTTACCTTGCAATGCCTTGTTATTTTCCCTGGAGACAAGACGTGCTACATGGGAACCCTCATTGCCAGGCCCCCCTCACCTTGTCAGCCTTGTCAGAGTAATTGCAACTACTAAGCAGAGCACACTGGTCCCACACTATTACCCTCGTCTCCCATCCCTTCAGGGACTTGCCAGCTGTGCGTGCGTGTCTCTGCATGTACATTTGATTCTGGATAAGAAACAAAAAGAAAGAGCGAGAGGGAGAAGAGAGAGCATAATGACTTTGTTTTTTTTTGTTTTCCAGATAAGCGGTTCCATGTCTATAGTCTGGGGTTGTGTAGGCGAGGAACTGAGCTCTGCTCATTGTAAATCCCCCTACCATTCATCTTGCCATAAACGTTTGATAAACATATAGTAGGCTTTGGTCTGTCTGACTCATCTGTCTTAATCCACCACATCATTGCAACCAGTAAATCAAATTCACATGCGTTCAAACAAGAGAAGGGTACCAGATACACTGAGGAGGTGGGACATAAACCAGAACCCTTCAGTTTCCATCTTCAACTCCCCTCAGTAGGTGAATGAGGAGACGCATGCAGGAGACCCGATTTCAATGTCATAGTTTAAGAAACACCTCTTAGAAACCGTTGAGTGCCTAAGACACATTGCAAGGCAATGACAAATCAAAAGTAAACAAAAGAGCAGATAGCCTACTGTATATGATGAGAATTTATACAGAACTATCAAGAGGATGTATCAAAACAGTCAGCTGATTCTCTCAAGAGCCATCTCTTCCTGACGCACCACCTGGGTATTAATCAGGAGCCTTGGCAAGAAACCCATGTGTGTCTTTTTCTCACATGACGGAAAATCTCTGATGTGTTTCAAAGATGTAGTGCCTCTATTTAGCTTTTAGGATCTGCCATCCGTCTGCCTCGGCTGGCTGGTGCCTGCCTTCAGTGCATTCTCTGCGCACGGAGACCTCTCTCACTAAATTCTCCATTACTGTGACGTAACCTGTCTCTAAACAAACTACGCTGTGCCGCTTCAGAGACGTCTGGGGAGGCCAGCAAGAGCGGCTGAATTCCAGAAATAGATGTGGTAATAATAACAAGCATTTAATATAAATCCTATGACATCGCAGGAGAAAAGCAGATGCCCCCCAACACAAGGGAACTGATGGACAGAGTTGAGAATTCTGAGAAAGGAAAAAAACAGTCTATGAAAGATACGTGCTGTAGTGAACCTTTGATTCTGAAATTTGCTTGTTTTGCCATTATTGTCTCCATGACAACTTCCCCTCAAAGTGAATACTACATTTAGTTTAGCTTCAAATAAGAATCCAAAAATGGGATTGGCCAAATAACTTGGTTCAAATCAAATTTCCCTGAGCACCCCACATCAACCCCCACAGATCTCAGCTCACAGAGTGAGTCCAATCAGTTTTTGCTGTGACTACATTGGTCCATCACAGACCACATCCGGACTGGACCATGAGGGGTGAGTTGCTGATCATGACTGTGTTGTGGCAACCCAGGCGGGAAAACACTGGCAGGCTGCTTCGATGGTGTTGTAACATATCGCTGTGCATAGACCTTCCCAAACAACCACACCAACAGGCTGCCGGAAGGGGGAAGTCATTCATGTATACTGTACATATGCGCATTAACCTCACATCTGGCACGTTTTAAGCAGGCCTATGCTCATTTCTAAGCCAGAGGTAAAGCTAGTTCTTCATTTCATCCAACATTCAGCCAACATTATAGTGAGCATACAGTGTGTAAAAGTGCTGCTTTATAAAATAATAAGAGAGGGGTCCCTGTTGTCCAGCAATCAGCTGTACATCAGGTTTGTGAAAGAGATCCCCTCTCTCTCTGTGACAAACTGAAGATGTTTTTCTCCCATCCACCCTTATCTTCATTAGAATGCAGCCCCAGCAGCCTCTCTGCTGCTGCTGCTGCACACACATTGGAGCGAGCGGAATGATGAAACCAGAGCTAAAAATAGCAGCGTCCCAGGATCCCCCTCATAAGCCACTATAAACACACAGAGAGCCACTGACAGCCAGCCTCAACCTAGGACATTGTGTTTTTGTGTGTGTGTGTGTGTGTGTGTGTGTGTGTGTGTGTGTGTGTGTGTGTGAGTGAGAGTGTGTGAGTGCGTGTGGTACGTGAGAGAGAGAGGGTTTGTGTTTTGTGCACATTTGCACATTTTGTGTGCACAGTACGTGTTTCTACGCTTGTGTGTGTGTGTGAGACATATTGCAGTCCTGATCGCCTCCCCTTTGCCTCCACAGCCCTGTGAGCCCAGCCATAAACCTGTGTTTGGATTGGCAGAAATGCATTGTGGGGCTGCTGTGCAATTAAAGCCATCTGTGGGATTTTACTTAAAAAGGTTGTGAGAAAACTACAACCTATGAAAGGCATGTAAGGCCCACTATTAGGCTATTTGTATTTTGTAGCCACAATACCGTCCGTTATATGTGCACAAACGTAGATGGACTTATATAAAATCTGAAAATTAAGAAAATAAATGACTTTTGATCCAAATTAAACAAAAGTAGAATCAAGTGTCCTGTGATATTTTGGTCAAAATAAAGAATTGAGAAAAAGCATCCTGGGATGCTGATATACAGTAAATCAACATAACACCTGGGTTGTCATCACATTGTTAGTTAGCTAGATTTTGTATTTGACTGCTAATTGATCAATTTAATTAAATTAATACAAGCAAGCTTGTTCTTCAGATAACTGTCGAACACCATGGGGCTGTATTTTGCGTGTCTTAAGTACCAGGTCTTATTCCCTAACTTGAGTAAACTAAAGACCTGGAGGCGTGATCAATGCCATTCGGCTATTCTGAGTGGCCAAAGAGCATTGATCACGCCTCCAGGTCTTTAGTTTACTCAAGTTAGGGAATAAGACCTGGTACTTAAGACACGCAAAATACAGCCCATGTCTCATACATACAACCCTACATCACAGCCTACATCACGCACCCAGGCACTGAAAATAAACCATGCCCATCTACAGTATAAAATCTACAGTATAAATAAGTTTACTTTATATTACCATTGTGAGGAGTTGGAAATTGAAATAGGGACTATTATTCTGATATCACAAATCTAAAATCACCACATTTACACTGTATGGAGGCTAAATTCTATCAGCCTATATCACTGGGCTCTTTGAAACACACGTTTGTCCACTTTAGTCGCACCCAATGAGCTTTCCTGCAGTACCGAGTATACAGACTATACTGTACATCCATGTAGTGAAGCCGATTGGATTGCAGCAGCACAATGTGAATGAAATAATGTGTCTGTTGTAACAAGATGTAGTATTTCCACAAACTGTGTCGTGGGTCTGTACAATAATACTGTATTAGTGTCACTGAACCTGGAGAGGATGGTGGAGAAACTGAGGGAGAAGGGTTTCCATGGCAATATGGTTTCTTTTTTTCCTCCCCAGTTTGACGTCATCAGGCTCCATGGTAAATCCTTTGCACTAAGGTGTGTGACTGTGTGTGTGCGCTCGCTCGCGCGCGCGTGTGTGTGTGTGTGTGTGTGTGTGTGTACACATGTGACAAGCAGATTAAAATAAGCACGAACCACAGAGATGCTTAATGCCTGATATAAATATATTTATGTAGGTTATCTATAATGTGTTGCACCAATTTAATGGGAATGTTTTGAATGGAGATCTAGTGGTGTGCTATTTGATATAGGTCAACATAATAAATCACAGTTTATTTGTTTATGCTCAGAATTTGCAGTGCTAGTCAAATTGACACACCAGCATGTTGGCAAAAGTGCTAAAGTGATGCACAAATAGAATGTTGGTTATACTTTGTGAAGTGATGGGCAATTGGGAATCAATTGTTCTATGTGCAATGCTGCCATCTTGTGGTATTCCATGAGCATTGTACAATCTTACTGAGTCAGACAAGTCTTGAGCAGTAAACCTTTGTATTTTTTTTAATAGAATTTGAGATTATTTTATTTGTTTGTAATCTCTGCATCATAGTAAATGATGGTCACCCTCAGTGATATCTCAAAGAATCCTAAATCAAGGTTGAAATAATGTAATGTAATGTAATATACAGTAAGTGAGGTCAGAGAGGCTCATTGTCAGTGTCAGCGGAGAACCATCTGGACTAGAGATGGATTGCTGAGGTGGAGCGCAACACTTGCCATCAGCTTGCCCAGTAGGCTACTTACAGCACAACTTGCCGCACCCAAGTTGCAGGTGCCCGTAATCGAAACCATGACCATGACTGTCCAAAAATGAGAGCTCTATCGACAAAAATATAATAAAATAATATAAAAACAGATATCATTCATCACGACGTATAGATGCCAAAAAGGCAATCTAGAATATCCAAACTATTTCCGGCGTGTGACACCTTCATACAATGGAGTATAAAGTGTTAAGCATATTATCTGACAACATATACAAACACTTCTCAGTCTCACACATATTACTACTTTCAAGCTGTCACTTCCCAAGTGTGACTATTGGTTCATGTCTGTCAGCTGAGAAGAAGTGAGATGAGATCCATTATATTAATAACCGGAGGATTCAGGTGTCATAGCAGCCTACCAGCATACTGAACTGCTGGCCCTAGATATCGCATATCAGTACTGAATCTCTTATTCAGTGAACATTGTGTACAGTCTATCAATAGTATAGTCTAGTACATTGAAAATATGAATCTATTGTAAAGTGATTATATAAATGAGTCATGTAATTTACAGATTATCCACAATGAACATATACAGGTGGATATGAAAAGTGAAGGTAAACAACAAACAGGATCTCCCAGTCCAACTACAGGGAGACAACCTCAAAGAGACTGACCGCTTCACATATCTCGGAAGCATACTGGGCAAGGATGGTGGATCAGACGATGACATCAAAAGCAGAATAAACAAGGCCAGACACGTTTTCACCACGCTAGCCTACGACCCATCTGGAACTCCAAGGCACTGTCCCTCCATAATAAAATCAGAATATTTAACACCAACGTCAAATCAGTTCTCCTCTATGGATCAGAGACATGGAGAGTGACAAACACTAACACCAACAAACTCCAGACATTTGTCAACAGGTGCCTAAGGCGCATTCTGAACATCAGGTGGCCTGATAAAATATCAAATCAGCCAGGATGTGAAGAAGAGAAAGTGGGGGTGGATTGGACATACCCTCCGAAAACCTACTGACAACATCACTAGGCAAGCACTGGACTGGAACCCACAGGGCAAAAGAAAAGTGGGGAGGCCAAAACAGACCTGGAGAAGATCAGTGGAGAGTGAGGCAAAGTCGACTGGATTATCGTGGGCCCAGCTGAAGAAAACTGCTCAAAACAGAGTCCGATGGCGGGGTGTGATTGCGGCCCTATGCTCCACATAGGAGCCTACAGGAATAAGTCAAGTAAGTCAAGAGAGAGATGGGGGGAGGGAGAGAGAGAGAGAGAGAGAGAGAGAGAGAGAGAGAGAGAGAGAGAGAGAGAGATTTTATAACTCATCTCAAATTTATGATGTAGGAGGCAAGACTTACATGCCACTTTAGTGGAGATACATCCCTGACAGGTTTTTTCTCAAGGCAAACCAGAGAATGGGTGCACTCAGGCCCAAATTAAGGCCTGTAGTAAGTCTCATGGTCGGGGGGGTAGGACCAAGGGATTTGGGATTTGTTTATAAACATTTTGGTATTTGTTTATAAACATTTGTGATTTGTTTATAAACATTTGTGATTTGTTTATAAACATTTTGGGATTTGTTTATAAACATTTGGGATTTGTTTACAAACATTTGGGATTTGTAAGTCTCATGGGGGGGGTAGGACCACTACCAGTTGACCTGCAGTAAGTCTCATGGTCGGGGGGGTAGGACCAAGTCTCATGGGTTTTGGGATTTGTTTATAAACATTTTGGTATTTGTTTATAAACATTTGGGATTTGTTTATAAACATTTGTGATTTGTTTATAAACCTTTTGGGATTTGTTTATAAACATTTGGGATTTGTTTACAAACATTTGGGATTTGTTTATAAACATTTGGGATTTGTAAGTCTCATGGGGGGGGGGGGTAGGACCACTACTACTGGCCACATGAGGCCCCCACCTAGCTTCTTAATTTTGATCTCAAAGTGCACCAGATTGAAGCATTTTCATGGCAAATTTACAATTTTTATCCGGCGTGGCAAAGCAGGAGGGGGGGGGGCTCTGTATAATATGTTGCCTAGGGCCTCAAAAGGCCTAGAACCGGCACTGATGTGATCGCTAGACCAGGATGTAGCTGCATGGTTGACCTTAGCAGACCTTGTATTGAACTGTGCTTATTCTACAAACTGTTAAAGTTTTCAATCAATCACACATAACTTCCCATCGACAGCCCATTCATCCAAACAGAAAAGTCCTATCTAATTGTATTAAACAATATCAAACTCACCAACGTTGCAGCTTGAATTATCCTCTTTCAATCAAAGTTTGTTTCATAAATATCCACCATAGACAATAGACATGTTATGAGCTACATCCTGTCAACGAGAATCTAAAATGTTGGGCTAAGCGTAGGGCACATATATGGGGCTACATTCACTCATGTGCTGTGTGTGTGCAGATCAGACTACACTAACATTAGGACTTTAACCAAAACATATTCTTACTTCTTACCTCTAATAACGTCCAAAGCGTGCTTCCTCCTCCTCCTCCTCCTCCTCCTCCATTCTAGTGCCAATCCAGACAGTCTTTCCTGGGACATTTAGGCTAATGCAAACGCCATTGACAGTGAAGGGACAATTTTCGTCATAATGTGCCTCATATTGTCTCTTTTTTGTTAATGGCTGTAAAGTTGGCCGAGTGAGCCAACATTATCAGGGAAATATCCGAAGTCAGTGGGGTATTTATTTGTAACTCGCTCCGGCGGCATGTCCTTGTCCAAGTTGCCCTGCTCCTCGATCCTCATCTCCAGCAGAATGCTCTTTCTCTTCCTCCATTGTTTGTTCCTCCTCCATCCCCTCCGCCGGCTCAGTCTCCATGACCATGTCCACTCCAAGTTCTCCATCGTGGTTGCGTGGTCCGCTGCTGCTGGTGCTAGCAGTCACTGTGGCCGCGTTCGGCTCTCCTGCCTCCCCAGCTTCTGCCAACTGCACCTGGCCTGAGCTACAAGCCCCAACCGTTGGTGGTGGTGCCTCTTCTTCTTGTCCCCCCGCGGCCGCATAGACCTTTTTATCGTCTTTCTTTTGAAAGAAACCAATTATTTTTGGAAGTTTTGCTATTGTTTTGCCTTTCTCTTTTCTAAGATTTCGCTTCTCACTATCGATTTTCTGTTTCTTGCTCTCCATTGTTTGTTTGTGTCTGTCGCCATTTACACCTATAACCTCTGACCTGTCTCTTCCGTCTTCCGGACCTGTACCGGGCCGCCGGGGGCATGCCCCCCATAGAGTATTAAAAGGATGATGTCCCCTCCCATAAAAAAGTGAAGTGATCATACATGGTCAGATTATAAAATATTAAGTTGCGACGTAAAATCAACCTCCGTTAACAATATATTGTTAAGGGGCCCGGCCGCCTCTTTATTTTATTTTCTTTTTAAATTTTGCCACCTTTTTTTTTCTTTCTCAGGCGTCATGGGCCCCCACGCAATCGCGTTGTCTGCGTCACGGTATTGACGCCCCTGACCACAGGGCACAGGGGCGTTCTCAACGTTTTTGGCCGGGGACCCCCGGAGATGCTTTGGCAGTGTCTCGGGACCCCCGCCCCGCCCCCTCCCGACCCCCAACATAAATTGGACGCTAATAACCTTAATAATAGAGACAATACACCATAAATAAATACAGAAACCAGATAATCATTAGGGAAGGTGTGTACTATATGTAAACTCTTCATTTCCATTTTCCAGCCATTCAGTTGCAAACAAATACTTTGGGGACCCCCAAAATAATTTGGCGACCCCCAGAGGGGTCAGGACCCACGGGTTGAGAACCCATGGTGTAGCAGGTCCAAACTGTAAACAAAAACGCTCTTAATATTAGAGTGCCATCTTGTGGAAAATTAGATGAGTGCCTTTCTACTTGCCACCTTCCCATTTTGGACCCTATAAGATTAAAATACCTAATGCCTATTAAATAGCACCACAAACTCCAAATTGTGCACATGACTGTAATGGTTACAGTTACAGGACTATTATTTTTTCCTTTTTTCCTTTTTTCTTTTTTATTGTAGGAGATGCAGGCACTGAGGTTTTCAATTCAAGCTGTGTCCACTCTCAAGGAAACCACATGACACATGTTTATAGCACACAATAACAACCATTTGAATACCCTTACTCAGATGCTAGAATTGTTTTTAACCAAGGCACCATGATCTCACAGGATCAGCAGTGTTTCAGTTGTATTTGATACATAAATAAATAAATCTGTATTAAGCCATAACTGCCTACTGTAGACTGTCAATAGGATCAAGCTGCTTGTAAACTCTTTTGTTGTTGTTCCGTTTTATATTGGGCATGGCTGGTGTGGTCACTTCAACTCGCAAAATATTGGCACAACATCAACCTCTTTTGGCAAAAGTCCTATAGGCTGGTATTCCAGATCACATACTGTAGTGCAATTTTAGCTAATGCAATTTACACTGTAGAGGTTCTGTGTCTCCTCATCCTAAATCAGCTGCAGTACAAACGAGATGTTTCAAATGTTAAATGGAAGCTTTTAATTAACTGCAGTGGGTGACTGAGTGCAGCAGCAATCATCATATTGAACAATCCGTTAAGATTATTTCCAGTAGAGATGACCGGAAAATCGCTTAGGCCTACTGTACATCACTGCATTCGATGGCCCAGAAAAGTCCTCCGTTTTAGAACTGTAACATTGCCACATTACTGCCTGTAGCTCCGGCCTCACAATTCTTATATCAGTGTAATCACTGTTGTACGGCAAACTACCGTAACTACGTACTAATATCCTTAAAGCAGAACTATGTAACTTTCCTCTTAATACTAGTAAGATGCCCTGAGGGCGAGAAGCGACCTCGCCCCTTGCATGTGTCTGGGTGACGGCAGACTGCTGGGCGAGCGCTGGCGCTTTCTGTACTGTATGGGGCGTGTCTTGAGTGTACAGGGTTTGATGAGGTCAGATCAACATATGGAATTTCAGAACAGGAAGGACAGGTTGTCTTTTTCTCTGCATGTTTGCACTGCCTGGGGCCTCAACAGGGCCTTTTTAAGTATAAATAAACTGTTAATTAATTCAAAATTTTTAAGGGGCCTCATTCTAGGGTTTGCCTTAGGCCTTCTCCAGATCCCTAAATCTGCCACTGTTTATGTTAATGTCTATCTCTCCTTTCATAACTCACCCCCCTATCCATCTATTGTTGCCATACAAGGCAATTCTCAGGTCCAGGAAGGAATGCTATTTTTGTGAGTTTGTGCTCAAGGATTAGCGTAGTTCCTCTCAGCTCAGCTGCAGGAGAGAGAGAGAGAGAGAGAGAGAGAGAGAGAGAGAGAGAGAGAGAGAGAGAGAGAGAGAGAGAGAGAGAGAGCGAGAGCGAGAGTGAGAGCGAGAGAGAGAGAGAGAGAGAGAGAGAGAGAGAGAGTGGAAACACCATAGAATCATTAGGGTTCTTAGAAGAGACATTTTTAGAACTCAGTCTCCCATGACCTATACCAGTAGTATAGACACAAGCTCCACCACCAGTATAGTATATCAAATTCGTTAAAATGCATAGCCCCACACACACTATATTCTCTGTTAGGCACTACAGTATTATTATAAATCTAGGAATAAAATCAAGCAGACTTTGCCAGTTATAATAAGTTAGAAGATTGCAAAGTAGGAGAGACAAGGACCATGTCCTGCATCAATGAGACCTCCTTTGACTTTGGCCTGACTAAAAGAAGAAAAAAAAAAGAAAACTCAGTCATAGAACATGTAGTGTATGCACACCTGGACGCAATCCCACATAATCACACAAACACTACCCTTGCACTACTAAACTACATCCACAAGAGTGCGCTCTTTGGCTCAAACTCACATCATGCTCACTCACATGGGGTAGGGGTGTGTGTGTGTGTGTGTGTGTGTTGGGGGGGGGGGAGTCAAGTAAACAAGGGGGACACAGAGGTCAACAACTCCAGCTGGGGAGAACATGCTGGCAGGTGCTCCTTTGTGTTGTCAAAGTCCTTTTGTTTCTGCCATGCGCTGTGCCTCTGCTCGCATCAGCAGTAATGGGAATGCCTGGTATGCTCCACATTGCTCCAGGCTCTTTCTGGCAAATCTCACTGAATCATCAGCATGCACCTCTTTGTCCAACAGGTTTAGCTGTGTTGTGTGTTGATCACCCTGTCATGTATCTGTCCTCTGCACCACGGCCGGGGGCCTGGACTACGCTGTTGCTACACCAGGGTTGGTTGCACAGCACAGACTGAGTACTCAAGAGTACATAGCCTACAGTACATGCACAGGTTGGGTACAAAGGTTGGCAAATGGCCATACACTTACAAGCTATCTAGATGTGGCATGTACACAAACATATAAACAAACACACACACACACACACACACACACACACACACACACACACACACACACACACACACACACACACACACACACACACACACACACACACACACACACACACACACACACACACACACACACACACACACACACATACATACATACATACACATAGATAACATAGGAGACTTAAATTAATAGACTTTTTCCAAAACACACAGACAGACCGACATACACCTTTTGTCCTGCCCTCCACCTAGGAGCCAAAACTCTCCCAGGTGGACGGCAGGATACGAGACCTCATACAGCTAGATAACCATCATAACCATACACTTAATCAGTACCACCCATCACCAGACAGACCTGACAACCTGACCACAGACGAACGGAACAGCATCACAACACTGCAGAACAACACACAAATAGTTATTAAACCAGCTGATAAAGGTTCAAAAATAGTCATCTTAGATAATTTCCAATACACATATGAAGCCAACAGACAATTATCCAACACAAGATACTACACTCACATTGCAGCCAGCATACAACCACAGACTCAGATCAAACTCAGACAAATCATTACAACACTTTATCACCAAAACTACATCACCTCCAAACAACGCGACTTCCTCTATGGACCCGATAACCCCAGACCTAGGATTTTCTATCTACTACCCAAAATCCATAAGGATCCCCAGACTTGGACTATTCCCTTGGAGGTGCCTCCCGGCAGACCCATATAGTGTCAGACTGCAGCAGTGAGTCCTACCACACAGACCCATATAGTGTCAGACTGCAGCAGTGAGTCCTACCACACAGACCCATAGTGTCAGACTGCAGCAGTGAGTCCTACCACACAGACCCATAGTGTCAGACTGCAGCAGTGAGTCCTACCACATACAGACCCATAGTGTCAGACTGCAGCAGTGAGTCCTACCATACAGACCCATAGTGTCAGACTGCAGCAGTGAGTCCTACCACACAGACCCATATAGTGTCAGACTGCAGCAGTGAGTCCTACCACACAGACCCATAGTGTCAGACTGCAGCAGTGAGTCCTACCACATACAGACCCATATAGTGTCAGACTGCAGCAGTGAGTCCTACCACATACAGACCCATAGTGTCAGACTGCAGCAGTGAGTCCTACCATACAGACCCATATAGTGTCAGACTGCAGCAGTGAGTCCTACCACATACAGACCCATATAGTGTCAGACTGCAGCAGTGAGTCCTACCACATACAGACCCATAGTGTCAGACTGCAGCAGTGAGTCCTACCACACAGACCCATAGTGTCAGACTGCAGCAGTGAGTCCTACCACATACAGACCCATATAGTGTCAGACTGCAGCAGTGAGTCCTACCACATACAGACCCATATAGTGTCAGACTGCAGCAGTGAGTCCTACCACATACAGACCCATAGTGTCAGACTGCAGCAGTGAGTCCTACCACACAGACCCATAGTGTCAGACTGCAGCAGTGAGTCCTACCACATACAGACCCATAGACCCACACAGACCCATATAGTGTCAGACTGCAGCAGTGAGTCCTACCACATACCTCAACCCCCTCTCCACCATACACACCAGTTATTTAAGAGACACATACGATTTCCTGGAAAGAATCAAGCCCATAGCCATGCCACCACACACATACATTTTCACCATAGACATTGACAGCCTTTACACTAACATACAGCCACTGGTTTACAGGCAGTTAGAAATCTCTTCCAGACACACCCGGACAACACTAGATACCAGATAATGCCATTTTACAACTATTAGAACTTAGTCTCAATTGCAATGATTTCACATTTAATAACAAACACTATTTACAGATAGAGGGCACAGCTATGGGCAAGAAATTTGCACCCGCTTATGCCAACATTTACATGAGTGAGTGGGAGAGAGAGGCCTTGGCAAAGTGTCCACTACAACCCACCATGTATTTCAGATTTTTAGATGACATCATAGGGCTCTGGCCACACACCTTACAACAGTTTGATACATTTTTACAGATTTTGAACACACACCATGCTTCCATAACCATCAAACACATAATTCATCCAACAGAGATTAACTTCCTGGACACCACCGTAAAAAATATATATTTTAAGGACACAGACACACACGCACTATACTCCATAAACACAGTTACCACCCAAAGCACACTTTTGCAGGAATCATCAAATCACAAATCATTCGGTTTTTCAGGATTTCATCCAATAGGGAACACTTTAATCAGGCCACACACACACTCTTTACAGTCCTCCGAATGTATGTCATCCCAGGTTCGCTTGTGGGGTTGCAGTTGTTTGGCAGTGCTTGACCTGAGGGAGCGGGTGGGGACATGGTGTTCGATGAGTTCAGAGAGGTAGCTTATTGTTGAGGGCTTTGTATATGACGGTGAGTAAAATCGTGAAAGAGAAATTAAATATGTCTATTACTTGTAACTTGTGATCTTGTAGATCTGCTATTTTCAAAACATCTTCAAAAAGAAAAACAATAGTTGAAACATTTTAAAAACTCAAACCAGCTGTATACCAGCTCTATAACATTGGTTCTCAACCTGTGGGCTGGGGACCACACCACTGTTGGGCTGTATTGCAAGTGGGCCCCCAAATAATCCTCAATTGCGGTATATCCAGAGGTTCGGCAAGTAAAGTAAATACTTTTACTTACTACTAAAGTACTGTTTAACGAAAATTGTTTTCCCTGCAGACATATATACATGGAGGTTGGCTTCTGGCCACACAGTTTTGTTCTGCAAGCTTTTACATCTGGTGGAGTGGACAATTGCATTCACACATGTCAAGCTCCACTCCACTAAGCCTGTCCCAAATTAATGTCACAGGTTTAACATATGGCATACTCATTATTTCACCATCAGTCACTATGTACCCTATTGGCCTGAATATAAGATAATATTTTTTTCCCCCAATGGTAATATACAAAAAAAACAGGGTCGTATTATAATCGGGACTATAGACTATTTGACATTCAATGTTATTTTCCCCCAAAATGGGGGTCGTCTTATAATCGGAACAATATATACGGTAGTAACCGACATATGTAGTTAAGTTTGGCAGATCACAGTGTGTTTTTGTTGATTGCACAATGCAGGCTGCATTCATGACATTTGGGCTATGTCTGATTTAAATATGTGATTTAAAAAACATTTAATGTGAAAGAAACACTGTTACAGGTTAGTACGATGATGATGATGATGATGATGATGTGTGTGCGTGCGTGCGTGCGGTGGCCGAACGGTTTGCGGAGCGGTCTTGATATCGGAAGGTCGCTAGTTCGTATCCCCGGACCGGCAAGTCCCTTGAGCAAGGCATTGAACCCCTACCATGAAATGTTCTATTCCCCCCCCCCCCCCCCCCAATAAAACACCCAGGGGTCTTTCAACACAAAGGATCTCTAGAGAAGATAAACAAGACAGGACAGGATGACCGGCTGGCCCTGGGTCAGCAGCTACATAAGCATAATCGAGGTTGGAGGGATTCTGACCCCCGCCTCAAGTCTCTGTACCCTCCTAGGCAGAAGTGTTAAGTGTACAATTATGACATATTTTAAGGCATTTTGAGGCATAATCTAAGCTCCAAAGTTATTAGTGCGGCCTTGTCCCTCAGCCGGCGAAGAGAGTTCTCAAAAGGCCCAGAACTTAAGGCCCTGCCCTATAGGGCCCTCATCAAACCCTGTACACTCAAGACACTGCCCCCGCTGCCACCCTTAGATCTCCATATATGGAGCTGACCTGTTCTGACATTCCATATGTTGATCCGACCTCATCAAACCCTGTACACTCAAGACACACTCCATATATGGCCAGTACATAATTCATTCCATATGTTGATCTGAGCCCCCATGCCAAAGCGCCAGCGCTTACCCATGCAGTCTGCCGTCACTCAGGCGGATGCATGCACACCCTCAGGGCGTCTTACTGGTATACTGTATATATAAAATAATCACACCCGTGTGAAGTGAGTGGTGCAACTCCATGTGGGGGTCCATGAGGGGGTCCAAGTGTGTGTGTGTGTGTGTGTGTGTGTTAGGCTGCGCAACAGTGACACCAACCAAACGCTATTTTTGTGCTCGGACAGACACAGCTAGCCATGCAGGGACAGACCCAGCCAGCCAGCCAGGGACACACATAGCTGTCTATAGCCTATAGGAGTGGTTGCACCACTCAAAAATGTTTTACATAAGTCGGCCTTCTGGTGGCAGGTTTTTCCTTGGCAGTGTGCATACAATTAGTTATAGGTGAAAACACGAATTGGACTGTAATAGCGCCACCATGAGGCTGATTTAAAAAATGTCAAATGCCATTTCACTGTGTTGCCCTCCTGCAAATTTGCGTGTGTGTACCGATTTGCCTGATGTTTGGACAAAAAATCGGCCTCCTGGTGGCGCTATAACCGGCCCATGTGAAGAATTTGGGGCAGAGGTTTTGCTCTGGCATCCAGGGAGTGTGTGTGCACAGTTTCGCTGCCAGCAGCCCAATGATGGTGCCAGAGAATAGACAGAGAAAAGAAGGACGGACAGGGTGTCTCGGCCATGCTGTTTGGCCTGGCAGCTAGAGACAATAACTACACACAATTTAACATGAAAAACCCTTCCTCAATAAAACGTTTTTTAGGCCTGTCGTAAAAAACATCCATGCATGGTCTGCTGTGACCTTAAAGGCGAATTCCGGACTAACCATTCACCTAACGTAAAATGATGATAATATATCCATTGATCATTGGAAGATGCAAAAAAATAAAAGAAGATTCATGCCAAGTGCTTCTCAGCTCCGACTGCATAGCGGGTGAAAAGTTGAATTGTTTATTTAAATCGCAAGCTGAAAACATAGACACGAAAAAGGTAGACGGCTCCTTCGGCTCTGGGGCGTGCGTGTCTCTCTTGAAGGCAACATGGAGGCAAGCTTTCCTGAGATTCCAAGTATAGCAGAAGCTTCTGAACTGCAGCGGCCAATGAGGCATCTATTTTTCAGTCAGATGGAGATGACAAGAAACGCCATTGGAGAGCTCGTCTCAGAGACATTGCTACTGTAATTGTTGGGGTCAGTAATTGTTGAATCCACATAGCCCTGCTATATATAAACACATTACAAAAGGTATTGTGACAGAGTTATGTTTTTCCAGTGGGGAATAATACAGTAACACAACTGTAACTATCCATTTACGTACAATGGTGTTTCTTTTTTCCCCTTATGTTTAATCTCATGCACATACTGTACCTTGCCACTATGTTTAGTGATGATTTGATAGGCTGATCACCCCATAGAAAATTGAAGACACGAATTGTGATTGGATGGAATGACAGCAAAGTGTGGACGCCAATTGTGATTGGCCACAATGCGATGATGTATGATGATAAGAGCGCCCCTTCACTTCGCACAAGTGTGATTTTTATGTTCTCTTTGACATTATTAATTAATGTTTGCTTTAAAGCATGTGTACCTTGTAACAAGAATCCATATAGATTATGATAGCTTTTGTGCAGACAGGAATTTATTTCATTCATTGGACACTTTAACGCTCACAAAGGTGAGTATTGGGGAAAACAGGGCATACGGTCAGATGGTGAAGAAGGGGAAGAGGTTTCGAAGGGCTCCAGAAGTTGGTGCAACCTCTGAGGGACCCAGAGAAGATCTCAGAACTCTGTGATCCGGCGGAAGGAGGCCACGGCGGGGGAGGTGGCGCCCCAGTCCGTGTAGTTCCGGTACTCGCCGCGCTCCAGGAAGTACTGGCGGCCACGGTAGTTGGCCTGCTCGTAGAGGGCCCACGCGCCGTCCAACACTGCACAGGAATGGAACTCGCTGAACTTAAAGGCCTTGTGAACGGACGGACAATCCTCAGCACTCTCTGCCATTTGGCCCCGGAACTCTTGCCGGTCATAGAATCTCATCTTCCAGGTGTTTCCATAGACCTTTAAAAAATACAGAAATGATAGAGATCAATGGCATGGATAAAAAATTATGTCAGTTGTAACAGTATGTAAATGTGTTCCAAATTACTTCAAATTTGCATAAGAATTGTGGTCTTTTCTTTGACATCTTCCTCGTTTCCTTCACTAATGCATGCATGCATGCATGAAGAGGCCAGTTGCTGCCAAAGCCTGAGCCTCTTGATTCTCTTTATTGTCCGTTGGATTTGGAACAAATTACTGCCTGGTTGGTGCACCCAGTGGTAACCCATTGGCAGCTGGGCACACTTCTGCATCACATTTGATCAAAGACCCTTCAAACATGCTGAAATATCAGATTATTTCACTTGAACACACTGTAATTTCCCCAAAGACCTGCATAGGTAAAAATCCCCAGTGTTAATTTAACTCTGAAAAGAGTGTAAAAATAGATATTACTGTGCAAGAAAAATAATATGTTTATATTATTTTAAACCAGCCCACTATACACATAACTATCAAACTTTCCTTGGCTGATTTCCTTCACTAATGTGGTAAAGATCAGTCACTGCGACTGTTAACAGGGCTTACATTCTTTATAAAGCGACATGATTTGATAGAGTCACTAAAGCCCATCCACTCTTGGTGATCGGTGTATTTCCCGGGGGTCAGGATGTACTGGACGCCGGTGTAGTTTGGACGGTCGTACAGAACCCAACAGCCACTCTCCACCTTGATGGAATTGCAGCGACTGATGTATGACTGCAGGTCAGGGCAGTCGCTACTGAGCTCATGGTGCCGACCTTGGAAGTTCTTATCCTCAAACAATTCAATCTGTAAAGGGGGACAATAGAATTAAATCCTAGTAAGCTATACAGTACTACAGCTATACATGCTTTATTGCCTCGTACAGTAATGACTTGAGTGTGTTGCTCAGTATATCCCCAGGCTGGCGGGGGCGATCCTTTGATGCCCACCCTCTGTTCTTAAAAAATATATAAAAATGAATCACTGGGGGGGGGAATATGTTTTATCCCTGCTTCTGGTCAGACTAAATGAAATATACATGGCTTTCCGTTTGGGAAAGTTAGAATGTCTAATACAATATGCTTGATATTTATGTATCACAATTTAATTAAAAATGTTTGTTAACCACATTAATTAACCTTGGCGTCGATATTTTTGAACAAACTTGTCAACATTTAAAAATGAATTTTAAATTAAAAAAAAATAACATAACTCACGTGCCATGAGCTTGTTGATTGGCTACAGTATGTTCACTATTTGCCTTACAAAGAAGTATAGAACGTATGTGGTTAAGAAAATGTCCGCCGTCTATTTTTACTTTTAACAAATCTAACCCTGTGTGTACAGTATATTCCATTACAATGATGCAATATAAAAAAGAAAACACAGAAAATGTAAGAGAAAACCAACTGTCAAAAATGATACAAATCGACTGGGAACACTTGGAGGCAAATACTGCCTAAGGCTCCTTACCTTCCCCATTTTTGATGTCGATCGTTGCTCACCTCCCAAACAGCTGCAGCTGTGTTGTGGTTTATATCGAAATTCAGAATGTGCCGACAAGGGAAAGCTGTTGTCATCTAAATTAGCTTCATTTGCATATCAGCAAAATGGTTTGGTCAAGTTTGATTTCCCTTTGTCATATACTGTAATGCATGGCCTCGTATCAAAGAATTGGCTGAATTGAGATGTGCAAGTTACAAAGACTAAATGTTTTATTTATATTCAGTTCTCCCATATCAGAGAACCCTTTGTGGAATTGTCTTGGTTTATCTCAGGCTACGGAAACAACAATATTCTTTTCTTTTTGTCATAAATATTTTTATTAGAAGTTAGGCATCTCAGTAAAGTGTCATTCTAATCACATAATACATCATTCTTATTCAGATATACATAGAATGGCAGCTTTCTAATAACAATTCACATTCATTTGTCTTGCCCATGCACTCCCTTATATTCTTTAAACGTTCAGATAGTAAAATAAACCATATACCAATTTGGTAACACGCCAATTCCCAGTTCCCCTGCTTCTCTGAGTGGTCCATCCCCGCTAATCCCCACAGTAGATCATTGGGAGGGTGAAGATGGTCACGAGTCTCCTCCGACACCCGAGCCGTCAAGCCACTAGCTTCTTTTCACCTGACAGTTAAGAGCTTCACTAGGGGGGCATGTGGAAGAACACGCTATCCCCCTCAGTTCTTCTCCCCCTTAATAGGCGCCCTGACCATTTGTACGGATCATCAATGCAGTGATATTCTGAAGCATTTTGTGTTTTGTGTTGGCTTTGGTGGTTTACTACAGTACGTCTTTGTCATGGAGCACATTGTCTTTTTAAAATAAGTCTTGTCTCAAGTTGTGCCTTGCAATTATCCCAGCAACCACTGAACATTTTTAGCCATGACTTTCTACCTGGCAAGTGCACACACACACACACACACACACACACACACACACACACACACACACACACACACACACACACACACAGTAAGAATGACCAAGTTGTGCAGGATGCAGAATGGTTCCATCAACAGAAAGCCTCATAATGTGTTGGGGTTATAGCAATCATTTGCAATCCAAGGTAATATTATTGACTCTCAACACATCTTAAGATCTATCATGTGGTAAACAGTTGTGTGTCCTTGATTTGACAAAACTTGTTTTCTCAAAATTAAGCTAAGCATGTCTAACAGCCAGTTGAAGTAATAAGCCAATGTATCTGCTGGTCTTAACATGGCATATTGGCGCAGACATAACATCACTAGCAAATGGTGTTATGAGGAAACATAAATATCTACAAAACCAATTGTGGGGCAGAGAGTAAATCCATTTTCACTTTCAGATTGGGCTTTAAAGTGACATGGGAAAAGCAGTGCTATGTACAGTAGTCTGATCGTATTGTATGTTGTACTTTAAATAGGCTATGTTTTTAACAAAGGTCCATGACCATCTGGGGGGCAAACATTGAAATTCAGCTATAAATGTGACGTTATGATGTGCCACCAGAATGTTTGTCAATTATTTCCTGTACAATTTGTGGTCAGTAGCCTATCTGTCACTGTCAAAAGTATGAAATAAACACCTTTTCAACAGACCTTGACTGTGTGCCATCTTGGCTTTGAGATGGAATTTGAAAATAACTGTTTACCTAGCAGGCAGAAAAGGTCCATTGTTGATGTAAGTAATAATTATGTATAACACAGCATACTACTCATACCACAAATACTACAAAAAGGGGAATTCAAGCTACTCTCTGCAGTTCCGTATTTTTGATCTAAACAATTTCTCCAGACCAATTTAGTTCCTTCCCTTTATTCTGCATCATGACGGCACGGATGAAATTACAGTAACAGTGATCGCAGACCTGCTTATTCATCAGCTTCCACATAATTTAACCCATTTAGGCCTGACGTCGAAATGTATAAAATGTCTTCTAAATCCTGACAGTTTTCTGTCAGGATTTGCGCCACATTTTCACAAAAAAAAAAAAAGCAGACCTACAAGCGTGTAGCGCGCCACTCGGTGGCGCGCTGTGAGCTTGTAGGTCTGCTATTTTTCAATAGCTAAATTATAACATAATGTTCAAAACACCAAAAGGGGTTCCCGCACAAAATGGCTTAAATAACAAAACCCCGCTACGGTGCGTACTGTATAACGTACAGTATAAAAGCCCTCTGGCAGCCACTGGTTGTTGGACAGAATCCCAGAAACTCAGACCATCAAACATGGGCAAGGTATGTACAGATTATACCAAATTAACAAAGCAGTTTCTAAATCAGGTATAGCTAGGACTCGAAAACTTCAAGCATTTGGGAATTACATACAGTAGCCTATAACAAAGATAGGAGGGGCGTGGGGGGGGGTACTTATTGACAGGGATCACTGATGGGTGGGGAAAAGCCAGGTGTGTCAGCTTATAGAGATGCCCTGTAAAAAAGAACGTTCAAATTCAGGGACATCACATCCACTGGAATATACTATCAGTGTCGGCTGAAAATGCTCTCTTTCACAGATCATCTTCTACGAGGAAAAGAACTTCCAGGGGCGCTCCTATGAGTGCCTGAGCGACTGCTCCGACATGACCTCCTACCTGAGCAAGTGCAACTCCTGCAGGGTGGAGATTGGCTGCTTCATGGTCTACGACCGCACCAACTTCATGGGAAACCAGTTCTTCCTGAGGAGGGGAGAGTACTCTGACTACAATCGTTTTGGCATGAGTGACTCGATCCGCTCCTGCCGTTTGATTCCTCAGGTCTGCAAGGCCCAAGTACCTTTACTCTGGATTAGACATGAGTTTTTAATGTTTGTACTTTATCTATGGATGAGACATTCGTTTAGCCAAATGGCAGATCGACATTAAAGTATAAAATGTGATTATAGTATTTCTAAATAATGTATGCTATTAATGTATACAGTATCTCTATGCTGTTATAGCACTGTCCGTATCTTACCTAGTCAGAATCAACAATATTAGCCTAAAATAGTGCAGTGCATATAAATGCATGTTTTTGACCCTTCTAATGGACCAAACACATACCAAAATATAAACCATAGGAAAAAAAACCTGTGTGTGTGTGTGTGTGTGTGTGTGTGTGTGTGTGTGTACTGTGTGTATATATATATATTTTTCCCTTTTGAATATTCTTCAACAGCACAGAGGATCATTCACTATGAAGGTCTATGAGAGGGAGAACTTCCAAGGTCAGAGCCACGACCTGATGGAAGACTGCGACTCCTTCCTGGAGCGTTTCCGCATGAACGACTGCCAGTCCTGCAACGTGATGGACGGCCACTGGCTGATGTACGAGCAGCCCCACTACAGAGGCAGGATGCACTACATGAGGCCCGGAGAGTACAGGAACTTCAAGGAGATTGGCTACAGTGGAATCAAATTCAGCTCTGTCAGGCGCATCGCCGATTCCTGTTGAAGGCTGAAAATAGAAATGAAATAAAGTGTTTAAAAATATACCGCAGCCCTCTTGTTTTGCGATGTCTTTATTTTTAAATCAATAAACAATCTATAAGGATGTAAGATTAGATTTTTTCTTTTTTACATTTTTGACCTGAAGATTAAAACTATTTTAACATCATTTTGATGACACCGCTTGGACCGCAACATTGTCTAGTGTTGTATTAATAAAATAAGTGTTTTCCTATTGGTGTGCAGGTTCTACAGTATCAAAATGTAGATATGAATTGATACATATTGTTCTAACTCCGCTTAACATCTGACATCTACAGTACTATTGTATAATATGTCAGATAAAATATTCTTCTGCTAGCCAAAGAATGAAAAAGACTGGGGAGCCAGGTACGATGCCAGGCCATGGGTCAGTAATGTGTCGATGTGTGTCCCTGAGCAAGACCTTTAACCCCGAATTGCTCCCGAGCGCCGGAGTGGCTACTCATTGCTCCTAGTTGTTATATAGGATGGAGGGATGGGTGAATTTCACCTATGTGCATACTGTATATAAGTAAGTAAGTAGCCATGCCGAGCCATGAGGCCCATAGGGCAGGAGCCTATCTCCTGTTTCTGTAGTGTGAGGCAGCTTGATGTACAAGTACACCCCCTGGACATGACGCTAATATGTGCATATATACCATATACATAATTATATTATAATGTGACAAAAAACACCCCATGGGAGTGGGGAGTCGGTATTCTATTCTATCTAAAAATCATAGTAGGGCCTATAACTGAAGTGACTTTAAAATGGCATGCTAAGCTTCTCCCTTTATATTAATTTGGCTGACCCTCAACTGTACCTAACAACTCTGAGGATCTGAACACCTCAATGATAATGATGACGGGTGTAATTGTGAACTAGCCTTGCGTGGCCAGACAATATATTACCGCGTGGATATATTTTTTTCACTGGCAGATTCTGACGAGATCTGAGGCGCACTTCTTCCGATTTCCTTCTGTGGTGGACGGTGGAGGAGCTTAGGGATATTTAGCTAATTCATCTAAAGGCAACACATTTTGCCACAGATGCAGCCCAGGGCTAACCTGATTGCGGCAGTATTGATTTCAGTTCCCTCCTGCCTGCATCTGGGCTCTCTCAGGGAGAAACGATGAACCGGAAACAGCGGGACAAAAATCTGATATAGCTCCATAATCATTTTGAGTTGTAGTCTTGTTATGTTGTGTTCACATTTGCGCTGTGGCAGCGCTTCAATATGTCATCAGTCTCACGTTGATCCCGCCTCTAGCGGCCGCATATCACTCCGAACAATATTTTGGACCAAACAAATAATTACAAAGAAGAAAAACAACAAAAAAAGTGTTGTAACCTGCCGTTTTTTTCTACTTTCTAATTCTTTGTTTGGCCCGAAAAATTGTGTGTGTTGTCATGATTTGTCACGACAAGAGTTGGCTTCGTACAACGCTTAAAAGGTCTTTAAATAAATTAAATAAGAAATGCCTATGGGAAAAATGCATTGGGATTCATTTCCTGGGCCACTCGTTCTGAAAGGGGGAGGGACAGTGGGCAGTGGTTGGAGCCAATGGATGGTTGCATGCTGAAAATGGCTGATCGACAAGCTCACAACGTGTTGCGGACACAACGCGTTGTGAGCTTGTCGATCAGCCATTTATAGCACGTGGAAATATGCAGGCTGTGAGAACTGAGACCCTTCACAATAAAAGCATGCAGCTTTCACAAGATGGCCCATAATAAAGACAAGGAAAAGGATTAAGAATCAGGTGGCATTTCACATTGCATACAAGCAATTTTTTTCTCCAAAATGTAATATAATAAGGAATTAATTTGGATAATGGTAATGGAGATATTGTAAAAGTTGTCACTTTATTAATCCCAACACTGTATGTATGTATATATGTATATATATATAATGTATGTATGTACTGTATATGTATATAGATAGGCCTAGGTGTGCCCCGAGATATTTAGGCTATGAAAAGTGTGCCCTGGAGCAAAAAAGGTTGGGAAACACTGCTCTAGCAGTCTAGCAGACTCCCACCCCAGCACCATGCCCAACAACCCTCTACACATTTGATAAATTCCAGCTCTTCTGAGGCATATTCTAATTTATGAACTCATCATGCAGAACCAATCTGATCCTGCTGAGTTCATATTGCTGTCGCTGCAATCGTATACTACAACCAGTAAGACGCCTGAGGGCATGCAAGCATCCGCCTCGTTGACGGCAGACTGCTGGGCGAGCGCTTTTACACAGGGGGTCAGATCAACACATGGAATGAATTCTGTACTGGCCATATATGGAGCATGTCTTGAGTGTACAGGGTTTGATGAGGTCAGATCAACATAATTGGAATGTCAGAACCTAAATGTAATGACATTAAATCGCATGTTTTCACCTCAGTTAATAAAGTAACCCATGATCACGCAGTCACACCATTGAGCCCATGGAGGTTCGATGCGTTTTGTGCGTGCATGCATGCTCTCTTGGCATTCACTTTAACTGACGGAGAAACTTTGTTCCACCAGTAATCTGATCTGATCCCTGGTCAGCCAGTCACAGCAGATCATTTCTAAGGCCCCATTTACACACAAATCTAGCCTGAATCAGATCTGTGTCACATCGAGATTGAAATCCGATAGGTGACATGACTCATTTAAACAAATCTGATTCTAATCTGGATGTGGCTCAGATCTGATTCAGGCTGGATTTGGCTGCCAGTGTAAATGCTGCTGTTTTCACACCTACAGCCAGCATACAAACATTGAACGATGATTGTTGTGTATTTAATGCACAACAATCATCATCAGTCAGACAAGCTATAATAGCTTGTCTGACTGACACCTTGAGAGAGCAACTAACTGGAGAATGGTCGTTGCAGCGAGAGGCAGCTTGTAGCAAATAAAATGAGGATTGTGCAACAACATGGTTATACGGTACGGTGTTACGGGGTCGCAGGAAAAGTAAATAAATACACCAGTCAACTCCCAATAGTGCGGGGACAATGATCCCCCCCTCCGGCGCCTATGCAACTGGCTGACATTATGGACCTTCTGACCTCAGGGTCCCACAAGATTTTTGGGGGGATTCCCAGATGACAGTGAAGTGACAATTTAAGGACTTTTAAGACCTTTTTAACACCTCAGAAAGAAAGGAAAAAGGCCTTTTCTGCATAAAAAGTAATCAACTGGGGCATGGCGGCACAGTCGGTATAGTGCTGTCGCCTCACAGCTAGAAGGTCCTGGGTTCGATTCCCGCTGGGGACGCTGTGGGCACTGGGGGGCGTGTTCTGTCCCCTAGGGTAGGTACCCTCACAAAAACATGCAGTAATCCTGATCTTTAAACTACCTCCCCCTGGCCAGCTGGGACGCCTGATGAAAGGGAAACGAACTGGTCGGAACAACATGTTCCTTCCACGCGCTACGTCCGGCCGGGGAAACTCTCCCCTTTCAGGTGAAAAGAAGCAGCTTGGACTGCAGGCAGAGGACCTCATGCTTCCTTCTGTGCATGAGGAGTGTAGCGCCCATGGATTACATTAGATAATTGACACTGGGTGAAAAAATGGGTTGCAAAATCGTGGGATAAAAATGTGAAGAAAAAACTAAGTATGTAAAAAGAAATAAGTATACAAAGTTAAATTAATATAATCATGTAAAACCATAACTGAAATGAAATAAATAAATATGAAATGAAATGAAAAGAAAAAACAAAGTAGTCAACTATAGTCTACACAGTATGATACGAGTCCCCAGCCACTACTTTTCACCTGACAGCAAGGAGTTTCACCAGAACACTGAATGCAGAGGTTCAGGAAATCAATTCCTGAAGAAGATCCCTGCAGTGATCGAAACGTTGAATCAATATGCATTGGAGTGGCCATTAAACACAGACACAAGACAAACGCAAGACAGGTGTCTTGAATTTGTCCCAGTAAGGGCATATGTCGACCCCACCCGCTCATCTCCGCCCCCACCCCCTCCTGGTGCTGCGGCCATCTTGGATCCTAAAACACAATATAAACAAAGGGAGAGAGGTGGGGCCGAGAAAGGCCCTTCCATGGCATTCTGTAATCCACGTAACTCGATAACCGTTTGACCTTGGCCCAGTGGCGCAACACTGACCGAACGCTAGGGGGGCGCCGCCGAAAGATCCGTCCCCCCCGTCCCCCCCACCACCCTAGGGGAGGGGGGTATGGGGTTGTTCCAGTGACTCAATGCACATACAAAACTGCGTTTTGGCACAGTTATTATTATTATTATGAATTACCTGGCTGTGATTCCTCCTCCTCCCATGTGTCTCAAAACGTAAAAGTTTAACCACATTATCAGCAGCGCCTCGAACAGGTCAAAACTCACTGACCATCTGTAAGTTAGTCTATTCTATATAAAATGTACAACACCTGGGCAGTTTTCAGGAGAGGAGAGGGTTCGCATGTTGAGAATCACTGCTAGTGCTAGAGCTGAATAAATCTTCTCTTCTCTTCAAATAGGGGGGGGGGGGGTCCGCGGGCTAATACGTGTCCATTTGGGGGTCCTTGACACGAAAAGGTTTGGGAACCACTGTACTAGAGTAGAGGATAAAGTATATCCATTCATCTCCTATCGATCTAGTCAATACACGTGTTACCAAAAGTGGTGACCTATTGAATCCTGTTCCTATTAGAATCATTACGCAATCACCACAGTGCAAAGCACATTGGGTCACTGATGGCGGTGTAACAACTCCCAAACTTCCGAACACGGTAGATGGGCCAAACCATTTTGGGATTTACACAGGGGTGGACCAAATACATCCTTCAAAATCGCGTTTATGAATGCAGGATTTCAAAAGTATTACTCCTAAGATAACTTTGGAGCCAGGGAGGGACCCCCCAGCCAGGGGGGGACCCCCCAACTCATTTGGGGGGGATACATGTGACGTTGGGAGGGGTCGAAACCCCCCCTCCCGTCCCCCACCTTGTTGCGCCCCTGCGTTGGCCCACTGACTTCCATTTCCGCACACGCGTTCCACATTACCACGCAGACTGCAGTGCGATAGGTTGTAGTTGTAGGACTAATGACCGGTCTAACAAATGACTAGTCTAAACCAAAAACGGTCTAAACTAAGTACTGCACCCCCCAGCCTTGACTTGGTTGGATACACACACACACACACACACACACACACACACACACACACACACACACACACACACACACACACACACACACACACACACACACACACACACACACACACACACACACACACACACACACACACACACACACACACACACACACACACACACACACACACACACACACACACACACACACACCTTGTCTTAGATTTATAGACCACTTCTGTGATTTCTACATTAATTTGAAATTGTACACTTATTGGTGCCCAGGAAACTAAAAGCCTCTAGTAATTTTTCTATGACCCACTGAACTCTCGCCATATAAAAATAACCCAGCAAGTCAAATTACGTGATGATAACGTTATCACGATGACGTTCAGGACTAGGCCAGATCACAGACCATATGATCTTTACGTAATTTCCAGGACGTCTTCACCAGTTAAAATAATATAGCATATTCTGGGCCAGATCTGACTAGTGATGTGACTTAAGTTGATCTGGCCTCGATCAGACTCTCTCTGATTCATCCAGGGACGTCCGTCTTAGTGGCTAAAAGTTATGTTGGTTGAAATCAGGTGATATTCTGGGACAGATGTGACTAGTCTTGGTTTGACTTGATCTGGCCCCAATCGAGACATCCCTAATTCGCCCAGGTCCTGAACGTGCTTGCTGGGAATGCTTAAGATACTTTTTTGTGTGCCAGTTATGTGATTAACTGCAGTATGTACAAATTGTACAATATTGACGTGTCTACCTCCATGGACCGTCACCTAACTGACTGTAAAAAAAACAAAACAAAAAAAGGCCCAGTTGATACTTTTGCATGCTGTCATCCACCTACTGATCTTGCAGCTGGCACTGCTCCAGCTGCATCGTATAGTCTGGAATAGTAACCATTTAGTGCTGTATGCTATGCTGCTGAGTAAGTCATTCAAAAACAATGGCTTATACCTATCAAGTTCCGTATAAAAGTGAACGGCTGGGTGCGCACCAGAGTACCAGTGCCGTCAGGGACAGGAATAACATCAAACAATATCAAAATGGGCAAGGTAGGACAACACATTTAGTTGTTTTTATTATTATTTCCAACTTCTAAAAGAAATCTGAAAATGCAGCTCATTTGTTGCACATATAATCTCATGGTGTATTGTTTTTTTCCCCCCAGATCATCTTCTACGAGGACAAGAACTTCCAGGGTCGCTCCTATGAGACCAGCAGCGACTGTGCTGAGCTGACTTCCTACCTGAGTCGCTGCAACTCCTGCAGGGTGGAGAGCGGCTGCTTCATGGTCTACGAACGACCCAACTACATGGGCCAGCAGATACTGGCGAAGAGGGGAGAGTACCCCGACAACCAGCGCCTGATGGGAATGACCATGAGCGACTGCATCCGATCCTGCCGTATGATCCCTCAGGTTTGCAAGGCCCAAGTACCTTTACTCTGGATTAGACATAAGTTTTTATGTTTGTACTTTATCTCTGGTATGAGCTTCATTTCCATTTGTCAAGTTATATAACATCAACTTGCGCACGTTAAACTTGTATTCAGTGTTGGGGGTAATTCATTACTCTAATGCATGTGCTAATAAGTAACATATATCGCATTACATTTTTACAAATTACTTTTAGTTACTATGTCAAGTGAAGCTTTGATTACCAAACTGTTTTTAAGATTTTAAGCTTCCAACAAATGATGAATGCACACAAACGGCAATGCAGTTTCTTGATCTGTATATAGCACCATGCTGATAGAGGGAGCTGCATTGTCTGAGTTGCTTGTGTTTCATCAAGAATTGCTTTTTTAATACCAATACAATTACTGTGACATTATTGTATATATTGCATTTAGCCTACCCTTTTCAATTTAATATTATGCCTAGTCCTTTCGTGCTTGATTTCAGTAATGCAAAAGGTAATATTATATAAGTAATAATATAAGTAATATTATAAATGTAAATTACTACTCTTTTGAAAGTAACTTTCCCAACACTGCATGTACTGTAGTTCAATGCAATTGTTCCTTTCTATTTATTATTATTATTACTTATTTAATTTATTTTCAAATACAGCACAGGGGAAACTTCCGCATGAAGATCTATGAAAGGGAGAGCTTCTCCGGTCAGATGCATGAGCTGCAGGAAGACTGTGATTCCATTCAGGAGCGCTATCGTATGTCCGACTGCCAGTCCTGCAACGTGACAGAAGGCCACTGGCTGGTGTACGAACAGGCCCACTTCAGAGGCAGGATGGCCTATCTGAGGCCCGGAGAGTACAGGAGCACCAGAGACATGGGCATGAGTCCCATGCGCATTGGTTCCTTCAAACGCATCATGGAATCCTGTTAAGACCAATTCATTCTTTGCCGAAGAACTATGACATTCAACGAAAAAAACTAAAAAATCTATGAGTTTTTTTATTTTATTTTAATTAGGCTTCAGGCATAGACGATTCTTCGCTGCTCAAGCACAAATTTGTCTTTAGACAGTTGGCTCGGTGATGCAAATTGAACTGACAAATACCAATAAACGACTGCAAAGACATTTTCTGTTTTCATGTTTTCATGAGCTTATAAGTGATGCTGGATGAGAGAGGTGTTCTGTTCCTTTTAAATCCTATATGTCAACATGTAATTCAGGATAGTTTCAACTAGTTTTCAACTATATTTCTTATTGTAGTTCACTGCACAATTTACAGCATGGGCAGCTGCTGACATCAGGGTATTAGAACAAGCATTGGGCGTATGATGTTTATTATTCAAGCTGTGTTAGAAATTTGTAACTCATTTGCCAGAGGACTAGTGCTGTGTTGACAATGTATTCAATCCCTTGCTATAGGCATATTTTTCAAGCATTAAGTTAAAAGCTTATTTCTTGCCATCAAGACTGATCAAACATGTTCTAATGAAACAAAAACAAAAAACATACAAGCACTACAAGAGTTGATTATGGAGGGAGGAGTCCAAAAACATGGCTCGTCAACGGGTTCTGACCGAGAAGGTCTTCATCAGGACAAGACCGAATGGAAGCGTTTTGCTTCAACATATTTGTCTCCTGTCTTAACCTGATATAGGCTACTTTTACTAGTACTGTTATTTAGCCAGATAACTTTGGCTCATTGTGTCATCTTTCATTCAAATATGGGATATACTGTTACTGTAACTTAAATTATGCCAATAATTTAATCTGTTCTATACAAGCTCATGCTTAAAATGTGACATGTGTGGATAAATATTAAGCTACTCCAGTTCCAGGATTATCTGATCCATATATGTGGGGATTTTATATTAATGGGATATGTGTTAGAAAGGCATATAGGTATGCAGGTATGTTGTGACCTCCCAGATCCGATTAAAACAAATCACAACTTTTCTTTAATCCTGGCAAAGCAGGAGGGAATATGTTCATGGAAGATATTCTTCAACAGAAATATTGATAAGATCTAAACACATTTTTATTAGCTAACAATACACTAATGTTTAAAGGACGAAAACTGTACAGTATAGTAAATTATTCCCACGAAAACAGGTGTTCAGTCAAATAATCTATCATCACGGTTTTGCACGGAAATACAGTGAAATATCCCATGAAATGCCTATACAATACAGAGGATGTGTGGAAGCTTCTTTTGTTTACCGCTTTATTTTAGGAAACAATATGTATCTGAATCTGTAGCACACATCTATAGTGCTCGGTAGGTATGTATGTCATGTGCTGGGTCAGGAGCTTTGCACAATAGAGGCCCCTACTACTCTTTGGCTTTGGGCTAGTATAAAATGAAGGGTTAAAACGAACAGCAAACCAGAGCAGTGACAACTGAGTCGTGAGCAACAAACAGCAATCATGCAGGGAAAGGTAGGCGACAAAGCACTTTCAAAACACATTGTAAAAGTTCCTGACTTTCAGCTAAATGTATCCAATATCAAGTTCCTGACTTTCAGCTAAATGTATCCAATATCAACGTTAGAATGTGTTAATGTGACAGGCATTTAGTTTCATAACAATAGCAATATTTTTGTGTTTCCAGATCATCTTCTACGAGGACAGGAACTTCCAGGGTCGTTCCTATGAGTGCATGAACGACTTCGCCGACATGTCCTCCTACCTGAGCAGGTGCCACTCCTGCAGGGTGGAGAGCGGCTGCTTCATGGCCTACGACCGCACCAACTACATGGGAAACCAACACTTCATGAGGAGGGGAGAGTACTCCGACTACATGAGCATGTTTGGATGGAGAGACAACATTAGGTCCTGCCGTATGATCCCCATGGTAGGATACAAATTATTTTCATAACGTTGTTACGTTTCTGTGGTTCATCAGAAAGTGGCCTGAATTGTTCCATTTGATTTAAATCACGGTTTCTACTACAGTACAGGGGAAACTACAGGATGAGGATCTACGAGAGGGAGAACTTCGGCGGACAGATGCACGAGATGATGGACGACTGTGACAACATCATGGACCGTTTCCAGATGAACAACTGCCAGTCCTGCAACGTGATGGACGGCCACTGGCTGATGTACGAGCAGCCCCAGTACAGAGGCAGGCACTGGTACATGAGGCCTGGCGAGTACAGGAACTTCAACCAGATGGGAATGAGCCAGGGACAGGGCCAGAACATGAAGTTCATGAGCATGAAGCGCATCATGGACATGTGGTAGATGTCTTTTCCAAGGTTTTTGGGAACTAATTGTTAAATATTAGAAAATAAAGTTGGAATTTCTTCATATTGGATGGGACTCTGAGTCATAAATAAAAAAAAATCACACACGTGTGAACCGAGTGGTGCAACTCCCTTCTCTCCCCCCCCCTCCCTCCTCCTCTCTCTCTCTCTCTCTCATTAGCAGGCAACTGCAGCACTGTCTCTCTCTCTCTGTTTCTGGCAAACAGCGCCCCTACTGGTACTCATTATATGATGCTCATAGTCATAGGCGGACACGGACAAAGCTGTTCCTTGGAGTGGTTGCACCACTCAAAAATCTGGTTGTGTACTACTGTAAGAATATAGTTTATATATGTACATACTGTATACTAATACAACCTCTCATTAGTCATCTCTGCCAGACCGGAAGTCCAGGAGGCAGAGATTATGTTATCACCCTTGTTTGTGTGTTGGTGTTTGACTATGTATGACTAATCTTGAAAACAGCTGCACTGATCAGCGTCAAAACTGTAATCTGTACGGTACACTGTACTGTACTGTACTGTACTGGTACTGTACTGTACTTGTACTCGCACTGTACTGGTACTGTACTTTACTCGTACTGTACTCATACTGTACTGTACTCGTACTGTACTGCACGGGTACTGTACTGTATTACTAGTATACTGTACTGTACTACTCGTACTGTACTGTACTGTAGCCTACTACTCGTACTGTACTCCTCGTCCTGTACTGTACGTGTGTGTGTGTGTGTGTGTGTGTCACAAAATCTGTAGTAGTAATATAAAAAATCTGTTTTGCAAAAATCTGTCCCCTGGTGGCGCTATAAGGCCCCATACACACATAGGCCACATTACACACACAAATCAAACGCATGTTCTGTGTTCTGTCTGTGTTTGATGGCCGCCTCAATGCTTTCCCAATGGAAGTCACATTTTTGTTTGTTGGCTGTGTTCTGCCAGTCAAACGCAAATGTTTGGTCAATGTGACTCCCATTGGAAATGTATTGTGGTGGCCATTAAATCCAGATGCGTTTTAGTGTGTGTGGCTGTGGGTCTGCACTGCAAAACTGACTGGCCAAGTGTTTCGACTGCATCATTTCCACAATTACAGGGTGGGGTGGTAGAAATGTGTTTATCTCTGCTATCGGAGAGAGAGCTATCAGAGAGACCTAACTACAAAATGTTCAGGAAATGAAAATTTTTTTTTTCAGGGAATTAAGAAAACCTTATTTTTGGCCTGCAGTATGAGATGATGCATGATGTACGATAAGAGCGCCCCTCACTCCGCCCCTCTTTTTTTATCAACACACAGATAAAGGGTGTTCAATAGCATTAATTAATGAAAAGATAATAATAGTTAGGTGGTTTCCTCAGACAGCAATAACGATAATCAGAGGTGGACCGTGGACAGTAACGGAGTAAATGTAGGCCTACTTAAAACAGTTTAGGTGCCATAGGTGTTAAGACGAGATTGTCCATACTTTGCCCCCGGACCGGTGCCAGAGCTGTAAAGACAAGTTTTGTTTAATCCACGTTAATGGCCGTTTGATTAGCATCACGTTAGCATTTTGCAACATTCTTAGCTAGCGCCGAGCGATTCCCACGTAAAAACGGCCAAAAGTCCCGTGTGCACGCCCGTGCACGCTCACGAGCCGTATCTATATGCATTATGGCTCATAATCTGCAAAGAATGCGATATTCGGATCGCTAGTATAGAAATGCTCAGATACACTACTGTGAAATGGACGACTTTCACTTCCGGTTCAAGCCCAAGTCAACATCCGCTAGCTATTTGGTGACCTATTCCAAATACTTAGTTACTCCGCTGCGCCCTCTACCGATATTGCCCAGAGAATTGCCTCATAGAGAATATTTTTCTATTGACACAACCCGTCTTAATATTGGTGAGTAGGTCAAACGTTCGTGAGATTTCCACCAAAGAGGAGAGGCTGGTCTGATTTCGATTTGAGATTTAAAACGGAAAGTCACATAGCCTTACTGCAGGGCAGAAACGAAGCAGTAGAAGGCTATGGACCAGAGCTAAGTGAGATGTAACCTCGCCTCACCAGGCTTTCCACCTCGGAGGAAAGCCTCTGTTCCAAAAGTGCCGTGTGAAGCGGTTTGGAATGTATGATATCGTTACGTCATGTTGTAGTATTGTTTTGTAGTCATCAGGCAAGAACAATCAAACGGAACTTCCTTTTCCCTCAAACCGGAAGAATAACAATAAAAGCTCTCGTAGACTGTAGCTTTTATTGAGAAAAATCGGTTTGAGGGAAAAGGAAGTTCCAGAAGATTGATGACTGTTATAGGAGTTGCCCATGTACATCTAAGTCTGTGTACTTGAACTTGAGATACAGTGTACTTGATATGTATTGTGTACTGCCTGCACTGTAGCATACTTTATAGATAGGCTACGAGACATTTCAGCGGCAGCAAGGTCAGCCTTGCTGCATTAGTTTACTTTGTCTTTGGCCACCAACGTAATCAAAAAAGTCAATCAAAGAACAAGATTCCTTTACAGGATCTCCTCACTGGTCAACAAAACACCTTGAAGACCTTAACAGGAGCCCTCGTACAAGGTTTCTTTGACTATGCATGCACCTCTTGGTACCACAGCACCTCTTAAAACAAGGCTCCAGACCTCCCAAAACAAACTGGTCGGGCTCCTACTTGGCCTCACCCCCAGAACCCACCTCAGCCCTGCCCACTTTGACAGGCTGGAATGGCTTAGGGTCGACGACAGAGTACAGCATCTTGCAATGGGTCCACAATATTCAATACACCACCAAGATACCCATGTACCTGTCTAAATATTTCCTTAATGTAAACGAAGTCCACACCCACAAGGGAGCAACAAACCATGTACAACCCAGATTCGGCACAAACAAGGGACTAAATTATTTTCGCTCCTATGCGACCAAAATGTGGAACGCCCTACCAACAGTCATTAAGACATGTGACCATTGACTCCTTCAAAACCGCTCTCAAAGGGCACCTACGGACGGCTGCAATTCGAAACTGGCCGCCGTAAAATCTGAATCTCCCCATTTTTCCCCTCACTGTAGATGTTTCTTTTCCCTTTTTGCTTCCTTTATGATGAATTCCTGTTCTGTTCTTTAACTATATAGAAGTGTCTATTTGTACGTCTCCAATTGTTTTGATGAATTGAACATGGTGGACCCTCTTGTGTGTAAAGCTTAATTGGGTCGTCCACTCACAGTTAAGTCTTTGTATTGAGTTTGTGCTGGAAATGTACTGTAATTGTGCAAACTGTTAATAAATATCTTATTGTCACGTGATGATCCAGCACTATACGTTCCTATTTGTGTAATAAACTTTGTGAACCTTTAGCGTGATACTGTCTCGTGTCACGTTATTGCTCTCCCGGGCCCGCCGCCGCAGTCGCTGCACCAAAGGAATAATTCAACCGGATTATCACACACCACCCAGCAGGGCCGGCTGTAGCCTGGCCCACTAGGGTGGGCAGGACGAATATATGGGGGGGGCATCCCGCACGCACCGCATAGCGTAATAATCCCCTGAAATGCATAGAAAACTATGCTATCATCTCAGATTATCTATCGATCTTCTCCTTTTTTGACCAACAGTAACCCAATTTCCATCCACACCCTGTTGGCAGTGGCGTGCACAGACATTTAGAGGGGCAGGTGCTCAAGTGAAGAAAAAAGAGGGCACCTTGTGCGGCGTGTGGAACCACCGTTGCCTTAATAGTGTGTGAGATTTTTAGATAAATAATATATTGGAAGCTTTTAATCCAGAATTGATCAATGTCACATGGGCCACATACTGTACACTATACAAAACAAAAATAAAATTAACAAAAAACAAACATTCAAAAGGGCACATTGCTGTCCAGGGGGCAAAAGGGCAGGTGCTCTAGCACCACCTAGTGTCTTATGTGCACGCCACTTCCTGTCGGTTAACAGCACTTGGGTGCAATTTCTCTAAAAATTCTGTCCACCCAATCAGAACTGATAAATGGTACTGATATTTTGTAGTATGTTTTATATTGGCTACAAATAAATATTCTCCATAACTTTTGATTGGATGGGCACTGGGCAGGACACACCGTCACGCACATTAAGTGGGGTCTGCACAGTACAACCCTGTCCCCTTAGAACCAGCCCTGGTGGAGGTGGAGAGACTGGGAGGCCCCTGCTACTGAAATAAACACTATGGCAATGATTACTGGAATATTGGAATACAGAGATATTGTATTGTATACTGTGTATGAATTGAATTCATGAATTGTGAGTCTGTCCAGTGCCTCAGTGAGGCACTCCCCCTCATACAACAAAAATGTTGTGTCAAACCATGTGACTCCCATTGGAAATGCATTGCGAGCTTGCATCAGTAAACAAGTCTCATGCATCAGCTATACATCAATCTGTTGTGAAGGTGTGAGTCAGGCCTTAGTAAATATTGAGTTACTCAAACTTCCTCTGTTGGTCTTCACCTCAGTGAGTTCATCTATAAATAGATATGTTGTTAAAAAAAACGGTTAACCATTGCTGTTGTAACCAGATACCTGATGAAGGTTGCGAGACCAAAACGTTGTAACTCATATTATATCAGTGAAGACTGTGTGTGGGACCTCTTTTCACACTGGTTGCCTGTCCCCATATAGATGTGCATATAAGGAGGATATTAAAAGTAGGCTACTCAGCTATAGTAGGGTAACAATGTCTCCCTATCTCTACAACTCTTTAATTAACAGAAAGCATATTCATCAGATTCAATTATATAGAATTCTATTTCCAATTTTGTATGCAATTTTTTTGTTTTGTTTTAAGCACTTCAAATTTCAGTTGTTTATCCATTAGTTACAAGTTACTTGTAGATTTTAATGTCAATAGCCTACTTTAGTACAGTTGCGTGATGTCAGTACATTTTTAATTCCTGCACTTTTACTTGTAACAGAGTACTTCTGTGTTACAGAGTATTGCTACTTTTACTTAAGTAAAAATATAGTAGGCCTATAGTTTAAAATTCAAATGAATGTTGAAGCATAAGGCCCTGGTCCTGTACCCATTTCAACTCCAGCACTAGCCTGGTAGGTCATGGGTAATTATTAACTCCACAGTCCAAATCAAGTCGATATCAAACTTCAAATTACAATGACTGATGATGATCTAATATTATATATTTTTTAATATAATTTTGATACCAAACTTTGATTAACCCTAGAACACTAAACATCATTTTTGTCACACCATCACTAGACTCGGATACATTTCACCCAATGTAAAATATTCCATCAAAATATATAAATAAAAATACTAAAATATATTGAGGTACTCTTCTTTAATATTTCATCATAGGGGGCAAACAAAAGAAAAACAAAGACCATTGTAGGTTTATGGGATTTTTCTCTATTAAAAAACAGTGAAGTATAAGTATATGACAAGAAGCGCGATGTCATCAGCTATGTCAGTGTCGGTTAGGTATTTAGCAGGATGACGAGAGCTTCTCCTAGGGTGTAGTTGGTAGCCCTTATGATTGATAGTATCAACTGACATACGGCCAGCCAACCAGGCACACACAAAGCTATACTTAATGCAAAGTCCAAAGTGCATGACACAGTTTTATAGATGTCTTACCCGCTGCCTCATATTCCTGTTCTCCACTAAGTAATGTAGCATATACTGTTAGTGATATGGGAATATGATTGGACCAGTACTGCTGTCAGAAGTAGGTATATGGTAGAAAGGAATTTGCATTGAAGAATATAAAGAACCAAGAGACTGAAAATTATACTTAAGGATATTATTATTGAAAAAACAAAAGAAAAATAAACAACAATTAATTCGGATATAAAACAACGTAATTCACCCAAAATATAGTACAGATTCAGTCGTGTCAGTCAATTGTTCATTGTCACTCAAGTCAGGGGGGAATGTGAGGCAAGTCTTGGATTGTATGCAGCAGTTATGGAGGGGAAGTGTGTGTGTGTGAGTGAGCAGTGATTCCTACCGTTCCGTTTAAGCTTCAAAATGAAAATAAACAAAACCAAACAAAACACTTCAAACAAACATCATTTCAAACAAACTCATTTCAAAACAAACATCACTTCAAACAAATCATACAAACTCACCAATTCAGTTCAACCAGTTCAGCTCATCAGTTCAGTTCATCAGTTCAGTTCAGTATTTGGAGTCTAAAATCAATGATCAGGGTCAGTGTTAATGTCATGTATTGTTAAGGAAGAGTAAAATGGTAAAATGTTTGCAGAATAATGGGGATACAGACCTGCCACAGCCAGTGATGTGCACCTCACTGACTGAGACAAAATGGCTGTGCTTTATACTAGGGTGTGGTGATGACTAGGGTGTGGTGATGATTGCTGATTGAAACTGGTGTGACTGAGTGAGTGAGTGATGAGCTGTGAACTGATGCAGTACCTGTGACCATACAAATGCATGCATACAACCAGATACAAAGACATACAGTAAACCTGGGTTACAGTAAGGTAAGCATTTTTGTGTACAATTTACTCATTGATTATTATTGATTGATTATTTATTCTCGAAAAGAGCATTGAAGTGCACCCTCACTTACAATGTTGTCGAGATCACACTCACGCCAGATACTTTTCCTGATTTGGCATATGTGTTATCTGTTATGACTAATTGGCTGCAAACCTTTTTTTTTTGTTCATTTGGTCTTTTTTAATTAAATTACTACATTTCATATACTCACGTGATGTGAAAAAGATAAAATCATAATCATCCACTACTACAACAGTGTGTGAGTTGAATTCAGTGTATGCAGCAACAGCTGTCGGAAAGGAAAAATGTAATGTTTGTTTCTTTTGCCACACAATGATAGATAGCATGTAGGATAACATGAAACCTACTTTACTTTCACATTCACATCTAGAGATTGTTATCGTTAGGATACTTGTACTACATATTACATCTATTTTATTATATGTTAAAGTGAAACTTGAAAGAATATCCGTTTCCATTAGTACAGATTGAAAATAATTGTTATACTCTGCGTTTAATCACTTAAACCCCAGCATCCCTATTCTGGGAGGAACATTCACCAAAAACAGGAACAGGAAACTGTTGGAGACATGGGTGAATGAAATCATTCAAGAGTAGGACCAAGGGTCGAATCCAGAAACGGGTCTCATGGTCGCAGCTTACGTATTTCCTGTACCTCATACTTTAAATGCTTAGTATGAGGTATAAAATACAGCAGCCTTGTGTTCATAAAACAGAAAGATTGGGTATTGGGTAAGACTGACGTTATGTATCTTTCAGGACCTTTCACTTCTTAGTCTCAACCATTACTCAATGGCTCTGGATATTTTGACATTCCGTTTTTTTTTATGTTGCCACTACTGTTGGAGCAGCCAGTGCCGGTTCTAGGCCTTTTGAGGCCCTAGGCAACATATTATACAGAGCCCCCCCCCCTCCTGCTTTGCCACGCCGGATAAAAATTGTAAATTTGCCATGAAAATGCTTCAATCTGGTGCACTTTGAGATCAAAATTAAGAAGCTAGGTGGGGGCCTCATGTGGCCAGTAGTAGTGGTCCTACCCCCCCCCCCATGAGACTTACAAATCCCAAATGTTTATAAACAAATCCCAAATGTTTGTAAACAAATCCCAAATGTTTATTAACAAATCCCAAAATGTTTATAAACAAATCACAAATGTTTATAAACAAATCCCAAATGTTTATAAACAAATACCAAAATGTTTATAAACAAATCCCAAAACCCATGAGACTTGGTCCTACCCCCCCGACCATGAGACTTACTGCAGGTCAACTGGTAGTGGTCCTACCCCCCCCATGAGACTTACAAATCCCAAATGTTTATAAACAAATCCCAAATGTTTGTAAACAAATCCCAAATGTTTATAAACAAATCCCAAAAATGTTTATAAACAAATCACAAATGTTTATAAACAAATCACAAATGTTTATAAACAAATACCAAAATGTTTATAAACAAATACCAAAATGTTTATAAACAAATCCCAAATCCCTTGGTCCTACCCCCCCGACCATGAGACTTACTACAGGCCAACTGGTAGTGGTCCTACCCCCCCCCATGAGACTTACAAATCCCAAATGTTTATAAACAAATCCCAAATGTTTGTAAACAAATCCCAAATGTTTATAAACAAATCCCAAAATGTTTATAAACAAATCACAAATGTTTATAAACAAATCACAAATGTTTATAAACAAATACCAAAATGTTTATAAACAAATCCCAAATCCCTTGGTCCTACCCCCCCGACCATGAGACTTACTACAGGTCAACTGGTAGTGGTCCTACGAGCAGCCATAAACTACACAGGTTCATCCCGATGTTCTGGCCATCTGTTAGTGTTAGTAAAAAGCAGGTAAGAGTAAGAGTAACGTTTGAGGCAGACTAACAGCAGCCACTCTGCCGTTCACTATAGTAGAAGAGGTGCTGGTGAGGGTTTAAACCCCGCAGCTACGTCGAGTCCGCCTACAGGAAATACGTAAGCTGCGACCATGAGACCCGTTTCTGGATTCGTCTATAGAGCAGTGGTTCCCAAACTTTTTTGCTCAAGACCCAAAAGAGAAGTTTACCTGGGACCCAAACTAGTGAAAACTAGTGTCTATTCGCGCCACATTGTGAGCTTGTATCGGATATTTTCACTATTTCTTAGACATTTGGAAAATGAAATGAAAAACTAGAAAGTATGTGTTTTGTTTTTATGGCGTGACGCAAAGAGGACTCCCCATCTAGAACTGGGTTTTGTCTGCATCTATCGTACGGCATACTATGGCACGCGAATTTCTAGTTATTTTAATTTGTGCTGCTATGTTCTCTCTCTCATGCACGCGCACACACACACACACACACACACACACACACACACACACACACACACACACACACACACACACACACACACACACACACACACACACACACACATTATATTTAATATGTAATATGTACGGTATTTAATATGTACTTTTATAGCCCCTCACAAGAGCCTGTGGCTTTGACTAACTATGGCAATTGAATGGATAGATTTGGGTGGGATTAAAAACAACAATAATAAAATAAAAACAATTATTCACGCATACTCACACGCACACAGAGATAATCTATATGTGTACTAATCCAAAAGATAAATATAATATCAATATAATATTCTTGTCAGTGAAACATTCTATCCAGAAAGTCTTTGAGGGAATTTGACTGTGTTAGATATACAGTATATAGTGAGCAAGCACCTAAACAGTCTATACGCTTCTATACAGTATGTAGCATGTTGCTGGGTCAGGAATTTAAACAATAGGGGGGCACACGGTCTTTGGGCCTGGTCAGGTATAAAAGTCAAGGGCTAAAGCAGGTAGAGCATCAGTTCACCAACAGTTCTCTGAGAGCTCTGAGAAAACACCACAACCATCAACATGGGAAAGGTACGAAAAATTATGTAGTACAGGAGGAAATAAATACAGAACATAAAAGATTAACATTGATTGATTGTGCTTAACAAGTCATGAATATACAGTACTGTATATTTTGATTCGATCTATTTGACATTCCCTAATATATATTTTCAGGTCATCTTCTACGAGGACAGGAACTTCCAGGGTCGTTCCTATGAGTGCATGAGCGACTGCTCCGACTTCTCCTCCTACCTGAGCAGGTGCCACTCCTGCAGGGTGGAGAGCGGCTCCTTCATGGCCTACGACCGCCCCAACTACATGGGAAACCAGTACTTCATGAGGAGGGGAGATTATGCCGACTACATGAGCATGTGGGGATGGAATGGTGGCATCAGGTCCTGCCGTATGATCCCCATGGTATGTATAAAACAGCTGCTATCATAATTACAAGATACAAGGTGCAAGAAAAATAACATTGCAGTGAGATAATTTGTTGTTAGGGTATTCATGTCTGTTTCCGTTGTCTTCAAACAGCACAGGGGCCAGTTCAGGATGAAGATCTACGAGAGGGAGAACTTCGGTGGAATGAACCACGAGCTGAGCGATGACTGTGACTCCATCATGGACCGTTACCAGATGAGCAACTGCCAGTCCTGCAACGTGATGGACGGCCACTGGCTGATGTACGAGCAGCCCCATTACAGAGGCAGGCACCATTACATGAGGCCCGGCGAGTACAGGAACTTCAGTCAGATGGGAATGAGCGGCATGAGGTTCATGAGCATGAGGCGCATCATGGACAACATGATGCAGTAAATCAATCTAAATGTTTACCATCAATCAAACAATAAATGATTACATGATTTTCTAAAATCTGGTCTTGCTATAATTATTTTAAATTCATCGATCCGCTCAAGGTTCAAGGTGTTTATTGTCACACAGATGTACAGATACAGCATTGTGGAAAAACTCTGCTCTGCATGGGGGAGATTAAATAATTGTTTATTACATTGTATTTTATACAAATACTGGAACAAGAAGTCACAAAAGCAATTAAGATAAAATGCTAAATTATAGTATATCTGCTTGGTAATGCGATACAAGCAAGTTCTGAACAAACTGATGAGTAGTACTGATAAATACAACTTTCAATGATTACAACATGTTCTAATTAGAAAGCAATCTGCTGAGGAAATTAATTAACAAACGAAACCAGTTGAACAGGTTGAAAAGTATCTTGCTAAAAAATAAAAAAATAAATCCAATCTGGCTTCAGAACATCCCATTCCACTGACACATGCCTTCTCTATCAAATCAAACCTTTTACATTCACTGTCTGTTTCTAATAATTATGTAAATGACATGACATCAACTTGCAATTTGTTTTTGTTCGTGAATGACTTGGCTCTGCTGGTCTTGGACAAGGACAAATTGCAGTTGAAAAGGCCCATCTCAGCTCTGAACTTCTCTTTGGGTCAAAAACAAACCTCTGCAAAGCCGAAGGCTTCACACTAAAAGTCAGTGACAATGTGATCTGATCACAAGAAAAGAGGATATAGTGGGTCTACCTGGGTTGCATTTTAGAGACGAATCTTAAAGTAATCAAAAAAGTCAAACAAAGAACAATATTGTTGTACAGGATCTCCTCACTGGTCAGTAAGAATACACTGAGGACTCTAGCAGGAGCATGCACTCATCCAACGTCACTTCGAATATGGATGCACCTCATGGTATAGAACCACAAAGGCCAAACAAGGCTCCAGAGTACAAAACAAACTGGTCAGGCTATTGCTTGGCCTTACATATACAGTACAACTCCTTTAAACCCTGCACATTTTGCCAGGCTGGGATGGCTCAGGGTAGAGGACAGAGTACTAGAAATGCACTCTGTCGAGGTGCCAACTTGCGGCTTGCACACAAGTAGGCCATACATGACATGCAAATTGCTACCAACTAATGTCTATTACGACTGCTGTTCTAAATCCTTTAGACCCGTTATTGACCTTATATCAACCTTGAAACGTACCTTAGTTATGTCACCATCAACAGCCAATAAGGGACCACCATTCTTACCCTGACACACATACCTACAGTACTGTACATACGGTACATACCTACCAGACAATCACCAAACGTACCTTACATCATCAAGAATGGTGGTCTCTTATTGGCCGGTGCCCAGTGGACAACCCCGACATACGGTGGTCAACGCCGACATACATACCCAGCAGATCACAGTACTAGCGCGCAAGAAACAACTTGCAATGGGCCTGGTTTACAAGATACAGTACACCACAAAGACACCCATGTACCGGTCAAACTACTTCCTAAATGTCGTCCACAATCACGACACCAGAGGGAGCTCCACAAATCACAACTAGCCAAGATTTGACAGTACAGTACAGTACAGTACAGTACAGTACAGTACAGTACAGTACAGTACAGTACAGTACAGTACAGTAAAGTACAGTACAGTACAGTACAGTACAGTACAGTACAGTACAGTACAGTACTGGGGTCCACATAAGAATAAACATTCCAGTACACATACAATTACAATTGTTAAAAAGTCAGTATTCAACACACATTAGTTCGAATAAAAGCAAATAGAAATTGCTAAAATTACAAGTGAGAGCGGAAAAAACTAAACACACACTTCACTGTATCAAATGGAATTTTAGATGCATTTTAAATGTTAATTTACTGTAAATGCAACAGAGGTTTCGAGGCAGGTTATTCCAAAGTGACAATGATCTATAAATAAATGATCTCTTTAGAAAATTATATTTTGGAGGCCCTATAGTAAAGGATACTGGTTCTGTTCAGAATTTTCAATTTATTGTCTCCCGTCTTTCCACAAAATAAAATGCTCGATAGGCTTGATAAGAACCCGGCTCGATAAGCCTGATCGATAAGTTGCTCGTTATAACTAAAAAGTCCTAGTCCTTCCTCTTCGATGTCTCCCTTTTGACTGATACCAGTCCATTCAAACTCTAGACGGGCCCACCCAAAAGTTATTAGTGCCGGCCGGTAGCCGGCGAAAACTAGAGTTCTCAACAGGCCCGAAAATTAAGGCCCGGCCCTACCTGGGCCCTCATGAAACCCTGTACACTTAAGACATTGCCCCCACTGCCACCAATATATCTCCATATATGGAGCTGACCTGTTCTGACATTCCATTATGTTGATCTGACCTCATCATACCCTGTACACTCAAGACACGCTCCATATATGGCCAGACCTCATCAAACCCTGTACACTCAAGACACTGCCCCCGCTGCCCTTAGATCTCCATATATGTTTCTGACCTGTTCTGACATTCCATATGTTGATTTGACCTCATCAAACCCTGCACACTCAAGACACGCTGGCCACTACAGAATTCATTCCATAATTGATGTTGATCTGACCACCCATGCCAAAGCATCAGTGCTCGCCCAGCAGTCTGCCGTCACCCAGGCGGGTGCGTGCAGTAGCGCGCACGTGACCTTGGTCACTTCTCACCCTCAGGGCGTCTTACTGGTTATAAACTACACTTATTGTGGGCTACAGAGGAGCTATTTGTATTGGCCTATAATTAGGGGTCAAGCCCGAGTTTTGACAGTTCTGTGCTATCGTCCTCCGTGACAGAAGGCGAGAGATAGGGGGACGCTTTGGGCGCTGAGGGCGTGTTCTCTCCTCTGCACCGCTCTCTCCTCCTTTCGCCGACCCCGCCTCGGGTATGGGCACTGATACCCTTTCTGCGTGGAGTTTGTATGTTCTCCCCGTGTCTCCGTTAGGTACCCTCACAAAAAACATGCATTAATCCTGGTCTCTAAACTATACCTCCCCCAGGCCAGCCGGGGCGCCTGATGGAGGGGAAAGGAACTGGTCGGAATAACGTGTTCCTTCCACGCACTATATGTCCGGCCGGGGAACCTCCCCCCCTGTCAGGTGAAAAGAAGCAGCTTGGACTCCTCATACATATAAGGAAGCATGAGGTCAGTCCGCTGCCCCCCCCCCAGGTTGGCAGAGGAAATGTAGCGCCCAGGATTACATTAGATAATTGACACTGGGTTGCAAAATCGTGGGATAATTTTTTTAAAGTAGAAGGCGAGAGACATACCTACACTCGTGCATAATGGAACAAACTTAAGCCCATCAGGCAAGCTTTGTTCGAAACACCATGAGTGAGGATTCTGAGGACTGAGGAGGACAGGCCCACACCGTGGACAAGCGTGGCAACTGGCTGAAGTCCCACAGGACAGCTGAGGGAAGCTGGCCTGTGAACCCGCAGAAAAACGGCACAACTGACAAGGGCAGAGTGTATACTGACTTGCATGATGTATATGGATAGAATCTGCAGGAGTAACATAAAAAATGTTTTTTTGTTTTTTTTTTTTGCAAAAATCAGCCTCATGATGGCCGACTGTAACAGGCCATTCTGAAAAATGTGGGGCAGAGTTTCGGAATTGGCATGCAGGGACTGTGTGTGTGTGTGTGTGTGTGTGTGTGTGTGTGTGTGTGTGTGTGTGTGTGTGTGTGTGTGTGTGTGTGTGTGTGTGTGTACAGTTTGGCAGCGACCGGGCCAACGGTGCTGGAGATTAGCTGTACACAGATGGATACACGGACGGAGGGACGGATAGACAAAGTGCAAAACATACTATCTCCTCATGCTTTCGGGCTGGTGGAGAAAATGAAGCTCCGGCCCTAAGATTGTCTTTATTTGTCTCAGAGTAAGGAGAAATTTGTCTTGGAGACAGAGTCACAGCTGCATACAATTAACATACATACACAGAAGGAAAAGAAAAACACCATGAAACACACTATAACTGAGATATTGCAATTTGCACACATCCCCTTGATGAAGTGCAACTAGTCAATAAAGTGCATCTAGCCAGTTGCGGTTGCTGCCATTCGGCAATCTCTGATTGAGTGAACAAATGAGTGTTTAAATCTATTATTATCACACCGTGGAGATCTATATCTCCGACCTACCGGATGGCATTAGCTCGTACTCTCGGTTCAATACAATACAATTATACTCTCGGCTCGACTGTTCACACTGCATTTGCAAGTGACAAGATCGGATCTGTCACAGATAGGTGTGTTCAGACTGATTTTAACGTCAACCGAAAGCCGCCCTGCGTCAACATATCTGCTTTACCATGGTAACGACATATAGACGTCATGCTCTTTGATATGTGACTCGTGTGTGTGGTTAGATCAGGTTACTGCATTCAGACTGAGATGCATCTCCTGAAATCGCATTTGTAAAAATTGGATTATTGAAACAAATTGGATTCCAAACTGTAATTGAAGTGTAAATGAATAATATCACATCTCTTCTGAATTTCCATCTGTCCTCACATTAAATCATTAAATTAAGTTCCCTTTAATAAAATAAACTAAAACAATTGCTCACTGAAATGCATCATGGTGCACTACTACTACTATGAAACATAGCGGTCCTTTCATTTCATTACAATGACCATCATCATCATCATCATCATCATTTAAACCATCGACAGTGCTATTATGAGTGAAATGTACAGTGTGACATTAGAATAGGCTGATGCAGAAAGTATGATGAACACATCAGTGTAACAACTGAACCAGTGCAATGCAAATATCAACATAACGTGAGTGGTGCTGCATGTACAGTACTGTAGCATTTTGACCATCAGTAGGAGACAAGTGCTATTTTCAATCGTTATGTATGTATCATATACATGTATGTACTGTACGTATACTGTACGTACATGGGAATTAATTAGGAAATGTTCACAACTAGGGATCCACTTGACACAGAGAAGGACACAGACTGTGTTTTCGAATTATGTTAAAGGGACAATTCACAATTGTCTCTTAGAATGTATTGTTACTTACTCTATGGAAACATCTATTCTAAAGTCTTCTAGGGGATCCAGTCACATGGAAATGGGACAAACACTCTTCTGCTCTATAGGCCTCTATACCATGTTGCTGGGTCAGGGGGTTTAGACACAATGGGGGCCACAGATTCTTTGGGTTTGGTCAGGTATAAAAGGTAAGGGTTAAAACAGAGATGACAACAGTGCACTAACACAGTCCTGAGGAGCAAACAACCGCAACCATGACCATGGGCAAGGTAAGCCCAGTGAGCTTAGAGGCACATTTTTAAATAATCGATATTATGACCTTTTCAAGTCACAACAATTGATCAATAAGATGATGTCTGTCTTAATCTGTCTTTTAAAAATATATTTCATTATTTTCATTTCAGATCATCTTCTACGAGGACAGGAACTTCCAGGGTCGTTCCTATGAGTGCATGAGCGACTGCGCTGACATGTCCTCCTACATGAGCAGGTGCCACTCCTGCAGGGTGGAGAGCGGCTGCTTCATGGCCTACGACCGCACCAACTACATGGGAAACCAGCACTTCATGAGGAGGGGAGAGTACTCCGACTACATGAGCATGTTCGGATGGAGGGACTGCATCAGGTCCTGCCGTAACATCCCCATGGTAAGCTTAATACCGTTCTTATTCGTTCAATGACTTCTAATCCATTCATTCATCCATGAATACCCTGAGTCTATAGTCATATGCAAACTCCTAAATGAGTTATTCTTCATTTTACAGCACAGGGGAAACTACAGGATGAAGATCTACGAGAGGGAGAACTTCGGCGGACAGATGCACGAGATGAACGAGGACTGTGACAACATCATGGACCGTTACCAGATGAACAACTGCATGTCCTGCAACGTGATGGACGGCAACTGGCTGATGTACGAGCAGCCCCAGTACAGAGGCAGGCACACATACATGAGGCCCGGCGAGTACAGGAACTTCAACCAGATGGGAATGGGCCAGGGCGGCCAGGGCCAGAACATGAGGTTCATGAGCATGAGGCGCATCATGGACTCTTACTACTAAATGTTGACACAAATGTTCACTTTACTTTGAAATAAAAACACATCCGTTCCACTATTCATTTTCTCCTAGTTTCTTTTGTTGAGATGATGCAGTTCAGCCCATTCATAGTACATGGTCATTTCAGACATGAACCAACTAGTCCATACGCAGGGACATGGGGCTCTACACTAGTATCTTTTCTGTTTTCTGAACATAAAATATGATTTCAACGTCGTACATTTGAATGTTGTCACCATAGAAAAATAGACAACCTATTGCCTGCAATGACAATTCACATGTTTTGGCTATAGGGGCACCTTAATCAGGTTGTTTGAATGCTTTGTCAACAAAGGCGAATACACTGTGATGTTAAATATTAGAAATTATACCACAGGTCGTTTCGAGGAAGCAATCTGATTGGTTGAAACAGCCTTCTAGCCATGGGTTAAACCAGCAACATTCACCACCTAATCAAAACAAATAATTCAGCTGCTCTGTTCTCCCAGAGCGCTAGCAAACTCGTTGGCTAGGCTAGCTAGTTTCTTGGGACATTTGTGGTCGTAGTGATTACATCTGACATTAATTACACTCGAGGGTGTGGTTTAACGTGATTATTGACACTTCAGTGATGCTTGCGGAACTCGACTTCGTCTCGTTCCTTACCGCATCACTGTCGTGGCAATATTGTTTATAATAATATAATAATATTGCTTAAATAAAGTTGTACTTTATTCATAATTATGGGACTCTGAGTCGTCAACATGAAAAGAATAAATTACTTTTAGGATTGAGGGTTTAGTGGAGACGAGACCAAAATGAACATTGAGAATTATGAATTGATGAACAAATGAGCAAACTCAGATATACAGAATATACATGTATATAATATACACACATATTCATGCAACAGAAGCATGAATACAGGATTCATATAGGATCCCAAAAACCTACTATTTGTGCGTTCTCCCCATGGTCATCAGCTGACCACTCTCTGCATCAGTCCCGAGTCAAGAGGAGCTATTTCCATACCAGATGGTGATACCCCTGGATGAAATTGATTGTCTGACCATCCACAGTTAATAAATCAATAATTTGGGACGGGTCCCTGCATGGTTTCTGCTGTGGTGCCCCTGGCTCACTTTATCAAATAGAAGAGAAAAGGGAGAAAAGGTTTTATTTTTCTGGGAGGGGAATGGGTTTCAGCATAGTCTTCATCATTCGCTTGCCAAGATATTTTTATCATTGAAAAATCTTCAATAAAAACATTTTGAAAATAATAATAATAATCATAATAATCATATTAATTATTATATATTTCACTTTCATACAGAAAATCCAGCATAAAGTGCTTCACTTAATGAAATGAATATGGAAACCGAGTGCTAGGCATGTAACAATTCACTCAACTCACGATACGATTCGTATCACGATATGAGGTTCACAATATGATTTTTCACGATATTAAAGAATATATATATTTTAAAGAAAAATTACCGTTTTATTTTTATTTTATATAATTTATCTTCCCCCCTTTTTTATTTAACTACATTGCAAAAGAAGTAGCATTACTTTTGACAGTGCAGAAACATAATTGCCTTCCTTGATGAGCATCAACGACCATCATCACCTGGGCACAGTCACAGACACACACAGCTCCCCTCTACAGTCACAGACACACACAGCTCCCCTCTACAGTCACAGACACACACAGCTCCCCTCTACAGTCACAGACACACACAGCTCCCCTCTACAGTCACAGACACACACAGCTCCCCTCTACAGTCACAGACACACACAGCTCCCCTCTACAGTCACAGACACACACAGCTCCCCTATACAGTCACAGACACACACAGCTCCTCTCTGCAGTGCTCTACTACTGAAAGTGACTCACATTTCTCTCCAAAAGCACTTGAATATGATGGAATATGACTAAAGCTCACATTTCACATCACACACTAGCCCCAAGCAAACAAGATTTGTGCAACATTTCATGGCTCACGGCATTGAAGCTCTAAAATGCACTGGACTTCAACACAATCCCAACTGGACAGTAGGACAAAGACGTTTTAATGAAAAACAGTGCATGGATTAAGAACCTCAACACGGATTTTCCTGGAGGCTTAAACATGCCTAAAATCAGATCTTGACCACAACAAAACTTAAACTCAGGATTAAACTGGAGAAATCTAAAAGTGATTGGATCAGACTTCCTTCGGATACATGACGAATGCATTTATTCCTTGCATTGTTTAACATGGGCGTCAATGGGAAATTGTGACATCACATCACATCATTTCAGCATTTTTCAATATGTTCCCCTACTTGGATTTCTTAGGACTTTTGATATGTTATTACTAACATATTTATGAAACAAAAAAAGTTGAAAGAGTTTGTGTTGCAATTTGTTTGAGGTTGACCCCTTTTTTTCTTAGATTGCCTATACTAGAAAGCTATAAGAGTACCTGCCAGTGCATTTTTGCGGCATGACACCATGTCCTTACTTGCATGTGAATACAGAAAATATATATTTTTTTAAAGGGCTGAATAACCTTTGTTGCAGTGGCTTTTATAAAGAACCAACACATCTCTCCCATAAGTCCTATACTTTACTTACGATCTTGAGGCCCTATAGCCTGCAGAGAAGATTGGAATATTGCTGATAAATTATGAACACACCTGTCACAGTGGTCCTCAAACCATTTAATTTCAAGGACCCCCAGTTTGATATGCATTAGAACACAGACACGCATTTGATAGCATGTTCTGTTGTGCGTGTTTTGCAGCAGTGTAGAATGATTTCACGAGCAAAAACACTGCACCGCTCTTGTTTCACACCATATAGTCAACGTTACTTCATCTATTCAACAGTGCCTTATCATCTCAGTACCTTGCTGGTTTGTCCAATATTGTCATGCACAAAATTAATCTTTGTTAAAAAAACAACAAAGGAAAGGACTGATAACACTCTTTATATTATATTATAATATATTATTAATATTAATATTAATTATTATTCATATTATATTATGGTTATCCACAACCTTCTTGCTGAACTACCTGGACATTGAATCTTGAATTAATAACCCTTCTTTCCTCTCAATAAATCATATGCTTTTTTCACATTCACTTGAGCCTTCCTGACCTCTGATTCTATAGGCATAATATAAGATCCCTTGTTCCCCTTCCTAAATCCACATTGATGTTTAGTCTAAGATTCCCTATAGCTCTTCGGGCATAAAGAAAATCATGCATGCACATTGCACAAAATTATTTCACACATAATCAAGATCAAAAGGCACCCTTACAATTTAGGCATTTAGCAGAGCAATTGACATTAAGCAATAACAAAAAACATGGTAATACAGATCCATCTGTTAGATCCATCTGAGTCTTATTTTATTTTTCAAAATCATTTAAAAAAAGGCATGGCTTTATTATATATATATATTATATATATATATATATATATATATATATATATATATATATATACATATACACAGGTTTGGACAGATTTTGTCTCATATCACATTCCAATTGACTATATGATTGTCTTCCCAACTTTGCATGATTGGGCCTTGCCAAACGGCTATGCCAAACGGTGACGACCCGAAGCCCACGACCATTGGCCAAAGGGTGGCACTATAGCACTCAATTGAAAATGCAAACTTTGAACAGGCATAGCTAATGAACCGTTTTGCCATCAGTAAAAAACTTCGACATACATTATGCGTCTCCTCATGCCGAACAACTTTCGTGTTCTGACTTTTGACCTCTGCCTTTTAGATCACCATTGTGAATTATTATGAAAAAGAGTTAAAATCTATCTCCTCCTGGGATCTTTGATCAAAATGCAAAGATTTCTACACGTGAACTTTGGACCTATACGGACAAAAAAAGTGACAAAATTGCAGTTTTATATGAGCCAATGAAAATTGCAGTTTTATGAAAATTCTTCTTCTTCCCCTAATACAGCGTCACATGTTTATGACATTTTACAGTATACTAGAAAAGAACAGTGCCCGTTGGGGGGTGATCATGTGTGATCAATTGGCTAATAAAGGACAAGGCCGTGCATCATTGTGATGTCAGAACAGGCCAGCTCCATATATGGAGATAAAGGGGTGATCTGGATTTGGGCCCTGCAGTCCGGAGCCTGGGTAGAGGCTTTTGTGCTGGTTCTGGACAACCGGCGATCCGACAGACTTGACACCAGGCGAGTGGGGTGGGGTGAACGGTTCTCGAGTTACGCGGATTACAGACGTACACACACAGAGAGACATGCATTTGGTAGAGGGTCATGCCAAATAACCTTTGTCTTAATCCAATTGGCCAAAGGGGGGGCACCATAGCAATCGTTTGAAAATGATCCAGATACTGTCAGAGCGATGTCTTGTAATTCCCACCTGATCCAAATGATGATTTCAGCGTTGATCTGCTCATATACTATACAGTATGGGTATTCACTATTCAGGTAATGTAATCTCGAGGTCGGTCCCAACGTGGAGAGCCTTCGTAACACAAGACCTGGGCCCTCATCTCTCCATCAACCCTGTATATTCAATACACTGCCCCCGCTGCTCCATGGAGCTGACCTGTTCAGACATTTCATATCTTGATCTGACCACATCACACCCTGTACACTCAAGATACGCTCCATATATGGCCGCCAGTGCACACGCCCTCACCCCCAGGCGTCTTACTAGTGTATTATGTGTTTCACACATGCATCTGCTGGGACAAATTTTAGTGTGAGATGACAAAGTATTATTGTATTGTGCGGGCGGGTGTGCGTGCGTGTGTACGCACGTGTGTGTGTGTGTGTGTTGTTTTGAAATGAATACACTTTTCCATTTCAACATGGACATGCCTATACAGAATATTATAGTGATGAAAAGCCTTTCTGTGTCAAGAGAAAGGGCCTTTCTAAAGGACGTAACCTTGGTACTCTATAGGCCACTATAGCATGTTGCTGACTAAGAGATTCTCACAGAGAGGCCACGCGCTCTTTGGGTTCTGTCAGGTATAAAAGGAAGGGGTTAACCAGGTAGGAATACAGTTCACAGCACAGCAACAGTCAACTGCTAATATGTCCTCCGGCGGAATGAACATGATGGGCAAGGTACTGCTTTTTGAACGATTCACTTAATACTTTTATCCAATACTTTTCTAAATATTATGAATCATGAATGGTGTTGACAAATGTGTTCTTTTTCAGATCACCTTCTACGAGGATAGGAACTTCCAGGGTCGTTCCTATGAGTGCCAGAGCGACTGCTCTGACTTCTCCTCCTACCTGAGCAGGTGCCACTCCTGCAGGGTGGAGAGCGGCTGCTTCATGGCCTACGATCGCCCCAACTACATGGGAAACCAGCACTTCATGAGGAGGGGAGATTATGCCGACTACATGAGCATGTTCGGATGGAGGGACTGCATCAGGTCCTGCCGTAACATCCCCATGGTAAGTTTAATACCGTTCTTATTCGTTCAATGACTTCTAATCCATTCATTCATCCATGGATACCCTGAGTCTATAGTCATATGCAAACTCCTAAATGAGATATTCTTCATTTTACAGCACAGGGGAAACTACAGGATGAGGATCTACGAGAGGGAGAACTTCGGCGGACAGATGCACGAGATGAACGAGGACTGTGACAACATCATGGACCGTTTCCAGATGAACAACTGCCAGTCCTGCAACGTGATGGACGGCAACTGGCTGATGTACGAGCAGCCCCAGTACAGAGGCAGGCACACATACATGAGGCCTGGCGAGTACAGGAACTTCAACCAGATGGGAATGGGCCAGGGACAGGGCCAGCAAATGAGGTTCATGAGCATGAGGCGCATCATGGACTCTTACTACTAAATGTTGACGCAAATGTTCACTTTACTTTGCCACTGAAATAAAAATACATCCGTTCCACTATTCATTTTCTCCTAGTTTATTTTGTTGAGATGATGCAGTTCAGCCCATTCCTAGCACATGGTCATTTCAGACATGAACCAATTAACTAGTCCATACGCAGGGACATGGGGCTCTACACTAGTGTCTTTTCTGTTTTCTGAACATAAAATATGATTTCAACGTCGTACATTTGAATGTTGTCACCATAGAAAAATAGACAACCTATTGCCTGCAATGACAATTCAATCCTCTTGATTCATAGTTTTGGCTATAGGGTCACCTTAATCAGGTTGTTTGAATGCTTTGTCAACAAAGGCAAATACACTAATAGCATATCGACACGCTCACACCATATTTCGCTGCATGCAACATGTTGTGACATGTTGTTCCCCACAATGCGGATGCTGGGGCTTTTTTCCATGTTTTATTGCTTTTTTCAGTTTTAGGAAATAGAATGCTTGAGAATGTAAATAAAATAATCATACAAACAATTAAGACAACAAATGAAACAAAATTAGACAAAAAATAAATACAATACACTACAAAGCCAAACTGGTGGTTATGTCACGGCAGTCTGAATGCTACTGTGGATTTTTGCAGTCACAAACAATTTATGATATGATATATTGATATTGTTTTGTAAAGCTTCTGTGCTGTGAATTATACATGCAGGATTATACCAGTGCACAGTGTCTAATATAAAGTGTAGCCCAGCTATGTATTTGACCACTTTCAGCATGTCAACCTTATTTTGGGCATGTCATAATATGAGAACATTTAAATGTCTTAGCTCTGGTGACATCCTTATTTATTTGTTTAGTTTTTCTGACCTCAAGTCAAGTGTACCTTAAACACCTGAACTGTGAAAATTGAGTGGAGGAGTTGAGGAGTGCAGGAAGGAAGGTTAAAAGGAATAACCTCGACTGCCGTGTTGTGCTTTATCAACTTCAAAAAGGCATTTGATTCAATCCACAGAGGCACAATGATCCTTAAGGCCTACAGTCCCAATTTACTCCAGGCAATATGCAGGAACAAGGGCCAAGGTGGTGACCCCAGATTAGCAACAGTGGAGTTTGACATCTTGGCTATGGGGTGCTACAAGGGGACACCCTAGCGTCCTATCCTTTTCGTCATAGTCCTGGACGAGAGCAGGATCTTGGCTTCACCCTAACTCCAAGGAAGTCGAGACCACACCCCACAGTCCTGACAGACCTGGACTACACGGACATCAGCCTGCCCCCCCGACCATGTGGAACAAGCTCAGGAGCTCCTGAACAGAGTGGAACTAGAAAGTTACACACACACACACACACACACACACACACACACACACGGAAGGAGGGTAAAACATAGTCTCTCCCCATGCCTTCGGCCTGGTGGAGACAATCAAAGTGTGCCAAGGCTGGCCTCCGGCTGAACACTATAATTAATTATCACTGGTTCCCAAACACTGGGTTAATGGAACCCATTGACATCTATAGACGTCATTTGGTGTTTTCCATTCACTATATAATATACCAATTCTTTCATCATATATCAGATATAAGGACCGAAAACAAGTAATCAGCTGCCATTTTGACATTGCTATCACATCATTTCATAAACTACAGATGTAGCAATACAAACATCACATTGTCCCTTGTAACAACCACTACAGGTCTGTCAGATAACGATGCATGCCGAACAACTCTTGTATCTGCTTCATGGTGGTTGCATAGAAATAATAAAAAAATAACTATTACATCTACACTACACTAGTAGTATATAATAATTACTCGTTTGCATAATTACTGACTGCATGTGCAAATCTCATCTAAAAACACAATTGTATATACAAATATGCTATATCTGATAAAATGTGAATATGTTGTGGCCTAAAGACAATTCTGTCAGCCTACTGCCAAATTATCCATACACAGCTTATCAAATGATGTGTCAAATATGCAAATTTCTCATTAATTATGCACAATACACAAATGTGCATTGCAGAAGTGCATTCCACAGGAGAAATTCATAAAGATCAACTGAGAAAAGTTTGTATCAAATTGTTATAGGGTTTTCCCTGTTATTTCCGCCCATGTGTCAAATATGCTAATTATTTCATTAATTATGCACAATACAAAAATGTACATTGCAGAAATGGATTCTACAGGAAAGAATACATAGGCCTAAGGATCAACTGAGAAAGGTTTGGTACACCCTTTTATCGAATAGTTATAGGGTTTTCCCTGTCTATAGGGGGAGGGCATATAGTGACAAGGTAGGATTTTGGTTTATTTGGGCGCCATCTTGCTGCCTACATGTAGGCTAGTAGGATGCTAGGCTACTTGGCTGCCAGTCTGTAGTTCGTAAGTTTGCTTGTCAGTGACGCTGGTGTGTATACTGTACACCATCTTCCATCTCTCTAATATCTTTGACTTGTCACAATTCTTCTACTCTATATGGCTCTGGATCGACGGTGGTATTATTATTATTATTCGTTGTTAGAAAATGTTCGGGTGTTCTGATCTGATAGCCGCGCTTTGATTACACTGTCATGCTCGTTTGAGGACAGGTAGAGAGCAGAGCATACTGTACATCTGTTTGGGAATGTTGCTGAAGGTTATGTTATTTTGTCAGCTGACACCCAAATCAAAGAAACCATACAGCGTGTATTTAATTATTTGATATCTCCGACAGTCAACGCACTGCAAGGCTACAATGGAAGCATAATTCTGACGGCCCGCGGTGGAATGGACAAGTTAGGGTATAACGTTTATACCCATTACTGTTGTGGATAAAGGTTATGTTATTTTGTCATCTGACAAGGTCGAGAAATGACAGTTACCGTGTGGCGGGGTCCCTGGAACATCCAGAGCCCCAGGAACGGCCCAGGGCTCGTACTGTAGTGTACTCTGTGCCACTTTACTCTGTGCTGTACTCTACTGGCCACTTTAGGTGTTGCAGCTTTCAGACATGCAGACAGACACAGAGACAGACATACAGACAGACAGACACACATAGCTGCGTATTGGAGCGGAGGTATACCGCTCAAAAAAAGGCAAAGAAGTTTAGGGAAAACTCAGCTCCACTGGTTAATTGATTTAACGTTTCCATCACTGGGATCTTCTTCAGGAAGAGAGCCGGACCATGACACCCAGACACTGACCTCATCAAACCCTGGATAGCCATACATGGTTGATACATGATGATCATCACCTAGATCTGTACATGGAGCCGGCCAGCAACTCCACAACTCCACATCTGACCTCAAACCCTTAGATCTCCATATATGGAGCTGAGCTGACCTTTTCCGACATGTTGATCCTCCCCACCGTCCTTCCTCTTCGACTGATACCTGACCATCAAACTCTAGACGGGCCCACCCCAAAGTTATTAGTGCAGCCGCGCCCGGCAGCCGGCGATAAAGAGTTCTCAACAGGACTGAAAATTAAATAAATATAAATAAAAAATTACTTACCTGGGCCCTCATCTGCCACCCTAAGTTCTCCATATATGGAGCTGACCTGTTCTCACATTCTATAAGTTGATCTGACCTCATCAAACCCTGTACACTCAAAACATGCTCCATATATGGCCAGAGCCGCCAGACCTCATCAAACCCTGGCCTGTCCCTACCTATAAATAAAAATGTACTTACCTGGGCCCTCATCTGCCAGCTTTAGATCTCCATATATGGAGCTGACCTGTTCTGACATTCCCTATGTTGATCTGACCTCATCAAACCCTGTACACTAGACACGCTCCATATATGGCCAGTACAGAATTCATTCTATATGTTGATCTGACCCCCATGCCAAAGCACCAGCGCAACAAACCATGTGTAACCCAGATTCGGCACCTACAAGGGACTAAATTATTTCCGCTCCTATGCCACCAAAATGTGGAACGCCCTACCAACAGTCATTAAGACGTGCGAATCCCTTGACTCCTTCAAAACCGCTCTCAAAGGGCACCTACAGACGGCTGCAATTCGAAACTGGCCCCCGTAGAATCTGAATACCCTCCCCCCACCACCCACCCCTTTTTCCCCTCACTGTATATGTTCCTTTTCCCTATTTTACCTCCTTTATGATGAATTCCTGTTCTGTTCTTTGGCTATATAGAAGTGTCTATTTTTACGTCTCTAAATGTTTTGATGATTTGAACATGGTGGACCCTCTTGTAAACAAGTGTAATGCTTTATTGGGTCGTCCACTCACAGTTAACAGTCTTTGTATTGAGTTGTGCTTGAAATGTACTGTAATTCTGCAAACTGTTAATACAAATATTTCAATCAATCAATAAATTCGCCTAGCAGTCTGCCGTCACCCAGGCAGATGCGTGTACTAAGGGTGAGGTTGTGTGTGTGTGTGTGTGTGTGTGTGTGTGTGTGTGTGTGTGTGTGTGTGTGTGTGTGTGTGTGTGTGTGTGTGTGTGTGTGTGTGTGTGTGTGTGCGTGCGTGCGTGTTTACACTTTTCCATTTCAACATAGACACGCCTACAGAAATATTAGTGTTGAAAAGCCTTTCTGTGTCAAGAGAAAGGGCCTTTCTAAAGGACGTAACCTTGGTACTCTATAGGCCACTATAGCATGTTGCTGACTAAGAGATTCTCACAGAGAGGCCACGCGCTCTTTGGGTTCTGTCAGGTATAAAAGGAAGAGGTTAACCAGGTAGGAATACAGTTCAGGTACAGCAACAGCTCAACTGCAACAAATATGTCCTCCGGCGGAATGAACATGATGGGCAAGGTAGTGCTTTTTGAACGATTCACTTAATACTTTTATCCATGTCTGTAATTCTTTCTAAATATGACCCATTATGAATGCTGTTGACAAATGTGTTCTTTTTCAGATCACCTTCTACGAGGATAGGAACTTCCAGGGTCGTTCCTATGAGTGCCAGAGCGACTGCTCTGACTTCTCCTCCTACCTGAGCAGGTGCCACTCCTGCAGGGTGGAGAGCGGCTGCTTCATGGCCTACGATCGCCCCAACTACATGGGAAACCAGCACTTCATGAGGAGGGGAGAGTACTCCGACTACATGAGCATGTTCGGATGGAGGGACTGCATCAGGTCCTGCCGTAACATCCCCATGGTAAGCTTAATACCGTTCTTATTCGTTCAATGACTTCTAATCCATTAATTCACCCATGAATACCCTGAGTCTATAGTCATATGCAAACTCCTAAATGAGATATTCTTCATTTTACAGCACAGGGGAAACTACAGGATGAGGATCTACGAGAGGGAGAACTTCGGCGGACAGATGCACGAGATGAACGAGGACTGTGACAACTGCATGGACCGTTACCAGATGAACAACTGCATGTCCTGCAACGTGATGGACGGCAACTGGCTGATGTACGAGCAGCCCCAGTACAGAGGCAGGCACACATACATGAGGCCTGGCGAGTACAGGAACTTCAACCAGATGGGAATGGGCCAGGGTCAGGGCCAGAACATGAGGTTCATGAGCATGAGGCGCATCATGGACTCTTACTACTAAATGTTGACGCAAATGTTCACTTTACTTTGCCACTGAAATAAAAGTACATCCGTTCCACTATTCATTTTCTCCTGGTTTCTTTTGTTGAGATGATGCAGTTCAGCCTATTCCTTGCCAACAGCACATGGTCATTTCAGACCTATGCAGGGACATGGGGCTCTACAATAGTGTCTTTTCTGTTTTTCTGAACATACAATATGATTTCAACGTACATTTTAATGTACACCTTGATGGGCACCTTCATCAGGTTGTTGTATGCTTTGACAACAAAGGCGAATACATTGTGCAAGCTTTCGCGGAAAATAGCAGATCGACATGCTCACATCACACCACGTCTCGCTGCATGCAACGTGTTCAACAAAACCGTGCTGGGGCTTTTAAATATGTCACCGCCGGCTGAATGCTACTGTCTTTTCAGTCACAATATATGATTTTTGTAATTGAAGCTTCTGTGCTGAACACTGAACAACAACCCAGGATTATATCAGTTCACAGTGTCTAATATAAAGTGTAGCACATGCTATTGTGGGTCTGTTGATTGTTATAGATGCGTTTGACCACTTTCAGCCTGTCATCCCTATTTTGGGCATGCCTTTATAGGAGAAATCTCTCCTATAATTGCACCAATTTTGTTTTAAACTTTGAACATTCAATGGATCTTTTGGGGTCTGGGGTTTTCTGAATAATTAGGCTAAAAAAAGCTAGTGCTGTGATTTGCCTGTGGATAAAACTTTGAAAAAAAATTGCAAGAAGAAGTGATCTACAAGCTCACAGCACATAAAGATGTGACATGTTGTGAGCTTGTAGATCAGTGATTTTCACCACACAACACTATCATAAAATAATAAATTACGTTAAATCCTTTTTGCCCGCATACAGGTATTCAGTGTGTGTCCAAACATCAATTTCTTCCTTGGGTAAAACAACACAGCTATCACCATTGGGATTGACGTATTCATTATTACATTTCATGTTTTTTTACTAGCGCAAATCTACATTGGTTACGTATTGTATTGCAGGGACTGTAACTGTGATGTAATATAGAAATATTTGAACATATCTGGCTATAATCATGACCAAAACAGGGACACAGACACCAAATTGAAAGCAGTAGGCTATAATGATTTTCACATCTGCTATATAATGGACCTTTAAAAACAAATATAAGCAAACGGTGCACTCAATCAGTTGTTTTGTGAATGTTTGAAATAAAACGGTGAAATAAAAAAGGTGTATTACTTTTAATTGTCAAACAATGCAATAGTCAATTCAATTGGTTGGTAATCATTTCAATACCAGTGCAATTGCATCAGCAAACAATTACATACAGTGTATTTCAAGCTAAATTTAAGTACTACCAGGACACCAGATAAACAAATGTTTCCGAAACTCAATTTATGGCCACCCTTGACGATTATTATAGTCCAGAGTCCAGACATGGCAGATGGTGTTTATGTCCACAAAGCCAACGAGAGCCCGGTGACCAGCTCATGAACAATCACTATTTCTGATCAATTCTGAAGTAATTGCTTCTGGAAAATAACAGGAGACATATATTGTCTTGCTGTGTTGCTTTTCGATGTGTACACTGTGTATAATTTTATAGAGGTATCTAAAGAGTACTACCTTTCTGAACGTACCAAAGTATCGTTTTCCTGTCTGGCTTAATTGGTTGCCATACTTTGCTCCGACATGCCATTGGGTCCGATCGACTACCTACCCCAAACCCTCACCCTAACCATAACCACGAGCACGGGGCAGCATGCACACCTAAACCTAACCCCCAACCCTATCCCGAGCACGGGGCAGCATGCACACCTAAACCTAACCCCCAACCCTATCCCGAGCACGGGGCAGCATGCACACCTAAACCTAACCCCCAACCCTATCCCGAGCACGGGGCAGCATGCACACCTAAACCTAACCCCCAACCCTATCCCGAGTCGGACCAATGCTCCTTCGAACCAATGATATGTCGGATCAAAGTATGCTCCCCGTCTGGCTTGAGTGGCAGCAAGAAGACATGGAGGAGTCGCATGAGTGATGTCACTTGGGCAGTGACGCATGCCTTGCAGCACTACCATTCTTGATGAGGATGTACGATGATTAAAGCGCCCCTCACTTCACACGGGTGTGTTTTTTTTTTATAATCTACTGTACGGTAACCTCCCTCTCGCCCTTTCTGTATCCAGCTCCTTGATTGACAAGTGGTCTTGGGAAGTTCCATGGGTCAGGAGTGCCCCTCCAGCTGAATCAAGTTCAGTGTGGGTGTAGGGTATAACAATCTTTTGGAACGCACTCGCCCACCTTAGAGGACCACAATGGAAACAAGCCTAACGGCTTTCTTGTGACTTTATCCTTTTGAAAATATATTTTTCAATAAAGTATTCAATCAATCAATCAAAAGTCAACTGGTCGTGCATGCATGCAGTGCGCAAATCTATTATGTACAAATAAAGATATAAGCCCACAAAGAAAGGTGTAAACACAAAACAGCTTGCAACATTTCAATCGCAGTATGGCCCGGGTCAGTCAGTGGCGTTTTCTTTTTTTTTGTGAAAAAACAATTAAAAAAATAGAGCATATTGTTTGGTTTGTAGTGCATGCTGAACCAAAAGCCTTGTGGGTTCAATACAAAACTTGATAATTGTCCCCCTTATTATGATAGTCAGTGGAAAAAGAGACAGGATAAGGGGAGACAGGGGGGAGTGCAGACAACTTATGATTTAGGCATTTAGCAGACGCTCTTAATCCAGAGTGATTTACAGTAAGCAAGAACAAAAAAACATGGTAATACATCAAATACATCAAAATAGTCATCATGAATCCTACATAAGCTTAAGAACCTAACAGTGGAATATCTATCTAAGGAAACTATATGTGTATACACTACAGAGTGCCATGTCTACATAAAGTGCTTTTTAAGTTACATGCATACGCCTGTAGGAAGTCGAGGCTATAGGGCAAGTACTACAGCAAACGGTCCAACCCAGGAGTCAAACCAGAGATTCGCTTTCAGGCTTTTTTGTGGTACGTGCCCACGGTGCCCTAATCATTATTCTATCGAGTCACCCTGACCATAGCCTCGATACCCAGGCTTTCATTTCGTCTGCGCGAAAAATGAAAGCCTGGAGTTACGCATTGGCTGCCTTGGTCTAGAAGTGGGAGTCAACGCTTCCGGGTGGGTGTCGCTCCAAATTATATGACGTAGCGCTAGATCCAATCAGGGCGTGCGCAAATCTCAGCCGCGACCCACCCCTATAGACCAGAAACTTAACACGTTAGCTCAAGCTACCCTGACCACTAAATGATCAATTGTCAATTCATCCTTGGGTCCAAGTGGATGTTTGTGCTAAATGTAATGAAATTCCCTCCAAGCATTCTACGTCATAGACTGGCCTCCAAATATTATGAATGGGTCCTGCACTAAGTACTCTGACAATGGCAGTGGGTATACAACAGATCACTACATAACAAATCCAGGTAGGCCTACATCAGAAGGTATTCTCTAAATAATTTGCAATTGATGCAATTTTCAAATAGAAAGTATTGTATTGTTCTTCTGAATTTAACGGTTCAAGTACAATTAAGTATTAGTGGAAGTAACTTAAGAGGAAATGTTGAAAAGTGATCTATTGACAATTAACTACAATTATCATTATTATAGAAATGTTAGTGTTTAATTAAAAAAATCGTATGTAATACAGTACATTGTATTATATACATTGTCATGATGAATATATTTGAAAATTGCTTGATGCACTTTGATTAAATCTAAAACCTAATTGATATACAGTATGTGTGATGGTGATATTTATTAAAGCTATTGTGGAAATTAAGATATTAAGTATTGTGGATGGAAATTAAATCTTGATAATAATTTACTGGCAGGTTTAATGGACGGGAGTTATAGTCAAAACGTCCCTATACCTAAACATACAATCAGTGGAACAAGCGCTGTGTGGGCCTCACAAAATAGGTATTGTATTACCTGGTCAAAAGGGACAGAAAAAACATTTCTAAAGTCTTCGAGGGCCCAGTCACGTGGATGTATGACACAGTGACTCGACACACAGCATGGCCTCTCTGTGGTTGCTGGGTCAGGGGTTTTCACAATGGGGGCCGCAGATTCTTTAGGGTTTTGTCAGGTATAAAAGTAAGGGTTAACCGCAACCAGGACAGCAGTGCAGCAGTAACAGCAGCATCAGAAGCAGCTCAATCCCACCAGAATGACCACCTCCGGCATGAACATGGGCAGAGTAAGTGGCATAAAAATTATTACAAAAATCCATTGAATACTGCAATGGGAATTAATCTTCTCACTATTAGTAAGTAAATCAGGATTTGAACTCCATTATTTTATTGTATATGTCATCACACCAGAGAGAGACTAGTGTCTCCCTCCAGAGCTCCCCTCCGAACTCCCCACACACATGGAAGGAAGATATATACACAATAATGCATATATCTGGCACTGTAGTTGGCATTCTAAAATGAGTTTGTCAGTGAGGAACAGGTGGTAATTAGAGTGTAGAGTATCATCTACTAGTAGGCTACATTCAATGAATCAAATACCATAGTGTTTACATGCATTTTTGCCACCACAATACATCAATCAAATCATAATGAATGCATGATGTGTACTTTCTCCTAAAGCCATGGGTGTTTCTCCTTTTTTCAGGTCACCTTTTACGAGGACAGGAACTTCCAGGGCCGTTCCTATGAGTGCATGAGCGACTGCTCCGACTTCTCCTCCTACCTGAGCAGGTGCCACTCCTGCAGGGTGGAGAGCGGCTGCTTCATGGCCTACGACCGCCCCAACTACATGGGAAACCAGTACTTCATGAGGAGGGGAGATTATGCCGACTACATGAGCATGTGGGGATGGACCGGTGGTATCAGGTCCTGCCGCATGATTCCCCAGGTAGGATAAACATCTATTTTAATTAGATTTCTGTACATCATCTCACAAAGTGGCCTGAAAGTGGTCCTTTTCATTCAATGACTTAAACCTCAACATCCGCATTGTGGTGAAAACGCTTGCAGAAAATAGCTCGACAAGCTCATAATGTGTCGACACTGTGAGCTTGTAGATCGGCTATTTTCAGCAAAGATATTTAATGTAGAGTGTAAACAGAAACAATAGTATAGAGCACTGAGGGACTCTACAGGATGATCTCCTGGATATTTTCAATACTACTACATTTTAAGTTAACATTGGCTGCCAGCCTGCCACTAAAGACATCCAGCGGTAAGCGCTTGACCGCCGACCGGATGCACGGAGCTTCTATTTTGCAGCACTTTCACTTTCCATTCCCCAAAAATCAGGAAGACAAAATCACCATTACTAAGTCCATCTAGCAAACTTTATTTCTCTTCAGAAGTGTTAATATTGTAACCGTGACGCAGCAAAAAAAAAAGAAATGAGCCCAGAACATCCGCATTCTGTTCAATCACCGGTGGACGCCTATAGAGCGATTCACAGAGGGGTGCCCTGGCGCGGCCATTGCTGAGGTGTAATCCATGGAGCAGGTGCTCCGTAGGCCAGGTGTAGCTAATCAGTGCTGTTGCGCTTAATGGTACACTTCAGTAACGGCCGCACCCAGGAAACCCTCTGTCTATATAGCAACCGGGCCGCTGCTAGAAAATTTATATTAGCTAGACCATTCTGAATCCATATAAAGCAATATAAATATATTGTATTTGGCGAAACAAATTAAATTAAAAACAGTAAATTAAAACAGTTATCTCGATTTTTGGCAGTCCATATAAACCTTTTCTTTTCCACAAACAGCACAGGGGCCAGTTCAGGATGAAGATCTACGAGAGGGAGAACTTCGGTGGTCAGAGTTACGACCTGATGGACGACTGTGACTCCATCATGGACCGTTACCAGATGAACAACTGCATGTCCTGCAACGTGAATGACGGCCACTGGCTGATGTACGAGCAGGCCCACTACAGAGGCAGGATGATGTACATGAGGCCCGGAGAGTACAGGAACTTCCAGAACATGGGCTGGGGCAGCGGCATGAGGTTCATGAGCATGAGGCGCATCATGGACAGCATGTACTAGACACTGCAATCATCAAATAAACTTTGGTGATCATAAAAACCTTTTCATGCATCATAATTTCTCTACCCAATCACATTTTAAAGGTTGTGCTGTATTTTTATATTGCGTGTACAGCCAGGTTCATGAGAGTAAAACTTATTTTGTTTGGCTTCCTTCAAGAAAATAGATAATGATAAAACCGTTTAAGATTTTTTTAAAGAAAAAAGAAAGAGAGAGTGCAAAAAGAGCAAAAAACTAAACTCTCTCCTCTCTCTTTTATTTCTATATGAATTTAGATTAAAAAAAATGCAATTTCAATTTTAAATTTTTCAAAATGGAGGATATAATGCTCCAATAATATTGCTTCAAATTGCAATGAGGAAAGTACAAATTTCACTATTTCAAACAGGGTAAAACACAGCTATCACACTCAACTGTTTCGTAAGAACCACCAGGGATTGGGGTTCAGATAGCTCTGGTCCATAGCCTTCTACGATTCTGCCGTGCAGTATAAGGCTATGGGACTTTCGGTTTTAAATCTCAAATCGAAATCAGACCAGCCTCTCCTCTTTAGCGTAAATAAAAAACGTTTTTGCTATACTCACCAAAACAAAGGCGGGTTGTGTCATTAGAAAGCCTACTTTCCTTAGTGGACGCACTCTGAGCCCCCCACCACACGTATAAACGGTACTTTTTGGCCAGAAAGGGATTTTTTTTCACCGGAAGAAAAATATTCTCTATGAGGCAATTCTCTGGGCAATATCGGTAGAAGGCGCAGTGGAGTAACTAAAAGTATTTTTTTCCCCGGTGGAAACAAAATCCCTTTTGGCCAAAAAGTACTGTTTATACGTGTGGTGGGGGGCTCAGAGTGCGTCCACTAAGGGGGGCAGCGGACTGACCTCATGCTTCCTTCTATGCATGAGGAGTCCAAGCTGCTTCTTTTCACCTGACAGGGGGGAATTTCCCCGGCCGGACATAGTGCGTGGAAGGAACACGTTATTTTCCGACCAGTTCCTTTCCCCTCCATCAGGTGCCCCAGCTGGCCAGGGCCCAGGGGAGGTAGTTTTAGAGACCAGGATTACTGCATGGGCTTTTTGTGGGTGTACCTACCCTAGGGGACACGGGGAGAAAATGCTAACTCCACACAGAGGGCCCTGGGCTGATATTTTTAATACGAGCTTGCGAGCGAAATGTTCCACTTCTTTAGTTTTCTTCGTTTTCTCTTTTCTCTAAATTTAACACAATCAACGGCCAATGAAGGGCCCCAGGAGCCCTTGTCAGTCCCTCAAACCCAGTATCGCTCGGCCCAGTTTCCCAGACAGGGCCCCTGGGCTACGGCCCCAATGGCCCAATGGCTAATTTGGCCCTAGTGGATGCACTCTGAGCCCCCCAACGCACATGTTTTATTTACTCTACAGACAGTCAATAGAAAATCCCATTGAAATATTTTCTTTTCTGGCCAAAAAGTGCATTTCATACGTGTGGTAGGGGGCTCAAACCGAACTCATGCATGTTGGCGATGGACCAGACCCACCACCCTTCCTATTTGATGGCACCCCTGTCCACTTTGTCTCTACCTTCAAATATCTCGGCTCGACAGTGACCAACACCGGTGACCTCCAAACAGAGGTTGACCGTAGTCGCAGCCTCCGTCATGCAGTCCTTGTGGAGGCCGTTGTGGAGACACCGGCACATATCCCAGGGAGACAAAGCTCAGAGTCTACAATGCCTCTGTCATCTCCGTGCTCCTGTACGGCTCGGAAACATGGACGCTGAATAACACGCTGGCGGCCAGGCTCGATGGCATCTCGTGGAGCCAGCATGTCACTAACCAGACTTTAAGAGAGCTAACCCAACCGTTCTCAGCATATCGTCTTGCAGCAAGTTTGTTGGTATGGCCACGTCATTCGCCTGCCAGAGGAACACCTAACACGCACCAACCCTGGCCTTTAATCCCCAGCAAGCTGGTTGGAGACGACCTAGAGGCACCCCCCGCACCCGCTGGCTGGATGTAATAGCCCAGGACCTTAAAGCATGTAACGTGACTATGGCACAAGCACAACATCTTGCCCACAACAGACCCAGATGGAGAGACCTGGTTGCTATGGTCTATACGTGCCCTGAAGTGCAAGAGGACTAAGTAAGTAGGGTAGGGGCGCAGAGTGCGTTCACTAGGGAAAGTAGCCTTTCGCCGCCATAAAAGCGTCTTTGAATTGGTGAGTAGCGAAATCGTTCTTTTTGTTTTTGCATAAGTCAACAGGCTGTGCAGCCTGCATGAAGTCGAGAGTAATAGCCTTACGGAGAAGTCCTTAAGGCTATAGGGACCAGAGCTATACTATATATGTAATATATGTATATTTATGCCAGTAAAAAAAAAAAAAAGTAATACCTGACCGTGATTATTCTGAAGCACTAGTATGGGTGGGTGGGCATACACTGTTTCAGGTGGTTCGATAAGAATACATTATTTAAAAAAAATAATAATAATAATAATAAATAAATAAAAATTCAGCTGGCCTTTTTCACATGTGACCTTGTACATTCGTCTGTGGACTCCTTTGAAAGGGTGGATCTTGGGTCTAAAACTACAGTTCTGGAGGAGAGAACACACAACAAAACTCTTATGTTGATTGTGTCACATAACGTCATTTTTAGGCGACAATGTCGTTGTTTAACCTTAAAATCTGTGGTTGATTTATCATGATAGAGCCTCCTCAAAAACATGCTCCGACTTTTTCGGAGATGAGAGTTAAAACGAGACGTAGTCAGTGTGGTTCATGTATTGGTCTGGCAGCCTTGCCCCATTGAAAAACTGCCCCTGCATTGCTCCAATGTCTCGGTACTGTGCATGCATTTCTTTTTTTTTTTCCTTTTTTTTTTTTAATACTGTTTTTATTAGGCATTTTTGAAAGACAATTTCAGATTTAGACAATGATAATAAGTAATTCAGTTAAATAAAAATGAAAAAAATAACAGGCAATGTAAATGTTCCACATACAGTATAATAAAAAAATACATAAGTGTAAAACAAAGAAAAACAGTTAAACAATGACAAGTGTGAACAGACAAACAAAACAGACAACAGGACAGACACTCTTGCTCTCAAACTACCAACATGTTGTGAATTAAGTAAATTAGACATTCTTTTTTAAATAATAAAAAAATAAAATAAAGAAAAAACACTCAGTTCCTTTTCTTTCAGTTCCTTTTCTTTCTTTCCAATTTTCTATTGTGCTATCTATTGTGTAGGAGGGGTTAGCGTGCACCTATTAAAATATTCAATGAAGGGTTGCCATGTCTGGTAGAACCTATCTTCACTCCCTCTCAATTCAAATTTAATCTTTTCCAATTGTAAGTAATGCATAACATCCTTCATAAGTGAAGTGTGAGTTGGAACCTGTGCTTGTTTCCAATTCAACAGTATCAGTCTGCGAGCCAGTAGAGTCACATATTTTACCATGTTATATTGGAAAGTAGACAGTTTGACCCCGGGCCCTGTGACTCCCATAATTGCTGTTAGTGGATCCGGGTCAAAAGGTTTTTCAACAATGTCTGACAGTGATTTAAATATATTTTGCCAATATGATCTTAGTTTTGTGCAATGCCAGAACATATGAGCTAGAGTGGCCGGCGACTGGCCACATCTGTCGCAGGCTGGATTCACATTTGGATACATTCTGTTGAGTTTTTCCTTTGACAAATGTAATCTGTGTAATATTTTAAACTGTATAAGACCGTGCCTGGCACATACTGAAGAAGAGTGCACAAACTTTTGAGATGTAGACCATTGCTCGTCAGTGATAGATATTCCTAAGTCGTTTTCCCAAGCAGTTTTTAAATACTCCAAGGAGGCATTATTATCTAAACATGAGAGAGAGTTATAAATAATAGAAACACCTCCTTTGAGCAATGGGTCAGGTAGAAATATAGATTCCATTGATGAGTTGGGAGGTATGTTTGGAAATGAATCAGTGTGTTGTGTTAAAAAATGTCGTATCTGTAGAAATCTAAAGAAATGTGATTGGGGTAAATTGAATTTGCGTCGTATTTGTTCAAAGGTCGGAAATAACCCATCAATATAAAGATCTTTGAAGGAGTGAATACCATTTCTATGCCACACTTTAAATAATGAGTCAGAGAGGGACGGTAAAAAAGCATGGTTAGCGACCAGTGGTGCGCGCACAGAGCCCGGGTGCCAACCGAAATGCTTTCGTATTGAGAGCCAAATTTTGAGTGAATGCGAGACTATGGAATCCTTTGGCAACTTAGTATATCTTGAGGCCACTGGGGAAAAGATTAAAGCTCTGTGCATGCATTTCTATTACAATGTAGCCTACATGGGCTTCATCTAACAGCTTTATCTCATCTTTAGTTTCAACTCCTTTTTGATTGGAATCCAGCAAATGAGTATCCACCAGGAAGAAGTCAAAACTAACTAAGTAACTAAAGTTCTCAAATAATTGTAGTGGCAATTGTGACAATATTTGCCTCTGAGATGTATAGTAGAAGACAAGTATAAAATATTGAACATTATACTCCAATTAAGTAAAAGTACTTCAAAATTGTACTTAAGTCCAGTATACTTACTTTAACTTTTCCAACACTGGTTTGACCCATCTATTATGTGACAACAGTGACATGCACATGCAGTGTGCTGTGCACCACAACCAAGAAATATGCAATATTGGAACTGAATGGCTGGAAAATGGAAATGAAAATTTTGCATAGTACACATAGGGCTCCATCTTGCGCCACCCTTATCTCTTATCTCTTATTATATTTTTGAGTGGTGCAACCACTCCCTTACGGAGCTATGTGTGTGGGTGGGTGCCTGGCTGGGTGCGTCTGAGCATGAAAACAGCACGGTTGTTTTTCACCACCTGTGCGCAACCTAACACACACAAACACACACGCACATTTTAACTGTATATACAGTATGGTGATTTCGGTTGTGCCAGTACAGTACAGTGACAGTACATTAGGAGGGTACAGTAGAGGGACCCCCACACGATAACTCTTCTCAACCGCTTCGGACGCGGGACAGCTCGCCGGAATCAGGCCGGCACCCTGACCTCCACATCTGACCTCACCTACACCAGATTCATTCATTTAACTTGTGCTTCTCAACTGTGCCATATTAAGAAGCTCTGTTTCAGGGCGAGGTCGCTTCTCATCCCTCAGGTCGTCTTACTGGTAAGAATACAATAATTAGAATATATTAAGTTGTATTGGTCGGGGGGGTAGGACCAAGGGATTTGGGATTTGTTTATAAACATTTTGGTATTTGTTTATAAACATTTGTGATTTGTTTATAAACATTTGTGATTTATTTATAAACATTTTGGGATTTGTTTATAAACATTTGGGATTTGTTTACTAACATTTGGGATTTGTTTATAAACATTTGGGATTTGTAAGTCTCATGGGGGGGGGTAGGACCACTTCCAGTTGACCTGTAGTAAGGCTCATGGTCGGGGGGGTAGGACCAAGGGATTTGGGATTTGTTTATAAACATTTTGGTATTTGTTTATAAACATTTGTGATTTGTTTATAAACATTTTGTGATTTGTTTATAAACATTTGTGATTTGTTTATAAACATTTTGGGATTTGTTTATAAACATTTGGGATTTGTTTACAAACATTTGGGATTTGTTTATAAACATTTGGGATTTGTAAGTCTCATGGGGGGGGGGGGGTAGGACCACTACCAGTTGACCTGTAGTAAGTCTCATGGTCGGGGGGGTAGGACCAAGTCTCATGGGATTTGGGATTTGTTTATAAACATTTTGGTATTTGTTTATAAACATTTGGGATTTGTTTATAAACATTTGGGATTTGTTTATAAACATTTGGGATTTGTTTATAAACATATGTGGCCCCCACCTAGCTTCTTAATTTTGATCTCAAAGTGCACCAGATTGAAGCATTTTCATGGCAAATTTACATTTTTTATCCGGCGTGGCAAAGCAGGAGGGGGGGGGGGGGGCTCTGTATAATTATGTTGCCTATAGGGCCTCAAAAGGCCTAGAACCGGCACTGGTTAATACCTACAGGTTTACAAACTAGACATAGCTATAGTAATGTCCTGGGCACTATTTTTATACGTTTTATATTGTGAAGTGTGTGCCCAGTGTTTTGGTGAACTTGGGAACTGGCCCTGCAGTACAATGAGTAGTTCCCAAGCAGCTTGGCAGAGAGGAGAAATGGAGCAATGTTGCAACAGCAACACTAGGCCTACATCATTTCAGTTTGATCAGTTAACATTCTGCCACGTTCGACGGAAATAGTGACAGCGTGACTCTACATAATCAGCTTTATTGTCACATCACAGATGTGAAAGAGTGGGTTGGTGGGTGGGGTTGTGCATAGTTAGCTTTTTTCACTTTTTTCCACAGAGGAGAAAGGGAAGAAAAATAAGGGGGGGGAGCAAGAAAAGAAACAAAAAAATATCTACATTATGTGACTGAAGCTGATTGATGGGCAGTCATCATAGTAACTTTCCACAAGAGGGAAAACACGTTTTATTTTCCTTTTAGTTTTTTCTCTAAAATGGTCTGAAGCAATCCTGCATAGGAGGCCTTAAAGGGACACTTCACCCTTTTTGCAAAAAAATATATGTTAATGACGTTTAGAAGCTTTAGAACACTTTCCTGGGAGTCTTTATGTGTGTAATATGTGGTTTTAGATATTTTAGATTGTAGCAGTGAGCCTGTTGTCTCTGATGTCATGGACACTGGTCTCACTTCCTTCCTGGACTACATGTTGTCTCAGTAAGACAGCTCTCCCCCCTATCCACAAGGTGCACCAATGCACCAATTAATTATGGGAATTGTAGTCCAGGAAGGTAGTGAGACCAGTGTCCATGACATCAGAGACAACAGGCTCACTGCTACAATCTAAAATATCTAAAACCACATATTACACACATAAATACCCCCAGGAAAGTGATCTAAAGCTTCTAAACGTCATTAACATATATTTTTTTGCAAAAAGGGTGAAGTGTCCCTTTAAGTATATTGAAATTGAAACGGGCCTCCCTCAGGGGGGGCCTCCACCCTCAGGGGGGGCCTCCACCCTCAGGGGGGGCCTCCACCCTCAGGGGGGGGCTCCACCCTCAGGGGGGGGCTCCACCCTCAGGGGGGGTCAACCCCCGCCACTCTTGGCCCTGTCTCTCTCTCGCTCACTCACTCTCACTTGCTCTCTCCCACAATGTTAATGGTAATGTTACACCTATTTTATGTAAATAACATGGTAAAATGTGCGGCATTGGGAGGTAAAGGGGAGACACTTTAATTGTGAAGGGACGACAGGATGAGGAAAGGTGTTGTTGCTAATTGTCGAGAGTAATGGCTGCGTGTGATATTGAACAGTCAAACTATTTGTATCAATACGGCTGTATCAACCAAATAATGATGTCATAGGTATAGGGGGCAGAACTGTTGGAGATTAAACAACAGATAACAGCCAGCACCAGCAACTGTGTTTATTTAATCACATGTGAAAAATGTGGCTTACAATATGTCGGAGAAACAGGTAAAACAATAGCTACAAGGCTGAGACAACACAGATACAATATTAACAATGCAAAAAAGACAACTACAAGGATTGTTCAACATTACATGGCACTATCTAACCCTAACCTAAACCTAACCGCAAGCACGGGAGCAGTGCATGTTCGGACTAACGGGACTTCGGATCTATGGGCAGTTCCCGGACTTCAACACAATCCCAACTGGACAGTATAGGACAAAGACGTTTTAATGAAAAACAGTGGATCAAGAACCTCAACACGGATTTTCCTAGAGGTTTAAACATATCAGACAAGTTGTTTTGATTTTGTACCAAAACTCCACAGCCATATACATGCTAAACACAGCCAACAATCAATGGGAATCAGACTTTGAATATAGGAGAAAATCTAAGAGTGGTTAGATCAGGCTTCCTTCAAATACATGGCGAATGCACTTACATACGTAAGTACAATGCACTGAAGTCCCCTCAGTCAAGCCCTGCCACTCTTGGCCTCTCTCTCTCTCTCTCTCTCTCTCTCTCTCTCTCTCTCTCTCTCTCTCTCTCTGAACAGTCAAACTATTCGTATCAATATACGGCTGTATCAACAAAATAATTATTATGTAATAATTATAATTATGTCAATTATGTCAGGTATATGAGTATACATTTTTAGATAAGATATAAGCCAAATAGAATTAAGCTACAGGGAATGAATTAAGACCCCCGTGGGATCTAGAAACAGAGCCTACAGGTGGATGCTGGGGAGGCGGTAGGAATTGCAAAACTTCATGAGCATGAGCACAGCAGTTAAGCAGCGAGGCAGAGGCAGCAGCGACGACCACACAGCAGGAGAGAGAAGCCAGGAATGAGCAGGTATAGGCAGAGCAGTTTAAATAAGCCGCTCTGGCCAGGCAGAGAGTACAGGAGACTAGTCACCTGACCAGGTAGACGTGCTCACGAGTTGTCTGTCTGAACTAGCTACGCAGGCTGCGCATCATTAATGTGTAAGTCTCGCGATCGAGAAAGGCCGTCATAGGCAGACCTGTATCCCGAGAGAAGACAGACTATGCACCCACTGCACAAAATGAAGTGGAAACCGAGCTACTGTACACTTCCTAACCATCTGTCCATTGTACCAAGACATCAGAGACACATACTTCCCACAGAATACAACCACACACAGAGATTTTGATGAACATGACCAACGACAAAAAACTCCCATATCTGCTGGGCGAAGTACAACAATGTGCAAACACAGCAGCAAGATTTGTGAGTTGCTGTGATAGGAGATAGGATACAGGACAGGCATTGACAGTGGGAATCCCAGATTCCCTGGGATAGGCAGCTGCTTCTTCCCCCCACATGTCAAAGGCTTAAGGCCTTGTCTGCCATTAGCTGCTCAGGGGCATGGCGCCTCGAGTCATGGCCTTGTATGCCGACTGCATGCGGCGCCCTTCGGCGTCCTGCTGCGTTTATGGACCAGAGCACTGACGTCATGGCCTAGTGTGGCCCTCTTAATTTGAGGTAAAGAGCTGCCTATTGTATTTGTATGTTTTAAATTGTAATAAGTATTGGTTATTAATTAATTGGAGCTCTTTACCTCTGCTGTTTTTGTCCCTATTATTTTGCTTATTTGTTTTGTTTGTGCAAATCAGCTGTTTTAATGATTTAACTTAATAGTAGTTCCTCATAACGGTGTACATTTGGCCCAGCTGTGCCATTATAGCAGGTATCAGATAGCAGTCCGACAGGTGGGATGGTCACGGGTGGTAGGCTGTGTTTGGGATTTAGTATAGTCTGCATGCTTATTCCTAGTTTTATTGCGAGTGTTTAACAGTATCTTATCTTGCAGTGATTGAAGAGTGACGTGTGTCTTGCCGTGTGTGGGCTCTTTGGTGGCGGTTAGACATTTCCCTTCTCTCCCCTCACTCCCTGCTTCTCTCCTGTGTCGGGACGTTTAAAACCCCTGCTACTAGTATAGTATAGCATATAGGCCCCTAACTGTCATATTCGTAATCCCTTTTTAAATGCTTTTGATTGACCTGTGGTAATAAAGTCACTTAAGTAGAATTTTGTATTAAACATAATTCAATAAAACAATATATATTACTTTCAACTGGAACTGCACGTCTCTGCTCCCCTTCCAGGTTACTATATTGAAGATTCTGACTTTCACATGTACATCATTTTTGTTTTGATTGTATTGTTGTATTGTACTTTCTGCTTTGGCAATGTAAACTTTCTCTTTCTCATGCCAATAAATCCCATTGAATTGTAAGTGGAATTAATATGTCCTTATCATGTCGAGTCCTCCAGCCGTTAACCAAATTCGGCTAACTTCAACACTAAGTTTGAATGCGCGGAAATGTCTGTGCTAAATTACTTAGACGTGAGTTGTGTTATTAGGCTACCTTAACTTTCATGTCATGTACATTCCAAATAAACAAGTTTTAACCACGCTATGGTGTTAAATGAATGTGTTTTATTTAAATTAAAATGTCTTTGTTTGTCTAGAATGTTGAGTGCCGGCCTGATATTGGCTAAAGCTATATGACGTAGGTTTCTGTGATTGGCTTTGGCTGGTTTTTTTTCACATGTTTCCAGGGTCCCATGAGCCTGTTGCTGCTGTGACCAGTGTTAGTTGCCAGATTTTGCAAGAGAAAACGAGTACAAATGTTTTTACACCGGCTATTTGAAAATAGCAGATCTACAAGCTCACAGCAACATGTTCTGAGGTTGTACATATTGAGAATAAATTGAAATGCAACACAAATCTTGTATGGGGAATGGGGATCCCCGGCACAATCTACTTTCAGATTGACGTCCGTGGACAATTACAGTTCTGATCTTAAGGCTAATGTGAATTAATAGCAACATTTTTATAATTTCCTTACCCTTCATTTTTATGAAGGCTAATTTCCTTAAACCTGACTCCGCCAGATTGCAGCAGTATTGAGTTCACAAGTCCCCTCCTGCCTGCATATGGTCTCTCTCAAGCAGAAACGTTGAACCGGAAGCGGCAGGACAAAAATCTGATGTCTCCAAAAAAACGTTGGATCACATATATTTTGAGATAAGGTATAAAGGTGCATGAGCATGGCAGCAGGCGTATACTGTACTAGGACCTTCAGTGTTTGATTCTTCCAACAAGAGTAGAAACACATCAAGGTTTCCTGACAATATGGCCTTGAGAAACTGACAACGGTGAATTGGTAATTCTTTGATTTTGATCAAATATATTATCGATATTTTGTCAAAACACATATAGGTACACAATATACCGTATGTGCATGAGTAGGCCTTTTGGGAGAATGGACTCCATTCCCACATATAAACTAATAAGTAGAAAATAGGTTAATGATAATATGAATAATCCAACCAATTGCACACAATACAAATAAATAAACATTGGCTGAAATGCAAAGTAGACTAGATTAGGCCTATATAAAATAGAGTTGTCCATGCAACTTGATTTCAAAGTTAGCTTACCATATTGTTTGTTAATTAAGCAATATTACACAAGAGAGTTTTACCGTCATTAATGGTACGCCTGCAAAGTCAGGTGTGACAGATTGACAGGTGTAATGTCAGGCTGCTACAAGACACTTCATCCCATCACATTCCCAAATGTAAAAATCACACCTTCGTCTTCAAACATTCAAAGCAGGCTATCCATTGTCAATGGCATTCAATGTTTGTGTTCACACAACCATGTTTGTTTACACAAACCCTCAGCTGGACATAGGCTCCTCAACAACCATAAAACAACATGCACACTCTCCCAGGCAGCCTACTAGTATTGAAGTAGTAGTGTTGAGTATTGATAGACTGCAGAGTGTAACAACAGCTAGTTTCTTTCAACTCATTCCAATTACAAAAATTGCAAGATAGCACCCCATAGCATAGCAGAAGACAACATGCATGGCACAATCCATTCAGCAAAAATTACAATTCAATTCTGACCTTTGATGTCTTCAATCATGTAGTAATCCATAGTCAAGGACGGATGCTGTTGTGGAGTTGCCCAGTAAAGCTGAAGTCATCAGGATACAACTGTGATACAAGTGTGAAGAAAAACAAATCTGCTGCATTCTAGAAACAAGCACATGGTGACAGGGATCAGGCAGGCATGACCAATCAATCTATGCAGGTACAGATGGACAAACTATAGGCAGTGCTAGTGGCTTCGGATGCAAATAGGAAAATGAATAATACCCCCCACTGCCATATTTTGCTAAATTGAATGCAGTGATTGCATTCACATTATGTTATGCAATGACACTACTGTCATCATATTAAAAAATAAATAAAATAATTGGCTGCGGGCAGAGTTAGGAAATACCTGGGCCTAGGCCCAGGTAGGACCATGTGTGGATACGCCCCTGCCCATAAGACACATGCGCGCACACATGCATGCGCATTTGCGTGCACGTGTGCAAAGCGCACAGACACACTCACTATTAAAACATGCAGACTATAGCCTATTTAGAAACAGGGTTTACAATATTTGATCGTATCCATAAAAGTCAAAAACAGTCTGTGGGGGCCAAGGGGCCAAGGCCCCCATGAGGAATTGGACCAGGGGTCTCTGCCCCCATGAGGAATTGGACCTGAATGTATATATTCGCCTCGGTTCATACCGCATCAGGTCGCGCCGCGCCCGTTCGCGCAATTCTCGTCTTGCATTGACTTTGTATGTAATCGCGCCGCTCTAACCATTCAAGTCTGGCACCTTAACACCTCTTTTTTCCTCACTGTCCCCATGTACACATGGTAAATGGTGCATTTATATAGCGCCTTTACATATAGATTGTGCATTACATTCACCCATTCATACACCGATTGCAGCGGAAGCGATGCAAGGTACCAACCAGCACATCGGGAGCAATTTGGGGTTCAGTGTCTTGCCCAAGGACACTTCGACATGTAGACAGGAGGAGCCGGGATTCGAACCGCCGACCCACGGATCATTGGACGACCTGCTCTACCTCCTGAGCCACAGTCGCCACAGTGATCTTCGTATATAGAGACGGCCACATATGGAGCGTGTCACAAGGCGTGACGGACTGACAACCAGACATGGTGGCATGCAGATCAGGCATTGAAATGCTAATCTGGGTGCTTGTTTCAATGTTTTCACCTGCCAGGTAGGTAAGGGTATGCATGCATACAGTACTGTACTCTGCTTAGGCTTCTTGTTCACAATGAAACCACCACCAGCAAGAACACCCTGGCTGGAAACAGCGATGCCATGCCAGCCTGCCGTTGAAACCTTCCGCCGTCCCAGTGACAGAACACACACAGCACCCGCCGAGGCGGACAGGACTAGCCTGCAATCATGGCATTTAAACATGCTCTTCTGTTTATAATCTAAACACTGTGACACGTTTGACAGTGTGAGAGGGAGAGAGAGAGGGAGAGAGAGAGAGAGAGAGAGAGAGAGAGAGAGAGAGAGAGAGAGAGAGAGAGAGAGAGAGAGAGAGAGAGAGAGAGAGAGAGAGAGAGAGAGAGAGAGAGAGAGAGAGAGAGAGAGAGATTATTATTTTTGTTTGATTGTATTGTTCCATTTTGGCAATGTAAACAAATGTTTTCTCATACCAATGTGAGAATGTGAGTAATGGGTTATATGCACACAGTATAAACCTGCATCCAGACAGTTATGTCACGAAGATGCAAGATGAAGCTAAGGCCAAATCCCAATCTGCTCCCTTGCTGACTCAATGAGCCCTCACTGACTTAGCTGCTCGTTCATGTGAAGTCTGCGAGGGCTTGAGGGATGTCCCCTTTGAAATCGGTAAATCAGTGAGTGCTCAGCCCCGCCCCTTTATGTGCCCTTTGCCAAAGTCAGCATCGATGCTGACTTTGGCTGACTTTGGCAAAGAAATGACCCACAGTTCATAGCGTTACCAGGGGAATGAGGGGGATCCTCCGAACGTCAATCATTTAAGTATGCAAATGAGTTATGTATCGCGGTTAGAATGTCAACAAACACAATAGTGCTTTCTCACTGTTCTCATGTATAAATAGGCCAAGCATGTAGGCACTGGCTGTGAATAAGGACAGTTTTTATAAAGTGATGCATGAATGGCGGACTAATATTCAAAGTGCTGTCCCATTCCTTTCACAACAATTTGGAGCCCTTGCAGCCTCTCACCCTCAAGCACTTACAGCTGACGTCACTATAAAGTCAATGAGGGTTCAGGGCTCAGGGCTTGAGGGAGGCAATTGGGATTGGGTTTAAGAGCAGGAGTCACTTCCTGGTTTTTGACAAGGACTGTCTAAAGAGGACGAGAAGCGAAGACAACATGGCGTCGTGCGGTCGACGCCATGTTGCTCCATGGTGCTCCATGGAAGGAAAGAAACATGCGCAGTGGGCTTTATGCAGCCAACACTTCCTCGTTCAGCTTCCTTGGTCTCAACTGTGCATGTTTCTTTCCTTCCATGGAACACCATGTGAGCAACATGGCGGCGCCCTTACGGTCTTCGCGTCTCTGGTGGATGGAAAATGAAGCTTGTGCACGGCTGCAACTTGCAGCATGGGCGCCCAATAGCAATTGCTTTGAACTTCTCACTCATTCTCACCACTAGGTGGTGCTACAGCACCTGCACTTTGCCCTCTGGACAGAAATGTGCCCTTTTGTACAGTGTACAGTATTGTAGGCTTACAGTGTGTGGACCATGGTGACATTGATCAATTCTTGATAAAAAAGCTTCTAATATATTATTTATGCCCCAAAATATATAAATCTCACACTATTAAGGCAACCGGCTGCACAAGGTGCCCGTTTTTTCACTTCAGTACCTGCCCCTCTAAATGTCTGTGCACGCCACTGTTGACACTGTATATGGATTCATTGGAATGGGTCTGTATTCATGAGTGCACCATGTATAAGCTCATACAAACATTTTATAATAAACAAATGTGCAGACTGCATATTGTCTCATAGTTTGAACTACAATTATGATACTTCAATATTGAAAGAATATTAGGAATTAAACTGTATCGGAGTATGTTGTTATTCCACAAGGACAATACAAAGCTGGGCCTCTTCTAACAATTGCACACCGCCGCGAATCACAATGCGTTGAAGGCCACGTTCAATTGCATTGTAAAGGGGGGCCTCTGTTCCATGTTGCTCTGTCAGGAATTTAAACAATAGGGTCATGTACTCTTTGGGTGTGTGGTCAGGTATAAAAGAGAAAGGGCCGGCATTGAGGTAACGGTGCAATCGTTTTTAGACCTATAGGGTAGACACTACAACCATGACCATGGGAAAGGTGTGAAACATTTCTTTTGACTATTGTTAAGTGTGATTTAACATGGTTTTAATCCATTAAAACCACAAAAGCATCCGTGCCATTTAGTTTTTTTGCACTGGCTATTCAAAAGTAGCAGATATACAAGCTCACGGCTCGTCACATCTGCTATTTTTGAACATTCATGAAGAATCTTGAAAGTCTGAGAACTGCTGGTTTAGAAGGCATTTGTGTAGAATCGGCCTCAGGTCTTAATGGGTTAAAGGAATGTGTATTATGCTAGATATATACGTATATTTGTGAGACCTGCAGCATTCATAAAAAAGCTTTATTATAATTATATATTTTTTTTTCTCAGATCATCTTCTACGAGGACAGGAACTTCCAGGGTCGTTCCTACGAGACCAGCAATGACTGTGCTGACATGACCTCCTTCCTGAGCAAGTGCCACTCCTGCAGGGTGGAGAGCGGCTGCTTCATGGTGTATGATCGTTCCAACTACATGGGAAACCAGTTCTTCGTCAAGAGGGGAGATTATGGAGACTACCAGCGTATGGGAATGAGCGATTGCCTCAAGTCCTGCCGCATGATCCCCATGGTAGTTTCTTTTACCTGTTTGCATCGTCACCTAAGCTTCACGACACCACACTGAACTATTTAACTGAAAAAGGTCCCAAGATCTACAAATATAGATTGAATCGTATTATGTAGCCTACTATCTATGACAACAGCTTCTTCAGTTTTAGCTGATAATTTTTTTGGTTTCTTCACACTTGTCCCGTCTACAGCACAGAGGCCAGTTCAGGATGAGGATCTACGAGAGGGAGAACTTCGGCGGACAGATGCACGAGCTGATGGACGACTGCGACAACATGCAGGACCGCTTCCAGATGAACAACTGCCAGTCCTGCAACGTGATGGACGGCCACTGGCTGATGTACGAGCAGCCCCAGTACAGAGGCAGGATGTGGTACATGAGGCCCGGAGAGTACAAGAACTTCAGTCAGATGGGCAACATGAAGTTCATGAGCATGAGGCGCATCATGGATTCCTGTTATTAGTGCAACCGTGTAAAAGTGTATACAATAAAAAGTGAATGCATTTCTTCAAAAAAAAAGAAAAGGCTTCCTGGATTACTTACTGCATCACAAAGGATATAATTTCACAGAATCAGAATAGTATTTTTTTCCAAAACAATTAACTAAGAAAGGGAGGGGGGGAGGGGATAAGCAGGAAAAATAAAGAAAGTTTGAGCGTTTGAGGGCTTTCTTTTGTGTGATTCTTAGATATTTAAGTTGTTGCCACAAACGGTACAACCAAGGTCTCTCACTGTACATGCTTTGCTACAAAATCAGCAGCATAGTACAGAACTCATGATACAATTAGGCCTATATTGTACATGTTCTATAGGTGTTGCAATTACTGTACTGTAAGTAGAACAGAGCAAACATCCAGCAGACAGGCATGAGTGGCTTACTATGGGTCACTACATTTTACTCCATAGGACGGCAGCAGCATGCAGCTTTATACTCTATTTCACTTCATAAGGGTTTCAACACTTAAGTTCAGACCAGAACAACCCAGATGAATCTGTAATGTCTTCTATACCAATCATGCCAAACATACAGTATGATTCTGTATTCACAATGCATATATAAATATACAGTGTATTAATACTCTATCTACAGAGCAATCTTCGTTCCTACTCTCACCTATGATCGTTAAGTGTGGGTCATGACCGAAAGAATAAGGTTGCGGATACAAGCGGCCGAAAAAAGTTTTCTTCGACGGGTGGCTGGCATCTCCCTTAGAGATAGGGTTAAAAGTTCAGTCACGTGAGAGAGAGTCGGGGTAGAGTCGCTGCTTCTTCGCCTGGAAAGGAGCCAGCTTAGGTGGTTCGGGCATCTGGTTAGGATGCCTCTCGGGCGTCTCCCTAGGGAGGTCCTCGATGCACGTCCCACTGGGAGGAGACCCCGGGGCAGATCAAGATGCAGTTGGAGGAAACACATCGACTCACTGGCCTTGGAACGTCTCGGGATCCCCCGGGAGGAAGTCACTAAATATTGCTCTGGACTACGACTCCCGACTACGGATAAGCGGTTGAAGATGGATGGATATTAATACTGTAAATACAGTATGGGCCTAGATGAAATATGACCTCTATGCCTTTAAAAAGGCATTATGTAAAGTTTAAATATTCAATAGCCCACTGAGGTATAATTGTATATGGCTTTTTGTTTCCCATGTATTGTCTCCATTTTATTTACAGATAACAGTCCAATTTAATTCTCGTTTATACATCATTTGACAATTATTATTGTTGACTAATTATATATGGATAGTGTGTGTGTGTGTGTGTGTGTGTGTGTGTGTGTGTGTGTGTGTGTGTGTGTGTGTGTGTGTGTGTGTGTGTGTTCGAATGGTTCATTTTTAAACTGATTAATCTGATAAAAATCGTATCGTGTGACAGCCCTATATATAGAATATATATATATATATATATATATAATTAGAATATGTTTTTTATAATGGATGCTCTCAATGTATCAAGGGTAGCCTATAACCATGGGAATTGTGTACATAAAGGAGTTCACTTTCAACATTGAGGCTATTGTTATTTATAAAGTGGTGATTCAGAATCCTGACAATTAAAACTATAATGTCTTTTGTAATTTGGCACCCACGCTATCTTTTCAAAAAGGCTGACAAGTCATTTTGACTAACAGCAATGTTTGTATTTCGGGAGGATATAAAAGAGCTACGCTTGGCAATCAGAATTTACAATGGGAAAAGGAAGGCACGTTTTTTTGCTAGAGAAATCTTTTGTTCTCTAGAATTTGGTAAAGGGTTCGCTTGAGAGAACAATACACGTCAAAGTCACGGCATTAAGCATAAGCTTTGATAAGCTCGCTTCCATTATGACTGATTTAATACATTTAGAAAGCCTAATCTTTGAAGTCTTTGAAGTTCTTACAAGTGTAGCCATAATATGCCAACCTGAATTTCATTGTAGCCATGCATGCACGTGCAATTCAATGTGTGTAAACTGTAAAGAGGGAGCTGAATGATAGGCTATAGCCTACTGTACACTAAAAGCACCCCAAATTAAACTGATACCATTACTTCCTGATTACACAGATTACAAGAGATGGAATACTGTAATGTACTGTGATTCTCCAAACTGTTAATAAATACTTCAATCAATACAAAAAGCAATACTTGAGCTACTGTGCAACTTTGCAATGTGACTCACATTGCAAATAAGCAACCAAAACAAGCCCAATGTCAATGAAGGGTAGCCTGGGTAGTCAATGGAGGGGTATTATTGCAACTCTAGATTCATCCCATTATTTTAAAAAAATCTAGAGTTGCAAATTGCGGCTAACCCTAACCGCAAGCACGGCGCAAGTTCGCGCATCGCATGACGGCAACAGCCCGTGACATAGGGCAGCTGCCGCCCCCCATCCCTGGCAGCGTCCCCCCATCCCTGGCAGCGTCCCCCCACCCCTGGCAGCGTCGCGGCTGATGCCGTTGCTGGAGAATGCACTCGCTCGCTCCTTCTGCAGCAATGTCTGTCCCTATGCCTGTTTAGAGTACCAACAGGTGTCACTGTTGAGCTTCACACTGTGCACAGCTGCATGATGGGAAGCTGAGTTTTTAGCAGCCATTACGTGATTTCGTGCGCGACAGTGTTACACAGTAGTGTTTGAACAATAATTAAAATACAGTTATAAGATGTGACCACTATGGAATAATAAAAGCAGAGCAATGGAATATAATATCCAATGTTCAAAGTTCAATAATTATTATAATTAATTATTCTTTCAGAGCAGCAGAGCATGCAATTCAGTTCAATGTTCAATGAAGCAAAGGGTTATTTCTTTCGTAGCTGTCCAGGTTAAAGCACTATAGGATGCAGAATGCAGAGCCATTAAAGGCCACAATTTCCAATCATTCGAATTTGAGTGCAGATTAAGTGGTTTGTGCATTAACTTCCCTTTCCAGGCAGTGGGGACACTGGGGGTCCATTTGGTTCCTTCTCCAATCCAGGTCCTCTCCTCTGTCCTCGCTGGAGTCCTCTTGAGTGTCACTCACATACCGTGTCTAGGGCAAAACTGGTTCAGTCTTCAACACGTGGCCTTTATATAGGGAGAGCCTTCCAGACAGAACCATGCAATGGCAGCCTGCAATGAAGTCATTAGTTCATGCCCTGCACCTGTTCAACTTACTCCTCTAATTAGAGTCATCAATGCTGGCTGCTTCCAAAACACTGCAACTCAAAATAATAATAAAGAAAAGCATGCTTGCACACAAAATCAACATTCACCCTTCTAGAACAATGCAAGAAGATTTTTGCACAATGCTCAATGCACCATATGCCTCATTAAATGCCATTAAAATGACAATGCCATTAAGATGAGTAAAATAAAGTTATTTTTCTTCTTCTGCCCAATAACAGCTATCCAAACATTTGTGTAGTTAGTTGATTAATTGACTTATTGTTTATTTGACTGACTGCTTGTTTATTACCACATGTCAGAGAGCTATCCATGGTGCTGAAGTCTGATAGCTTTTCTTTTACCTCTTTGCTTTTCTAATACACTACTAGTCTAAGTAACTTCTTCGAGTTCAGCAATAAAATCCAGCATAATTTTAGTAACATATAATGCTGTGTGTGTGTGTGTGTGTGTGTGTGTGTGTGTGTGTGTGTGTGTGTGTGTGTGTGTGTGTGTGTGTGTGTGTGTGTGTGTGTATGTGTGTGCGTGCCGTGCGTACGTACGTGCGTGTGTGTGTGTATATGCGTGCGTGAAGGCACTTCAGAACTAGTACATCTAGTAGTTATCCTCTTGCTTAACTGGTCGGAACTACTGAACTTTCGTGGAAAGGTTGGCTCTCATCCGCCCTTACTCTCTTGACCGGGGTCCCCCAGGGGTCTGTACCATAGAGGTACTTATAAACTAGACTAGGGTGGACTGCCCCGCCCCCAGCAATTCATTGCTACGAAAGTTGCTCAGTGGCGTTTGAAACACCCGGAAGAACGCTCTACTTCCGCATTTATCAAGAAAAATGCGGAAGTGCTAACTCGGCTGAATCGATTCATGAACGAGGGCTCTGTGTTAAACCCATAGAGTATTAAAAGGATAGAGACTGATCTGGCGCGAAGCTCCCCCCCCCCCCCGCTATTCATGTCAGTTGCTCAGTGGCATTTTGAAGCACCCGGAAGGACCGTCTATTTCCGCCTTTTTTCGCCGATTCAGCTAAATGCGGAAGTGCAACCGAGCGCTCAATGTTAAAGCCCAGCTGCACTGGGTGTCCTCGTCATGAATCCACGGGTCCGCCTGCAGTCCTTCCTCTTACCACTAGGGCCCAGTGCTTCAAAGTTGGAGTGCCTCACTGGCCCCTTGGTTAAACCCCAGCTGCATGCTCTTCCGCCTGCAGTTCCAGCTTTGGCCAGTATGGTAGGGCGGCGTCACAGTTTCCCAGCCACTCTGGAGGCCTGGTCTGTACATGGCTCCCTCATCATCAGGCAACTTCCCACAGCAGAGGAGAGGGAGGCGTCACAGTTTCCCAGCCACTCTGGAGGCCTGGTCTGTACATGGCTCCCTCATCATCAGGCAACTTCCCACAGCAGAGGAGAGGGAGGAGCGACCGACGCTGAGCTCGTTCCCAGCTCGGCGTAAAAGACCTCTCTGCCCTTCATAAGGTAACATGCCATTGGTCCGACCTCCCGTTTGTCCGACCTCCCATTGGTCATTACTATCCCTATCTCTAACCCTAACCTAAACATAACCGCAAGCACGGGAGCAAACACTGATGCCACACTGCTGAAGCTCTGGAGCCAGCCATGATGCCACACTGCTGAAGCTCTGGAGCCAGCCATGATGCCACACTGCTGAAGCTCCAACCTTTGGCACTGTGCTGCCCAATGGCCTACCCCTGCCATGGAGCACTATTAGCCTTGTACTATTAGCCTTGTGGCTTCCCTAACCCTGCCACACGTGATTAGTACTGATTACCACTTGTGTCACCAATGATACCAATTACGGTTAAATTCCATTAAAAACAGTCAGGGTGCAGCTATTGTTCGTGTTGGTTTGTTTGCAGTGTTGGTGGTCTATAGGTATTTAATCTAGTCTACTATTACAGTCATTCTTGTACTCACGTCTCAATGGATAATAGCATCCCTTTCCTATAATCCGCACAGGCTGCCCTGGGCAACAATCGTAGTGTCACTTTAAGCGCAGCTTGACACTGCAGCATTGATTGCCTATACTGTCTCTATATTATGTGTGTGAATACATGTACCGGTATTAGAACTACTGAGTTGTTGTTATAATTATTTTTATCAGAGAATTTGCAATAAAGGTCTCTAAGGACAACACATTAAAATAAATAAAGCATAGACACGTCACATGTATGAATTCCATATTACATTTATTTACTTTCGTAAACTATACAGTCTAGCACATATCGGCGATGCGCCTCATGCTCATGAACTTCATGTTGCTCATTCCACTTCCCATGTACATCTCCCTGAAGCTCTTGTACTCTCCGGGCCTCATGTACATCATCTTGCCTCTGAACTGGGGCTGCTCGTACATCAGCCAGTGGCCGTCCATCACGTGGCAGGACTGGCAGTCGTTCATGCGGTAACGGTCCATGATGGAGTCACAGTCCTCGATCAGCTCGTTCATCTGTCCGCCGAAGTTCTCCCTCTCGTAGATCCTCATCCTGAACTGGCCTCTGTACTGTAATGCCGCATACATGGACATTATTACTAACAAAGCATTGCTATACACGCTATAAATTATAGTACACACATAGTAAAACATTTCTGGTCTAACATGACAATCCTTACTGTACTGTAGTTTAAATGACATGGTAAACAGCACATAACGTTTCTTACCTGGGGGATCATTCTGCAGGACCTGAAGTTATCAAAAGTCAGTCCCTGGCTCATCATGCGCTGCATGTCATTGTACTCTCCCCTCCTCATGAAGAACTGCTGGCCCATGAAGTTCTCCCTCTCGTAGACCATGAAGCAGCCGCTCTCCACCCTGCAGGAGTGGCACCTGCTCAGGTAGGTGGACATGTCGGAGCAGTCGCTCATGCACTCATAGGAACGACCCTGGAAGTTCCTGTCCTCGTAAAAGACGATCTGAAACGGAGGAAAGTTTGGCAGTTAAGTTTTGTAGCCATCTTTCCAAAAATTATGCATTGACATACATTGAATTTGTGTAGCTATTGTTTTCTCTAATTGTGTTGGAATTGGTTTAGTTGTTGTTTTTTTTACATTTGTGTAAATTGTGTGTTATATTGATGTAAATACAGATTCTTTACCTTGCCCATGATGATAGTTTAGGTGGCTGCACAGTGGATGTATCAACTTGCTCTGCCAACTCCATGATTCCGGTTCCATTTTATACAAAACCCCGGGGCCATGTTGTGTTGTTATTCAAATGCACAAAGCTGATGAATTAGCAGTATGACTTTTGCTGAATGGTGCCGATAAATGTGTTACAATAGATGTCCATCCATACATTTCTGGCAGCAATGACCCCCATTGTCTATTATAAGCATAAGCATTGTGTGTCACCTACTATGAGTGAGAACATTCTACTGTACTGTACTGTACAGTATGTGGTCTGATAATCACTAATGGAAAGTACATGACCAGAGTGCACCCACATCATCTCTGCTCAGCGCACAAGAGAACATAAATTAAAATAGTAGGTGCTGCCCTAATTTTTTCTTTTTTTTAAAGATTTGTTTTTGTCTTTTCTACCTTTATTGATAGTATCAGGTGAAGATGGACGGGAGGGAGGGAGAGAGAGAGAGAGAGAGAGAGAGAGAGAGGGGGAGATACATGCAGCAAGGGTCGTCATGAACGGGACTTGAACACGCGATGCGCTGTCAGGCCGGAGCCTATGTGTGGCTGGACCACTTGGCCAGCGGGCGCCCCCAGCCCTGATTATTGATTGCCTACTATGTCACCAATAAAATTATTTACAGATTTTATTACAGAATTCAAAATAATTAAAGCTGCATTTGTGCTTTGGTATAATACTGTAGGGTGTGAGACAAGGTTATATTTATAACCTTTAGGCTTCATATAATATAACTTCATATAATATAATAATTTGTGACTTTGTAAACTATTATATTGTTGTATTTTTCTTATATTCATTTAGCAAGTACAGTTATGTAGAGGAGGCTGAACAAACAGCCAAAAAGGACAAGCACGTCTACCGCTGGGTGCTGGATCAAAATAAAGTCACAAATCAAGAAATGAAAAAAATCTGCAGACCATTTTATGCTCCCAAATATTTCTTTACTGAAGTGGTCTCAACAACCATTACGTATAGGCTACTATAGAGACATTAATGAAACAAAGAATATCATTAACAATATAAATGTTGACATTTAAATTATGTTTCACCATAAGGGGAAGAAACGTTCTTGTTTTGGATAATAATTTAGTGTGATCTGCATTGTTTTAAGGCTTATTGAACATAACAGGATCCATCATTGCATATCAAATGTTGTTATGCACCTGTACTTTATAACCACTAGTACTTTGATAACCACATTTTAAATCAGCATAAGGGCCTTTGCCAGTAGGGCCCCATGAGAAGATGATACTCGGCTCCTTTAAACATAGTATAATGATGAAATTAATAATGAAAGAACCAGAGTCAACTACTTAAAATGGTGGTGGGGTTCTTCTGTCAATCTAATTTGTGTAAAAATCGATAATTGTCTTCACAGATTACATTCGTTATAGTGGTGTTTCTTTAGTTCAGTTTCAGTTTGTATTAATAGTGCAACATCACCCCAAGGGGTCTCTGTACAGTTCACAACAAATTACAACACAAAACACAATAAGCAAAGAATACACAGTGTAAATGTGTATTCTGTATCAAACAATCAATATGATTGATACAATGACTGATAAGACTAGGGTTCATGAAAACTCCTTGTCCACACACTATGGGGACTTTACAGCGCTTTATGACAGCCCTGCCCATCAATGTTCTCATAGTGTCAAGATACTGTGGTAGAATATTTTATGTTTGAGGCATAATTACATCACAATTAGCCTACAGACACATCTTATGTCCTTTTTATTATGGGTTAGAAGTCGCAAAGTAAAAGCACTGCAAACATGTTTTCTATATTTTCCTCAATTCATAAGAACCCCACTAAATGTACGTAGCCATGTACTCTTGATACACATGACTAGAGAGAGAGATGAGAGGCAACGAGACAATCTTAGGCAAGAAAAGATAACAAATTCCAAAAGCTGGTTAAAAATTCAATATCTTTAATAAACTAAAGGGTAGGTATTTACAGGCAAGTATTAGCAAAATGGCTAAAAGTCAGAGACCCTTCTGAAGGAGCCGACAATGGCACAGGTGGCACACCATTCACGGTATCTCCTGTACTCCCCGGTCCTCAGTAAGTACTGTCTTCCTCGGTAGTTGGGGTATTCATAGAAGATCCAGTAGCCATTCATGACGTTACAGGAGTAGACGTGGCGATGGTGGAAACGGTCCGACACACAGGGACAGTCGTCCATGAACTCCATCATGTGACCACTGAAGTCGGCCTTCTCATAGATACGCATCCTATATGAACCACGATACTGTGGAACCAATAGAGAAAAAAACAATCACAATGTAAAGAATAACACATCAATTCCAGCACAAATGAGAACTATTATGTTACATTTTTTTTTAAACTAACTCCAGACTGTGAGGCAATAGTTCCTCTGGTTACGCGCTTAGCCTACAGTGTGTCTGTTGTGGCATCAAATGATGGGTGCTTACCATTGGAATCATGCGGCAAGAACGAATACAACTACTGAAGCCCATCCATCTCTGGTAGTCAGCATAGTCCCCTCTTCTCATGAAGTACTGATGGCCCATGTAGTTGGGCCGTTCGTAGATCATGAAGCAGCCGTTATCCACCTTGATGGAGTTACAACGGCTGAAGTATGAGTGAAGGTCTGTGCAGTCATTGCTGCACTCATAACTCCGACCCTGGAAGTTCCTGTCCTCGTAAAAGATAATCTGTATTTTGGAAATAAAAGTCAAGAGCAAACAGCTTAAAATATTGTATTTAGTGGTTGAAAAATTGGCTTCAGACAATTGGGAGAAAAGAATAATGTTCTGTATCATAGGCTAAATAAAACAATACAGAGAGCAGGATAGTGACACAGCTTACAGTTCATTTTGACAGAGAGGAAAATAAGTCCTACTTACCTTGCCCATGATCTCCACTGGAGAGACTCCACATGTTTTCAGTGGGTTTTATACTCTACCTCTTGACAAACAAAGTATTGTTATTCAAATGCTCACAGTAATAATTGAAGGCTACTAGCACATGTTTACCTTTTTGTTACAGCACAACATTGAGCCAGAAATATGGATTTGTATCTGAAAAAAAAGGGATAAATAATTAACTGGTTTGGTGTTTTGACACGCATGGACAAAGGAAAAGACTAGTATGGTATCCACACGTCCAATGGACAATGGCTACAGAACAATATGGAACACCCCTTTTGCATTAAATATGTTCCGTAACTGAGCAGGAAGCCATTCACTCTCCCTAGTGGTCTGCATTGGCAGCCCTCATGTATGCAAATAAACATACAGAACTATTACGCTACTCAACTGAACAATTTTAATTTGTCATGATTTGTATTGTGTTAATGTACTGTATGTGCCAAGATTTTAATTGTCATATTTTTCTTTAATTTTGGCCATCTCTTCAACTACACACTCAAATGTTTTCAAAACTGATGTGTTAATGGACTACAATTCCCTTGCTCTACCACAGCCATACAGTGTGTTATTGTTTGAATCGTACCCAAGTTATACCACATGGAAAACAGCTCTGTTGTTTTCATTTCAGATATGTATCTCATTGGCTGTATAGCTGGTGGTTAATGTAAGATTTACACTGAAAACTGTTTACTGTTTACAGTGAAAGGCGTATTATATTGCCTGGAATCTACTGGCTACGTTGTACCCTACAGTTGAACCTCTGTTACTTAACTCTGTGGATGATCAGACGTACGTATTCTGTAGATTCAGAAATGGTATTTTTTATAAGCAAGTAATGAATTGTCTGGCAAATTTGTATTATTCCATCACTGCAAGGACCTTAACAGTTGCAATAGTAAGTCAGTCGGTTAATTTGGACCATAATAGATGTCGTATAAGACAAGTTTATGAAAGCCATAACAAAACTGTATGCCATAGAAAGTCATTGCATCAATTTGGACCATAACATATATTGTATGATATATAGCAGATCAGTATGTTATTTTGGACTATAAAACAGATATTGTATATATATATACCATATTAAGTCAGTCCATTAATATGGACCATAACATTTATAGTTTATTAAACCTTTGAATTTCAAGGACCTCAATAACTCAGAGAGTATACAAATGGAACCAAATGGATCCTTACAGGCCCATTTGGTTCCATGCTCTCAGCTTTACAGACTTGTAAGGGTTCCTTTAGAGAAAAAAGTAAAGAGATCTTTATAGTATGTGGTATATTATACCACATACTATAAAGATCTCTTTACTTTTTTTCGTTTTTTATTTTTTATTACATCCATTTCATTTCAAAAGTATCTCTTTTGTCAAAGTTTGAGTGATCAAATGGAAAACATTAGTATGAATTAGTTAAAAAGAATCTCTCCAGTGTGGAGAGATATTATAATAAATATATTAGTATTACTTATCTATATAGTATGCATACTATGTAATACATAATGTTGTGCAGCATTTCAAAGACATTTTCGGATCCATATTTTCTGGTTCATATTTTTCTTTCCTTAAGTATCAGTATGTGACAGTGATACACAGTTCAAATTGACTGCACATTCTACTGACTGCACTGCAAGTAAATTACACATCTCTGGAATGTTTTTCTGTAATAAGCTAGGGATTTAACTATAATGTAGAGCAGGGATACTCAAATATATTTACCTGTGGGCCACATTACAAAAATGGCAAGGGGCCACGGGCCAGTAGATAAAATTACGACATTAATGATACTTGATAACTTCTCTCTTTCAATTGCTTTATTGCCTGTCCAATTCTCCATGAGTAGCTGTCTGTCTGTCTGCCTGTCTATGAGTAGCTGTCTGCCTGCCTGCCAGCCAGCAAGTTGGTTAACAGAAAATAAATTGTTATGGCTGAGTAAAATAAAATACAATAAACACAATTTGCCTGAAAATAGATTACCCAGCTATGACCTTTTTCATGAAAAAAAATGAGTAGTGATATGGCTGACTGAGTAAAATGAGCAATTTCTGCAATTTCCGCAATTTCCATTTCCACCATTTCCGCAATTACAATTTCCGCAATTTCCATTTCCGCAATTTCCGCAATTTCCATTTCCATTTCCAACTATTAATGGCAGCTGGGTTTCATCATTCAAATAAAATAGAATTCTGTCCGTTTAGCTATAAAATTATGTCAGGGAATAGGGATACACAGTACATGTCTTTCATTTGCATTGCATCTCCCCCCCCCCCCCCCCCAAGCTTTTATTTTCGTTCGAGTAATAGTACAACTCTAATAGTATTACTTATAATAATGTAATTAAAGATAACTTCATTCAGATATATTTATTTTTATTTCATTTTCCAGATTTTTTTTTCTTCTTTTTTTTAGATTTTCATTGGTGGGCCAGTCATAATGGTCCCGCGGGCCTGATGTGGCCCGCAGGCCTGAGGTTGAGTATCACTGATGTAGAGTATAAGCTATATCAATTATGTTCCTATATTATTTAAATAAAGGTAACGTATAATATACCCTATTGAATAATCCTTATCTTACCACCCGCGACCCGACTACGGAAAAGCGGTTGAGGATGGATGGATGGATGGATTATCTTACTGGCATATACGGTAATATATTTACAGTAGTTTAAAGTAGTAGCAGTTTAAATTAAATAGTGCAGAAGAGTTTGTTTACACAGAATACTCAACCAATATCAACTATAGGCCATAGAATGAGACTGACATAACCAGAAGCTTTATGTTTTGTTTGGTCAATGTTTATTTAAGACAGAGAGGCAAATTAGTTGTCGAGGATCCTTCTCAGGGAGCCAACCCTGGGGCTAACACCACCCCAATCACTGTATCTCCTGTACTCTCCGGGCCTCAGGTAGCACGCTCTGCCCTTGTAGCTAGGCTGTTCGTACATCAGCCAGTGGCCGTCCATCACGTTACAGCTAATGTCAGCCGTTCGGAGGCGTTCCTGGACATTGGGGCAGTCGTCGACCAGCTCGAGCATCTGTCCAGCCAGGTCAGCGTGGTCATACAGCCTCAGCCTGTAGGAGCCTCGATGCTGGCACATAATAATCGCACACTCAGTTACTATAACAAGACAGGGTGAATGGTATTCAAAGCTAATTCAGGTTCGTTTTCAGTAGTAATGGGAAGAGGTAAAAGAGTTATTACCTCCTTCCAAATGAATGTCTATTATTTGGATGAACCAAATATTTATCAAAGGCGATATGCATTGTATTGGGTACACCGATAAAATGTAAACATTTCAGGAAATAATTTATGATCAATGGAGGATTACATGAATACTGTCTGGGCATTATGGCTGGTGAACAAATCATTGTAGTATTATGCAGTTTAATTAGTTGAAGTGGTTCTAGATAAATTCATAAAATGTATAGTGACATTAACATATATATATATCAATATATATCTACAAAATTATACTAATAATGCTGTGTGCTGTGTGTGTGTGTGTGTGTGTGTGTGTGTGTGTGTGTGTGTGTGTGTGTGTGTGTGTGTGTGTGTGTGTGTATTCTTCTTTTTTTATTATTATGCACCAGGTCTATGTTAGGCCATTGCCACATGTCCGTGTAGCTAGCTGAAATTGACAGATTTCTGGCAAGTGACATGGTCAGTCCAGTTGCGTCACCTACCAGGGGAATCAAACGACAAGATCTGATGCAGTCATTGATGCCAATCATGCGCTGGTTATCAGCGTACTCTCCCTTCCTCAGGTAGTATTGGTTTCCCGTGTAGTTGACCCTCTCGTAGACCATGAAGCAGCCACTCTCCACCCGAATGGAGTTACACCTGGTGAAGTAGGAGTGAAGGTCGGAGCTGTCACTGCTGCACTCATGAGAGTGTCCCTGGAAGTTCCTGTCTTCATAGAAAATTATCTGTAACACACACACACACACACACACACACACACACACACAGTCACACACACACACACACACACACACACACACACATGCACAAGAACACACACACACACACACACACACACACACACACACACACACACACACACACACACACACACACACACACACACACACACAGTAATGTTCAATACATTGTATGCATTCTAATTCAGAGGTAAAAGCCACTGTCTTGTAAATGAAAGAGACATACGTAAGGATCTCAGTGAGGAACACCAAAGCAATTTTTTTTTTAATGTAAGATCAAATGTGTATTTATAAAAGAGGAGATAAAATGAGAACGATGCTTTACCTTCCCCATGGTCATGATCAGGCTGTATTACTGCTCAGTGCTGTCCGTCGGGCCAAGCCACTGTCCTTTATATAAAAAAAAGAAATAAAAGGGCAGCTGTGTGATTGCACAGCATAAAGTATTGTCATTCAAATATATCCCTCATAGTGATGATGGATCAGGGGTGGGGGTCTGTGGGTGCAACGATCTGTTTATGTACAGTATCCAATGATTTATTGTTCATTCCCTACGTTCATCACAATTCTCCTCGAAAACACTACAGCACACTGGACCGATACAGTACAGTTCACACTACGTAGTCTCAGCAAAAATATGGCAGATGTGTAATAGGGTCTTGTACATTGCATTGGGCAGTAAAGATAATACAATAACACTTTACTGTTTGGAACGGTATGGGCCGACAACGTAATAGAGAATAATAAGATCTTCAGTATCATTTGATTTCATGAAAGTTAACAATAGGAAGAGTTTGAATTGAATTCATTGACTTGGGTGCACTTTATGATGAAGCCAATGCTTTTTGTACTTTTTCTGTTTTGTATGTCATTACTGTGTCAACATTACCCCAGGTGTGGTTATAATATTCGAATATGTCTTCCATGTGACTTTTTGGTTTCTTCCTGAAAGTTAAAAGCCTTTGAGTCATAAGGAAAATTCAGTACTTTAGTGACATCATGACCCTAACCCCTCCCCCATTATCATACAACAAGTTCAGGTGGGTGGTGCTAAGGTATACCAGGTATACTTAATGGTGGGTGTGGCCACATAAAATCATCATTTTAACACATGATGTGACGCCTGAGATTCGACTCTGGCCTCCCACGTGAAAGTCCAACATCTTAACCACTAGACCAAAGGGATATCCCTGGGATATTAGACTTTTGAGGCCATCAGGCAGAGGCAGCCACTCCGCTACACTCACTTTCTATTTTAAATAAATCTTCCTCCTAGTATAATCATAGTGCCTGATGATATTTTAGGGAGGCATGCACTCCATCTTCAACGTAAACAGATATAAATATGATATTATTATAACCAGTGGCAATCCAGTAACAATGTATGTGTTTGATCAGAACAAGGACAAAGACCTGACCAATGATTGTCCGATGACCTTTTTGTGTCTCTTCAGTCCAAAAGTTTAGGGTCAAAGTAGACCATATTCAAAATGTAATTTGATATCCAAGTTTATATCCAAGTCTTATTCCTGGAAGTAGGATGATGTAATAGAGAGGATGGTGACCTGCAGAGAGATTTACTAAAAGGCTACAATGCGTCTGATGGAGCCCACTCTGGCGGTTCTGCCACCCCATTCGCTGAATCTTACATACTCGCCGGGCCTTATCAAGTACATCCTCCCCTGGTAGTTTGGGTTCTCATAGAAGATCCAGTTACCGTCTCTTACATTGCAGGAAAAGATATTGTTCATGTTGAAGCGGGCCATGACGCAGGGGCAGTCTTCTTCCCCAAGATCCATGATCTTACCGCCAAACTCTATCCTCTGGTACAGACACAGGTTGAATGACCCAGACTCCTGGTTGTGAATGGTATAAGTCAGTAAGATAGACAACTTGTCAGTCAATCAAATAAATCATGCATATAATCTTATTTCAATTGCTGCAGTCAATAAAATATGCCAGATAAAAGACTTAAAGGCCCTTACAGACTACTAGAGAAAATGTGATCCTCACCCCTTCTAAAAGCTTGTTTATCTCATTTAACCACTTGCAACCTGGCATCTCTATTTTGGGCATGTAGCATGTAACATTTTATTTGTATTAATATTACTATTAATATTACTATTAATATTACTATTAATATTACTATTAATATTACTATTAATATTACTATTAATTAATAATAATACAACAAACATTCTGGTTAAGTAGGCCTATGTCATAAGGTGTTTTCCCAATATTTACAGAGCTTACCCTGGGGATGTGGCGACAGGAGCTGATGGAGTCATTAACACCCATCCAGCAGTGGTAGTCAGGGTACTCTCCCTTCTTCAGATAGTACTGGTTTCCCGTGTAACCAGCCTTTTTCATACATCATGAAGCGTCCACTCTCCACCTTGATGGAGTGACAGCAGTTATAAGTGGCAAAGCAGGTCCATGCAGTCATCGGTGCACTCACAATGGTGGCCACAAAAGCCCTCGTCTTCATAGAAGATAATCTAGACAATATGAAATGCTGCTATTAAACAGTTATATAAATGTTCCCTTTCAGTTTCTGCAATACACAAAATCCACATTAAACTGTTAATATAAATAGCTATAGGCCTATACAATATCTATGATAAACAATATTGTTATACTGCATGATGACTACTAGACTATACATTATGATAAAAACTCACAAATTATTTCAAATAAGTTTCAAGATCATCAAATGAAAACCCCTAAGAAAACAACTTAATAAAGGTAACAATAAACTTGAATAATTATTTCCTGCAATTCTGTTTACCTTCCCCATGTTAGCTGGTTGGACGGACTCTGTCGGCCTTGTCCTGTGCGGTCCATCCAGCTCATTGAAGACACACCTGTCACATAGGCTATATTATAGTGAATGCAAAATGCAAACTCTGCGTGTGTCATTCATATTGTAATAGCCTTTTGCACTTGCCACACACAGTGACCCCCACCCCCCCAAAAAAGAGATTATTTAAAGTAAGTGTTTTCATTAGTGTTTGGGGTCATTGTTATAGACATGAGCAATTACTGAATAGCAACTCCAGTTGTTTTATTTTCTTTTTCTTTTTGCGTGGGAAATTTAAGGAAATTAACATTCCCTCACACAGCTAGTCCTTATAAGTGATATGTATAGCCTACGTGATATATTTAAATCAAATATACAGGAGTATTTTCACATATCGAAAGATGAAAGCTTTTCATGACTTTCATTTTTATTATAACTCAGCCTGTTTTACTCTGAATTCCACCAACATAATAGCTGATATTTGGACCAATCTATTTGACCATACAATATTTGAAATTCAGTTTCTTTGTTTTTATTCTTCTTTGTTCTATTAAACAATTAATTCATAATTTGGATGTTTAATACACTGCTAATCATTCTACTGCCCTCTGGTGGTTAAAAATATACAAACAGTAACATTCAGAATACAACAGCAAATTTGGTGTGGAGTTTCTTCCTTGACCTGTTCGCAGTGTGTTTAGGCTTCATACCAATTGGTTCATGATTTATAGCATTTAGTGCAAAACAGGCCCCTCCCGCAAACTTTGAAAGCCTCATAGCTAATCAGAAAGGAATCTGAAAAAGCTGAGATATCATGACCATGAGACCATGAAGACCATAGAGGTGATTAAGAGATGATCATATGTGTACGTACCATTTGCATGCGCTTTGGACGAAATCTGTAGGAGTATAACAAAAATCGCACCCGTGCGAACTCAGTGGCGGTGGAACTATACTTACTACTATACTGATTTGATTGTTTATTACATAGTGACTATAATACTGTATTATAGTACTCATATAGTGTGTGTGGTGCCTTGGAGTGCCTTGGAGGCGCCAAGCACAGTTGTTGACATAAGCTGCAGGAGCCCAGCTGTCCTACTCAGACAGGGGTCAAAGGTTCTACTCACTCACACTCACACTCACACACACACACACACACACACACACACACACACACGCTGTCTCTGTACTCAGACATGCAGTAGGACAGAGTGAACGTACCGGTATGTATCACAAGTCACAACAGTCTCTACAAGGGATATTTCACTTTAAAAAAAACATTTGGTCATTTTATCGTCTACGCTGGCTTATGTGAAAAGCCGTTTTTTTAAGTTGCTTGATTCAGTAATTAGATATTTTATATTCACTGCCAGATTTTTTTGAGCTCTAGAGGAGGTTATTTTCCAATGATTAAAAATAAATTAAAATAGTAAACGAAAAACCACGGCCTCTCAAGGACAATATCAGTCAGCAGAAAAAAGGTTGGGTATATTTCAATTAATCTATCATGGTTAAAATGGAGTTTTAAGTTTGTTTTAAGTGGTAACTGTCTGGGGTGTTTTTTGAAAATGAAATATCTCTTTAAGTTTAAGTATAAATATAATCTATATTATATAATATTAATATTAATAATATATTAATTATATTAATATTAATATTATATATATTATTATTATGGGTCAAGCCCCATGGGCATAGACCCCTTATTGTTTCTGTGAAATTTCCACCATTTTAGCAGTTCTGTGCTATCATTCTTCACGAAATTCGGCACAATGGCAGAGGATCCCTCAGGAACTGAAGCTCACACTCATTCGTCAAAATACCTCTGACCTAAATAAATTGTTATGATTTGCTCCATCCACTTTTCATCCTTTTTTACCGCATTTGTTCCATACATGCGAATGGAGTCTATAAGCCTGGTTACGGGACTACATCGTTGACAGACAACCCCTTGTATGATGTATGATGATACGAGCGCCCCTCACTTCACACAAGTGTGATTTTTTTCTTATTTTTTTGGGCTGGACCTCGTCTAATAGCTGCTTGCAGTTAAAGTAATTTTACTTAAGCCGGTAAATAGATTACCGGGTATGCTCTCTGCTCAACTGAACCAGTCTACCCCCAGAGTTGTTTGTACCAAATTAGATTTGCCATTACCTCCTACAATAAGTCCAATACATAAAGTACATTCATTGTGGTAAAATGTATTGTTTATATAACATAGGTAAATACACCTGGTGAAAATTAATCAACACAATGCTGCATACAGCTCATGACTCATGGACAAACAAGATAATGTTGTACACTGGGCACTGTTTTTATAGATAGATAATTGGATGGATGGATAGACAGACAGACAGACAGACAGACAGACAGACAGACAGACAGACAGACAGACAGACAGATTAGCTCACACGTCACAAGTCACTTGTATATCTGCTACTTTTTTTAACATATTTTAATTAAATTTAGCGATTTAAAAAATCTAAGATGTAGCTAAAACTATCTTTACATCTGTGTTTTTCATGCTCACTGTAAATATGATGTACAGAGTTGAGAGTTCATTCTAATGTTATGGAGGGACAAATACTGTTCGGAAAATTACTTTCAGATGGACTCTAGAGACTAACTACAAAGACATTTCTGCAGTCATTTAATAGATAACGCTTGAGTCTTGAGGCGTGTTTAGTGTCAATGCTGCTAGTATTTTATTGAAGCCGCTGATCAGAGCTAGGAAGTCAGGCCCCGCTCCCATTATGTCTACACCGGAAAATGTGCCCTCCAAAAGCAGAGAGCAAGAACAAAACTGAAAACACTTGAGCACTGACGCCATTTTATTCAGCGTGTGTGACAAGGCAAAGAGGAGACACTTCACGAGCACGTTGCTGTCTTTAGAGATCCATGATGCGTCTGATGGATCCAATCCTGGGGCTCATGCCTCCCCAGTCGCTGTACCTCCTGTACTCGCCGGGCCTCATGTAAAAGTGACGGCCCCTGTAGTGGGGCTGCTCGTACATCAGCCAGTGACCGTCCATCACGTTGCAGGAGTTGAAGTCGGACATGTTGAAGCGTCCCATGAGGTCGGGGCAGTCGTCGTTCAGCTCACTCATCTGACCTCCCATGTCGAAGCGGTCATACAGACGCATGCTGTAGCTACCACGGTGCTAAACGGGGACAGGGACAATAGGTTCAAGCAGTTGTTATAGGTGAACAATGGTATTTTGTGACAATGACGTTGACATACATAGACATCACTTTGTTGTCTCAGACAATAATGCATCTTTACTCGGAAGTACATGCATTTTGGTGGTATGCAACTTCTACTCTCCGTCTCACTTCAAATGTGTACTTCATTATATCATAATGTGATAGTGTAATTCACTATCACATGCAAAATTACTGTGCTCCATGTAACATTGTTCTCTGAGATGAGAAACAGTTTTGTCAACACCTTCACATACAGTGGTATATCAATTCAGGAGTTACAAAATAACACTTGCAGTAGCTGCTTTTAGTTTCGAAAGACTTAAAGCTCAATGTGTTATGGAGCAGCCATTTGAATGTGCTTTCATAAATGAATGCACCATTTTATACTTCATAAGACAATGTCACGCAGAAGTAGTGGAAGTCGACGATAAGTTCCAAACTTGTCTTATCGGAAACATGTCAAAGGTTTTCGAAAGATCTTCACCTATAAAATGCCATGCCCAAAATAGGAATTATATAAATATTTATGCATTAACAAGATCTAGTGACTAAATAATAACTACATTGTATCTGTTGGGACACAGATTTCTCTCTCTCTCTCTCTCTCTCTGGACATAGAAATTTCCATTTCCTGAAAAATAACAGTAACAAAATAGAAGGTCTCCAATCGACAGCAAAGACATATATTAGGACATACCATGGGGATCATGCGGCAGGACCTCACACAGTCACTCATGCCCATCATGCGCATGTAGTCGGCGTACTCTCCCTTCCTCATGAAGTACTGGTTCCCCATGTAGTTGGAACGGTCGTAGATCATGAACATGCCACTCTCCACCCTGATGGACTGGCAGCGGTTAAACATGGAGTGCAGGTCAGCACAGTCACTCATGCACTCATGGTGACGGCCGCCGAAGTTCTTGTCCTCGTAGAAAATGATCTGATGGAGGGGAAATAAAGCAGTGGTTCACATTTAGCAGACAAGCAAAATACAGGCCACAATTTCATCAATTTTGTCCAGCACTCAGGATAAAAAAAGACACATTTGACAACAATGTGAGAAATAAAAGTTATAGCATGGTGTCGTTGCTGGTTTAAACACAAACCTTGCCCATCATGGTTGCTGCCTGGTTGAGCTGCGCACTATGCGTTTGCCAACGAGATAGAGGTTACGTTTATATATAGTTTCGGCTGTGTAGGTATTCAAATCAGGCCTGCTGTCAGCAGAAACATTACAGAAGTCTTCCCAATCCTGTTGACATAGTTTACCAGCACAGGCAGAATTCAGCTTCCAGCAAGAACCACAGCATTGACAGGTGCTAGAAAGCGCAGTGTCACAGGGGCATTGTCATTCATCTTGTGTTGAATATGAAAGTGAATTTAAATTATAGGTGCATAAATATACATGAACAACTATTGTGCGTTCCTTTTTCAATCAGTCACGAATCATGATATTCATCTAATTCTTTAGCACCTTTAAACATAATACATATGTGGTTGAGTGAGTTTACTAAAGCTGCAGCTGTTACATAATAATTCAAATAATTCTGGTATTTTTCTGCAGTCCCTTTTTTTTCGGATTAGGGACATTTAAAAAAAACGTAATGGAATTGTTTCCCACAACTTGTGTCCCACAATTGTGACACTAAACTATCAATGAGAAAAACATGGACCAGGACTTAGACTAATCTATGAACATTAAAGGAATAATAATAATAAACACTATCAGAAGAGGAATGGAACAAAATAGCATTTGCTAGTTTGACTATTAGACATTACTTTTGTCTGGTGTGACTATTTCTAACTCACAGTCTTCATAAACCAGTCAACTGAATTCAATCAACACCAAAATGTTTATTCACAAAAAGACAGAAAAGTTTACACTTGATCCATTTATTAAAATCACTTTAAAATCATTCCATATTCAGGTCAATCCCTTTTGCATGGCCAAAATCAGACATTACCGTCTCGTATTACATCGTGTTATGTAGAAAGGCACATTCTTTTTTATATCAACAGGCTTACTGCCTGCTTGAAGGTGGCTTTTCAAGGAGGCAGAAGGTGTTTTAATTAGACAATGTCAAGATGAATTCCGATCCAAATCCAAATTCAGTGATTAAAATTCCGTGATTCTACGGAAGGATCCAGTGGTGGCGCTGGTGGCTCCCCAGTCGCTGAACTTGCGGTACTCGCCGGGCCTCATGAAGTACTGCTGCCCGCGGTAGTTGGGGTGTTCGTACAGGGTCCAGTAGCCCTCCACGATGTTGCAGGAGTAGATGTCGCGGCTGCGGAACTGGTCCTGAACGGACTCGCAGTCGTCGCTGAACTCCATCATCTGACCTTGGAAGTTGGGACGCTCGTAGATCCGCATGCGATACGGCCCTTCGCTGGTCTGTATAGAGGCACAAAGCAGTATAAAGAACCACATTTTGATTGGTGGGGCTACTATATAAAGCAATTTGTTGCTCTTTATTTAATCTGTTTATTTAAGACCTTTTAGACCTGCTATTTTCAGTATTTAAAAATAAAAATAATTTGTTTATTTATTTAAGTGTACAACAAATCAGATAGTTTAACATAGGATATCTATAATCAGGCCATAAATATGTAACCAATATTTAACTAATGAGAAGTATTGACAAGAGCTTGTGAAGAAAATAAAAACTACATTGGTTCACAAACATTTTTTTCCCTGAAAAGTAACGGTATTGGACATACAAGGTCTGTGACCTTTCCTCAGACTGGCAATTTACAATTGGAATTTCAGCTACTGGTAACACAGCCAAATGGCTGATAACACAGCCATTTTTAGATGTGTCATTAGACACATCTAAACAGCCATTTTTAGATGTGTTATTATTATTAGAATAGGTAGTAGTAGTAGTAGTAGTAATATCCCAGACTTTAATGTACAGCAGTTTCCGTGGAACCTTAAGTGTGAAGGTACACATCCCATAGGAGACTCACATAGGAGAAGGTACGACAGGAGCGAATGGAGTCATTGTAACCCATCCAGTGCTGGTACTCGGGGTACTCTCCCCTGGTCAGGACATACTGGTAGCCGGTGTAGTTGGGTCTCTCATACAGCACCCAGCAGCCACTCTCCACCCGGATGGAGTTGCATCGGCTGAAATGGGGGTGCATGTCAGGGCAGTCCGTGTCACACTCGTAGGAGCGGCCTTGGAAGTTCCGATCCTCGAAGAAGGTGATCTATGTGCAGGCAAACAGAGGGAAGCAGCAAATGATGAATGTATGACACGATCATATATTAAATCAAAGATATTGATCTGTGCAGTGTAAATAAAGCATATCAGTGCCTCCGTTATATCTGATTTGTTTAGTCTTAGAACACCTTGCATTGTAGAAAGAAAATATACACACACACACACACACACACACACACACACACACACACACACACACACAATGTTATGAAATAATAGTGGGTTTCAGCTCTGGATGTCACCTAATCTAGCCTAGTTTAAGAAATGTTCATGTCAGCTATACAAATTTGTGATATCACAGGCATGTTCAGAAAGATCACAACACAATCTACCTAATCTAAGTTATTACTGTATGTCCTGCATTGATACATTTGGGGTTAAAATGTTGCAGGGTTCTTCCAGCTATGTTTAGACTGTCTTATGAGACATGAGGTAACAGATACAGAGAAACAAAAAAACCTAAGAATTGTCTTACCTTGCTAGTCATCCTGCAAAGTGTGCTGGAGCCAGTTCGCGATGGAAAATAGTGGTCTCACAAAGCAGACCCAGAGCCACTCTATATAAACCTCAATCAAAGGGTTGGTATTTCCCCACTCCATTTGTTATTTGAATGACCAGGGATTTCTGGTCCTGCTGCCAAAAGTCTTGATCCTGGCCATAGAGTTAAAACCCTGATTCATCAGTGCAAAAGTCTGAGTATGCACATTACTATCACACAATGCCCTTTTTATTGATATGGACATCAGAGAGAGAGAGAGACTGAGGTACATTTTATCCACTAATCCATCAAACTGCTTGTTGAAAGAGAAAGGGTGGGAAACAAAGATACTAACAATTTAGCAGTAATGCTCTAATCCATGCGCGACTTACAGTAAGCGAGGACAAGACATCAAATGCATAGAAATGGTCATCTAGGATCATAAGTAAACAATCTGTACATTGGTACTATAAACACGTCTGACTACGTAACATGCTATCTTAATTACATTTTTAGCCTTCAAGGTCTACGAGGCTAGGACAGGTGCTACTTGGGAGTGAGTCTGCAGTTCTAATTGCAATGTCAATCCATAGTTTGGGAGCCAGAAGGGAGAAGAGTCTGGGACGTGTGGCAAACTAGAGAGGAACTAGCACTGTATCCATCAACAATCATCACATTAATGGACCTCAGTCCATATGACAATAACCATCATCAAACATATATGACTCACAATCGTCACTTCTCTTTTTACCAAACTCGCCCATACATTTAAAGGATAAATTACTTGATTACCACACCAACATTGCCAAGCTATCTTATCACAGTATAACGACAACATAATACATTGAAACTTTAGAAACAGCTGTGTCCAACTAATATTGAATATGAAACCGAAGGTTGCTTCACTTTCATAATATCTTCAGAATTACGTGAATACAACCAAGACGGCTGAAAACAAATAAATTAATGGGGTGTTGCACCATTGGAATGGGTTACAACTTTCCTGAGTGGTGGCATATTCATAGTACTTGCTGAGGAAGTACCGTCTCATATCTTCAATCCTGCAGAGACTCTTGAGAACCCAGGTAGTGGTCTGTTACGTTGTCATGGCAATCCCCACTGTCCTGTGAGTGAGACAGCGTGGGAATAAAGATGTGTTTTGTGTGAGAAACACAAGGTGGCAGTAGAGGCTTTACATAACATTTCAGACCACTGACAACAGATCCACCCATGTCATCAGGCTCTTATAACAACATCTATTTATTTCCATATAGCTAAGACCAATATCTCCTATTCAGACTATATCCTTCACCTACCAGACAATGTACATTTTATGCACTGTATATAACACATTAACAGTTAATGTTATCTTTACAGCCGCTATGAAAAAGGGGAGAGAGACTTCAAATCTAAAGTAGTTCTACTGGTTGTAGAACCAACTGGCTGCTCACACTGAGAAAGGATTGAGATGATGATGAGGATGAAGACTGCACTGAGGCATTACGTCCAGCAGGAGCGCTGGCCTTTTCTTTCTCAGAGAGCCACCGCTTCAATTTCTGACCTGTAAGAAAATAAGACAAATATGAGGCTCATGTCATGTTCATATACTGTGCACAACTATTGTAATAGGCCTACATGGTAATACACAGTGCTTTAAGAATGTCTATGTTATATGTCATAACATCAAAAAAATGTATGGACCAGAGCTACAAAAGAATGCATCAACAGTTGATGTTTGATGTTCAAGGGACCTTTTGTTGTCAAAACAAGTGGCTATATTCTTGGTGTATGAAACGTTATTTTCACACTGGTCAGCTGTAGCAATTAGTCATGAAGACAAATATCAAATACAAATCTAAAGCGGTGTATAACCCCTTATAGATTATGTCATAGCATAATTTATTATAGTCATGCCTATACTGGATCACTTGGTTTCTAAAGCCCTATAGTACAGTTACAGTACAATGATGTGATTGCAATAACACATATAAGACCAAACAAAATGAGTTGGCAGATTATAGTCAACATTAGAAGCAAAACAGGCTTGGTCATTCCTAGGCATTATAGAAGAGAGATGTTGGTTGGACGGAGTCCAAACAGAGTCCTAACCTAGTCCTAACCTAGTCACCTGTGGAGAGGGGGACAAATTATTGGTTGACGTTCTAACATATTTTAACATGCTTCTTGTATGGTCACAGTTGGGTGGAAACGTATGTCCAAAACTGTTACTTTTTACGATTCAAATAAATAAACGACAAATGTAGCAGATAGACATGTTCAAAACACGTCATTTCGCACCACGTTTCGAGCTTGTGGATCTGCTACATTTGATGCTTTTGTGAAACGCTGTAGTATGATCAAGTAGGGCATTCATTTGCAAAAGGTTAGAATATGGAGATAAGAGGTTTCTGCCCCCGACAGCTGAAGATAAATTGATGGATTCTTTGACACAACTTACTGTGTTTCTTGGAGTGGTCGACAGCCTTGTAAGAGCCAAGCATGGCAAATGGGTGGTAGGACAAAGTAAAGGGATGCACAATGGCGCTCTAGAGGAGAAACCAAAATCATGCCAAAACCATTTATAGTATGTCCTATTACAAAATAGTAAAATGAACAAAATTATGAATATCATGAATGAACTGAAGCTGCTGATGAACCAAAGTATTGTGATTTAAAACCCTTTGCGATAGCCTTTTGTGCTGGTAATCCAGTCTGGAAGTGTGCCGCGGCTTCGACTCCAGATCCCGACGGCCTTTACTGCATGTCACCCCCCCCCCATCTATCTCCTCATTTCCTACCGTCTACTCCATAAAAAATATAAAATAAACGTGAAAGCCACAAAGAAAAGTTAGCCATTTTTACTTAACTACGCTCATATGGATTTGAACACCTTTCTCCAAGTACTGCACTGGATCTTGGGAGATGGAAGGAAGCAAACTCAACTTAACCACAGCCACCTACGATGTTCCACACACGCCCAAGAACATAAACCAGCAACCAACAATGCCCTAACTCCCTCAACACCACCCCTTCTGTAAGTAAGAGCAGGACAACTCCCAGCAAAGCCATCTGCAAGATGGCTAGGAGCGACCCTCCTAGACACTGCCTGGAACTGGAGGACGCAGGTTGATTTAGACCAGAAACTCATCTTTCCGCCGAGATCATTGCAACTAATATAACCTCAGGCCGGACCTGATCTTGTGGGTCAACCTCTCAGAAGTCGCTATTCATTAGAACTAACTGTACTGTGGGAAGCAGCAGTTGGTGAAGCATACGAATGCAAATGACTGAAGTACTCTGACAGAGCAGCCGAGACAGAACACGTGCTTCCTGTTGAGGTCGGGTGTAGAGGATTTGTCGCCACATCCACAACCAAGCTTGCATGGGAGTGCGAGGAAAGGCCATCCGACAAGCTGTCTGTAAGTCTGTTCACTGAACAGAGCAGCAGCTGGCTGTGGATCATGAGAAAGGACCCGTCCCCAACTAGGCTGCAAAATGACCAGAGGTAAAAGCAGAATGGGGCACACCTGGGACGACAGGTGTCGCTGTTGAGCACAGTGGAGGTGTCGTATAGGCCTATCACCGAAACACCAATGAGGGAGGTTTCCCACCTGAAGACCCCGCAGTGAATCATTTACCCCTACCCCACTCAATGCTAAGGGCTGATTAATCGAAGGGATTGTACTATCAAGTACTATGAGCTCAACTCTGACTGATATACAGTAGAAGTTCATTCGCACATTGTTACAGTGTACCTTGGAATGCTGGTTGGGGTGTGAAGCAGATGGTTTGCATCTATAGAGACATAGAATTTCCTTCACCGGTAGGCTATTCTAGAAGAAAAAGTGTGACGGTTAGAGGGGCAATACATGTATAATCATACCTGCCAGAGCTCAAAATCGAAGACATTTTAGCTCAGTGGTAAAAATATGGTGCAGGAGACCAGCGTTCAAATTTGGGGTAAAACAGAAAGTAATATGTTCTCTTCTCCTCGTTGATTAAAAATCTAGCATCCGTGTTCAGTATAATTGGGAGCCCATGTTGAGTGTTTTTTGCTTATGGAATGCTAAAAAAAAAAAAAAAAAAAAAAAAAAAAAAAGGTCAAGCGGAGAAGAAATTAAAGCAATATGATTTTGTTGTCTTTAAAACTCAAAATGGATCCTATCCCTGATAATTCCAGAGATTGGAAAATACTTGTTTTTGGCAACCAGCCTGACATCTATCCATCAAAGGTGCTGTGCGTGTGTGTGTCTCTTTTGGCAGGTCACGTGGTACTATAGACTGTCTTGGGGTTTTCTATCTAGTATAGTGTGTTATGGCTGGCTCTGGGGCCATAACGAAGAAGGGGAAACCTCACCGGAGGACAATCGGAAAATAAGTATTTTATTTCATACTTAATTGTTCAAGCAATTAAATTAGAGTTTCCAACTTAACTTGGCAGGGAAACATACTGCCCAAAACAAACAAATTAACAAAGGAACTCTCCTGCGGCTGCCCCTGCAGCCTGTGGAGAATAGCAGATCTGAAGTGATTTGAGAGCAGGTGTTTTAAATAGTGTTTGGGGAGGACACTGGCCAGGTGTCTCCCCTTCCACTCATCATCTCTGGCTCCGCCCTCCAACACTGCAATGGAACTGTTAAAGGCACAGCCACACATACAGAAACCCCACATAGTAGACTAAAGGCCCAGGGGGCCGTCACAAGTGCACGTTACTTTAGCCTGCATTTTATTGTGAAACCGTGTGCGTCTCGTTTGTCTTGTCTTGCAGTGCGAGTGACTAGTGTGTTGATTTATTAAATAAAACAATATGCACTTTAAACTGGAACTGTATACACGTCTGTTTCCGGGCCTTAGTGCCCAGGTCACACAAGGACATGGTCCATATTCTGGGAACTCGGATTAGTCCATGGATAACTTGATTTGCTGACAAACAATTTCTTGACCTGGTCTCTCTTTGATCACAATGGATTATGGAACTATCTAGTTAAATTAAATTCATAAATTGCATCAAATTAAGTAAATTACTTACCAGGATTATCCCTGCAAAGGAGGACAAGATCATAGCTTCTCTCTCTAGGTGGTTGGGGTACTGCTCACTTCCGAAGCTGCTTGCTGCTCTGCTGCGGAAGCATAGGGGAATATTTTAATTTAGTCAGTGCCTTACCCCTTATCCCTAAACTTCCTTTTAACCATTTTGTAAAAACATTTGTAGAAGTTTTAACATGTTTTGGGATGCTAGTAAGTAACTTACATGATGTGTCTGTCCAGCATGTCTTGCCCTTCATGCTTACCCAACCACCAAAGAGCAATACCAATGGCAAGGTCATAATGAGCCTATAAAAAAGACATTATATACAGACACACGAATATATGCAGGAAATTCTTAAGACCAATGGTCCATTGTCTAAAAATATTCAATATAAATGTACGAAGTCATTTTAAGCCTGCATTTAAGTAACCAATCTGCTATGTTCTGTGTAGAACACTCATTAGAAGTCAAGTGTAAACTCTACTTATTCCTCCTTGAATGAGCGAGGAGAAAAGGTGAACAATTGATGGCCTCATAAGTCATAAACATCTACAAATGAATTCAGCTCCTGACTTCTCACCAGGTCATCCAGCACTGTTGAAGTCTCCTTCCCTTTGGGATCAAAAGCATTCTCTCGCATTCTCTGTCCAATGTAGTTATCCCTGTTCAAACAGAGTACACTTACTTATAGTCTTAGCCTATAAAGACAAATCATACAAATATTATTTTCAAACTATCTTTTTGACTTAATCATCAACTCACAGAAGAGTCTGGACATCTTTCCTCAATCGCTTTGTCTCCATTTTATGCATTCAATATTTATCCAGTGTATCCTGCAAATAACACATTAGTGTGATACTACTAGGCCTACTGCGGTAATAACCAAAAGCCCATGAACTAATATACCGGAATTATAAGGCAGGACGGCTATAGCCATTGTTGCAAACAAAGGGTTAATTTACAACTAAGGACGCAGTCCAGTGTAGTTAGGGCATGAACCTGACACCACTTTCAGCTTACTTGACTACAAGATCGAGGCACACACTTCACAACAACATCCTGCATGTCGCACCAGACTGAATCAGGTCTTAATTGATTAATTTATGAACTTGCTATAATTGGTTAAATATTAGGCCTAGGCCTAGATGTCATACAAGCCTTCTCACTGTTACATAACATTTTCCTGAAAACAGCCGTCATAAAGATGAGATACCGGGGTCTGAAATCTGTTGTTACTCACCACACAGTTGTGTGTATGACCAGGAGGCAGGAACTCTTGTAGCCTACCACCAGTCCGTTAAAAGAATTTCACATCACACAGAAAATCCACAGTTGACTTGCTCACTATGCTTCATTGCAGCTTTGAAAGGTTATCTGGAGCTTAGACAGCAGACTTCTCAGGTGAGTGGCACTTAATAATTTAAAGCTAACCTCCCCTCAGTCTCACACACTGATAATTAGCCTATCAGTACCAACAAGAGAAAACAAAGAGGAGCGCTCGTCATCAGAAAATACAATATATTTAATTTGATGCTAAATGGATCAGTTCTCTGGCCGGAGAATAATAAACGAATGTAAAAATACAACAGGGTGCCTTCCTTTGGTGATGCAGAGGAAAGCATACAGCAACGACGTCGAGTCTGTGGGGGCTATGGGGCTGTAGCCCCCATGAAGCATTAAATAGCCCCTTTTAGCCCCCATGAAGATTTTCGTGGACATTTTATATTAACATTACAGATTTTCTGGGAATTATTGACCCTCTGTGACTGTCGCAAAATTCCGAAAATGTGAACCTCTCCGCCGGCTGTTCAGAGGTGTTAAAAGTACTCAAATGCTAATCAGGTTTCTTTTGTTTTCACCTAGCCAGGTATTATATGCCTACAGTACAGTGCCCATAGGCGGCGGGTGTGTAAGGCTAGGGAAGGCTTAGCCTTCCCAAAAATTATGCTGGGTATTTTTTTAAATATATATAATATATGTGCGCAGCATTATATAGAAGGCTATTGTGTGTGTAGTGTGTGTGTGTGTGTGTTGTTGCTGCTCCCTGGTGATCGGGTAGGTAGGCTATACAGCAACTGGCCTAATCAGCATATGATTGGCTACTATTGGTATGTCTGTAAACCTCGTCCGCTTCCAGTCGCTTTGTAGCAAACAGTAGCGCGCGCTGGTTTGTTTTGGGAAACAGCAAAACGCAAAATGTATTTTCCAAGGCAAAGATAAAGTAATTCAGAAGAAGCAGCTGTGACTCGGCTGTCAGAACTCAGCACCACCACCAGTGCCCGCACGTTTCACAGTTCACACCACTGCAGCAACACTGACACGTTCAGCGGAGTGACTGCTGTCTGTGCCGTCTGTGAAGAGCCATGAGCCGCGACTCCCGGGAGGGGCAGCAACACCGCCGGGTAATCTACACAGACTATAGTGAGACTACACACTGACTCGAGAAAAGACCCATATCGTCCAAAATAGGCTAATCAGTCGTTGTCTGTGTATAGGCTAATTCATTGGTAAAAGTATGCTAAACTAATTTTTAGACCATTTGGGAAATAAATAAATCTGCGGCGGCGCGATCTAAGGGTAATGGACACATAACGGACACCCAGGTATAAATGCAATAATTTATTAACAAGAAAATGAATATTTACAGATATATGGCATCATGCATAAATTACAATCAACATGAAACATATTACTTTTATTACAATTTTGTTTGACTGTGGCGTCTTCTCTCGTGTATCATCAGATGTCCGGCTCCATGCTCGCCTCTCCTTGGAGGCCAGTTGGGTCAAAACAAAGTATACCACATTGTGACAGCTGTAGTGAGTCTACAGTCCACCTGCATGCTGGCAATATAGCCTGGTTGTGATATGTAGATGTGATTGATATTTTTTGTTTGTTTTTTTAAGTCAGTCTATAACAACCACAAAGTAATTGAATTTATTTTATGTATTAATTGTATTTTATATATTACTATGTTATTACTAATTTTATGTATAAATATATTACTAATTGTATTTATTTGATGTATTACTATGTTATTACTAATTTTACTTCATGCATTACAAATTGTATTTGTTTTATGTATTACTAATTTTATGCATTACTATATTGATAATTTAATTTATTTTATGTATTATTGTCTATATTACTAATTATATTTATTTTATCCATTACTATGCTATTACTAATTTTATTTTATGTATTACTAATTTTAATTTACTTTTATTTTACTATTTTAATTTACTTTTATTTTACTATAATCTATTTTTTATCGTTCGTTTTATCAATTTATTTATATTATTATCTAGTTATTTATATTGGTTTATTATTTTATTGTTTAGAGCCCTGATTGATCACATCTACATATCACCACTACCAGTCAGGATCTGAGTGACTCAGAACCCTGGTGACCTCCAGATGGCGCCACACAGGAGACCAGCAACGTCCTAAAGAAAAGAAAGAAATGCTCATTACTACTTTGTTCATAAAACAATATTGATTGAAATATTTATTAACAGTTTGCAGAATTACAGTACATGTCAAGCACAAACTCAATACAAAGACTGTTAACTGTAAATGGACGATCCAATTAAGCATTACACTCGTTTACAAGAGGGTCCACCATGTTCAATTCATCAAAACATTTAGAGACCTACAAATAAGACACTTCTATATAGTCAAAGAACAGAACAGGAATTCATCATAAAGGAGGTAAAAAGGGAAAATAAACGTATACAGCGAGGGGAAAAATGGAGTCAAGGGATTCACATGTCTTAATGACTGTTGGTAGGGCGTTCCACATTTTGGTGGCATAGGAGTGAAAATAATTTAGTCCCTTGTTTGTGCAGAATCTGGGTTGTACATGGTTCGTTGCACTCCCTCTGGTGTTGTGGGTGTGGACTTCGTTAACATAAAGGAAGTATCTAGACAGGTACATGGGTATCTTGGTGGTGTATCGAATCTTGTGGACCAGACCCATTGCAAGATGCTGTACACTGTCGTCGACCCTAAGCCATTCCAGCCTGTCAAAGTGGGCAGGAGTGAGGTAGGTTCGGGGGGTGAGGCCAAGTAGGAGCCTGACCAGTTGTTTTGGGAGGTCTGGAGCCTAGTTTTAAGGGCCTTTGAGGTGCTGTGGTACCAGGAGGTGCATGCATAGTCAAAGAAACCTTGTACGAGGGCTCCTGTTAAGGTCTTCAAGGTGTTTTTGTTGACCAGTGAGGAGATCCTGTAAAGGAATCTTGTTCTTTGGTTGACTTTTTTGATTACGTTGGTGGCCATTTTATCACCGGAAAGATTAGCCTCCAGGATGGAACCTAGGTAGGTAATTTCATCTTTACGTGTGATAACATTGTCACCAACTCTAACCAAGAAGCCATTTGCCTTGCTGAGATTACTATTAGATCCAAAGAGAATGGATTCAGTTTTTACCAGGTGTAAAGATAGTTTGTTATCAGTGAGCCAGGTGCAGATTCTACCGAGTTCAGAGCTGAGGGCCTTTTCAACCTGCAGTTTGTTCCTGTCCGAGACTAGCAGTGCCGAGTCATCTGCGAACAGGAACAAGTTGCAGTCACAAGCTGATGTCATGTCATGATCATAGTGTGTGTGCGTGTGTTGTATAGTTACCTTGCTGTGATGTAACTCCAAAGGTGATCAGAAATAGTTGCTCCATCGGCTAGAAACGTGCTCTTCACCGGCATGATGATCTTGTTCCTAAAAAAAGTCTATAGTCAACCCTAACTGATTACAGAACATGATATAAAAAAACACAACTAGAAGGATTTAGGCCTGTCACAATTACCTAATCACCAAGTATTTGAGATACTTTTTTAGAGTCATAATCGTCTCCATGTTGAAAATGTTCATATATTGTCAAACATTTTAAAGAAATAATGCAAGCAACCGATCTACAAGCTCTAAATGTGTCACTTTGTAATTTACCTCTTTTTTTTGTGTAAAAAGTTATTGAATTATGCCATGTGCATCTTTTTGTTTACAAAGCCTACAAAAGCCAAAGTTTTATTTAGAATGTTAGTATGACGCAATTAAATTGTTACTTGTAATTTATTTGAGCGACAATTAAAATCGGCCATTATAAAACCTTAAATTCTGACAGGCCTAAACAGGTTCCAGTGGCGTCTACCGAACCTTCTAGCTCCGTCCGAGCCTCCCAGCGACCCAGAAGTCCTCAGCGGAAACACCCGGGGAAAGCTTCGGATCTCGGGCATCGGCTGAGATCTCCATTCTAACAAAGAACGAAAGACACACAGCCCAAATTAGCTTTGCTGTGTGTGTGAGTGTCCCGTCACAACATACACATGCACTTACAGTAACGTTTAAGAATAGGGAACGACCAATTATCGGCAACGGACGATTATTGGCTTTTTACGAAGCCTAAAAAAGCCCTAACCCTAAAGCGGTTCGTACCGTTGAGTTCCTCACTGAGAAGGCCCAGGTCCGAAGTCCTCCAGCGTCTACCCAGATCTCCGTCCTCCCATCCATGGACAGACCTGCAGATCTCCATCTCTAGAGGCTCCAGCCTCCAGCTGTGTCTATGATCTCTAATCCTGAGAGAGAAAGAAACCATTAGCTCTACAAGCTCACAACACGTTGCAGTGTGAGCTTGTAGATCTGCTATTTTTGCTGAACGGAATAGGGATGCTGGGGTTGAAGTGGTTAACAAAAGTGTCAAAGACTTTGGTTGAATGTCTGTCAGCTTTCCAAGTTAATCAGAGTGCCACTAGGAGGCATCAACACATGTACAGTCCTCAACATCTTTTGTAATTTGTATTCAAGTTGTTACAAAGACCAAGAGGCACGCTCATGATATGAGATATTGACTCTCAAACTATTGTGCAGAGTCATTTAGATTTATCCTAAAATATTTAAAACATTTGGATTACTGTAAATGATGCCATTCTTCGTACCATAACAGTACAAAAGCAGTTATCCATCAAGCAAGAACTATTCCTACTCACAGCTCATCAGAGTCCTCTGAGGAAGCCCCCGGGGGGGGGGGGAGCTTTGGAACGGATCCCTGTCCAGGGAACATCAGATCGTCTATCGATATCTCCATTCTAACAAAGAAAAAAAAACACACACACCAAATTAGCCTTTCAGTGTGTGTGTGTGTGTGTGTGTGTGTGTGCACTCCCTGTCCAGCAGCCGCGTTCCAGCGACGTCTACCGCAATCTTCATCCTAACAAAGAAAGATTGATTAGAGTGACCAAGAGCCAGATATATATTCTATCCTGTCACAACATATATACATAAAACTTTTATTTATAGAGAACATTTAAACAGAAGCTAAACATATCACTTACAGTAATAAACGTTTCAGTTAGGGTTCTTTTTGACAGGCCTAACAGGGTCTTACTTTGAGTCGTCTTCAGAGGAATGCAGATTCCTGGAGAGACCTGCAGTACATCTGGAAGAAAGACATGGCCGTTATCGTCTATGAATGGCTTCATAGAAAAGAGCTTCGCACATCACTCCCTTGTTGTTGCCAATAGTCTGGATAGTCTATACTTCTTATTCTTGATGACAATTGTTTATGAATTTGATGCATTACTATGTGTTGTTGCTTACTGTAAGTCACTCTGGATGTGAGAACTGCCTAAATTGTTGAAATTCCTAGACGTGATCAATTAGGGTCATAGGGTGTGCTCTTCGGTGATAGCAGTGGTGTCATTTGTATATTTTTACAGTCTGCCATGCTATACTTCGTACCATAACAGTACAACAGATATCCATCCCAACAAGAAATATTCCTACTCACAGCTCATCAGAAGTCCTCAGAGGAAACCCTCGGGAGGGAAGCTTTGGAACGGATCTCTGTCCTTCCACGACGTCTACCACGACCCATCCACCCTAAGAAAGAACGAAAGATTAATTTAAGTGACTTTCACATCATACACAAAATGTATAGAGAACATTTAAAACAGAAGCCGACCATAACACTCGCAGTAATAGAAAAGTCTAAGTGGTTTCTTACTTTGAGCCGCCTTCAGAGCCCCCCATGCAGATTCATCCATGGACAGCGAGAACTGCAGATGTCCACCTGTAGGGGCTCCGGTTGAGCCTCGCAGCATCTGGAATGAAGAAATATTCCTACTCACAGCTCATCAGAAGTCCTCAGAGGAAACCCACGGGAGGGAAGCTTTGGAACGGATCTCTGTCCTTCCACGACGTCTACCACGACCCATCCACCCTAAGAAAGAACGAAAGATTAATTTAAGTGACCAAGAGCCAGATATATGTACATCGTGTCCTTTCACATCATACACAAAATGTATAGAGAACATTTAAAACAGAAGCCGACCATACCACTCGCAGTAATAGAAAAGTCTAAGTGGTTTCTTACTTTGAGCCGCCTTCAGAGCCCCCCATGCAGATTCATCCATGGACAGCGAGAACTGCAGATGTCCACCTGTAGGGGCTCCGGTTGAGCCTCGCAGCATCTGGAATGAAGACATGGTGGTTATAGTATGAATGGCTTTGCACATCACTCACTTGTTGCTGCCAATAGGAATTTGTGATGTCTGTGTGGCGACAATTGCTGTGTGTCTGTTTTTTAATAATACATACAATTTATATTGCACTTTTCAAGGTACCCAAAGTTGCTTCACAAAACAGTAAAAACAAATTTATTTGAAAATAAACTAGATTAAAAAGGTTCAAAACTAGAATCTTTTGACCCGTTTGTGAAGCTTTTCGGTTCCACACCAGTAACTGCTGTTCAACACTAACAGCTACATCCATGACCTCCCTGCAACAACATCAATGAAGTATGGCTATGCAGACGACCCGAGTACCGTGTCCCAGTCTGGAGCCGTAGCTCTCATGTCAAGAAGCTGGATGCTGCCCTCAACACCGGATGGGCCACCCCAAACAAACTGCCTGCCTGTTCTCGCTGGAATCACTCCAACAGAGGTCAGACGAGAAGCAGCCACGCTGGCCCTCACCGGGAAGGCACAGCTGAGTGAATCCCAGCCATCTCCTCCACAAGGTCGTCAGAGACACCACAGCACACGTGCCTCAAGTCACGGTGCCCTTTGCCACAACACACACCAAGTCACGGCGACCTTTGCCACAGCACACGTGCCTCAAGTCACTTTGCCACACAGGCCCAGGAACTGCTCCACACAACACCAGCTGACACCTCCAAGGCATCATGGGTGAAGGCAAGACAGAGGGACCAGTGGAATACATCGAGGACCCCAAATATGTTCTTTGCCAGCACCTCCCCTGCAAGGAGTGGACAACCCTCAAAGCAGAAGTGGGACATCTCGGACAGTGCCCACTGTGAATGCGAGGATCCACTACAGACTGTGGAACACGTAATGAACATTTGCCCCAAATACCGGTCACCGAATGGTGATCGTGGCTTAGGTGACCTAGACAATGACACATTGTACTGGCTTGCTGCAACAGAGCTGAAGTTCTATGGACATACGGCAGAAGATGTTTAAGAAACTTATTTTTTGTAATTTCTTAATTTTCAGCAAACCTTTGTGGCATTTAATTTATGGAACATGTGGATGTTTCTTTATTTATTGGTGAAGTTTTAGTGCCACTTGTGGCATTCTTTGAAATGTATTGACACGTTTGATATATGTTTGTTAGGGATGTCCGATATTATCGGCCGATAAAGGCATTAAAAATGAATAACCCTAACCCTTAATTTTACTTTATTTATTATTTTACATTAAAAACATCTACAAGCTCACAATACAATAAGACACATGTGAGCTTGTAGATCTGCTATTTTCAAAATATTTTTATACATTTGAAAACTTGAGATGAGAGATTAGATCATTTTAGATGAGACATTTTGCATAATGAGTAATTATTAATAATTACTTTTGGTATTTTAAGTACATTTTATACCAAAACCTTTGTACCTTTACTCGAGTACATGTTGAATTGTAACGGAGTATTATATATGGAAAAAGCCTGCATATAATATATATATATCGGTATCTGTTGATATCGGCAATTAGGAGTTGGACAATATCCAACACTGACTGTAGGACATCCCTTGATTTGTGTGATTTTTGTGCAGCTTTAGTGAGTTTGTGGCATTCTGTGCAGCTTTTGTTTGTTTGTTTTGTGAACGACCAAAGAGCACACCCAGTATGTATCACAAGGCTATCCCACCAGTCAGGTGTACTTATATCTACATCTCATAAGCGGCCATGAACTAAACACTACAGATATCACAATTTGACTTTGGCAGCAGCAAGAAACGACTGATATGCAAAGCTCTTCAGCCATGCTTCTCTCTATACAAACACTCATAATGTCCACATGGACATCTTAGCAGCCAGGATGGGGTGGTTCACACAGGAGACCAGGTTCAGTGTTCCAGCAGCATCTACGGTCATCTCCATCTACATCTAGAAAGAAAGAAATACATCAGAAGCTGACCATATCACTCACAGTAATAGAAACATTTTAAAAGGATCTCTGGCTAATAAGACAAATATTCCTTATTATACTTGCCATCTATAACTAAAATTGTAAAATATACCAGTTAAATATTTTATTTCTATCATAAAATCTTTTACAGGAACTGTTCCCGTCGCAAAGTTTATGATGTCCATGTGTGGTCCAGTGCTATGGAATGCACTTGCTAATAAAAAGTACTTAAAATATTGCTTTGATGCTTATATCAATTAAGCTGTTTTTGTAATAGCAAACACACGGACAGGCCTCTTTCATACTGGAGTAATTCATCCGCTTCATTTACAGACATCAGTAAAACGTGACGTCCGTATTTAGAATACAACAGCAGCGCTTATTTTCCAGATCCAAACTTAGCGTTGCACAAAGCTTGCTTAATAGCGACATCAATTCATTCCAATCCACATTAAATGTCGCGCTCTGTGCGTTAATTCATCCGTATGGTATCGCTCATTTCATTAGCTTCAATAGCGTGACACATCCATTATGGTTAGATCCTTCCAATCGATCCAATTTCAATACTTGTGTCCGTATCAGAGTAAAGATTTCAACTTGAATGTAGGGCCAATATGCCTTTCTTTTATCACCAGAGATATACGGTTTAACAACGTGCTCACACTTTGGGACTTGGGCGTCTTGTTGTTTACTCACTTGTAGTCGTTTGTCTATGGTGATTGATGATGACTGCAACAGGTTGATATTATGGTAGGAGTTTGTGTTGTGTGTGTAGCGAACCAGGCTGGACAAAGAGGTTGAAGGCCGACTGATGATGTGAAGTTTCTTTAATGGATCAACGTGAAAACTAAAAACAAGACACAAACATATAATCAATACAGGCAGACATATCCAATAATGTGAGGCATTCATATAAACAAATAAGTTTACAAATAACCAATAAAAGTTTCATATCAAACCATAATACCATATAAACAAACCAATAAAACAAGATCTCACAACAATAGGACACAAACCAATAACCATAAAAATGACATTCACCTTGTTCCCTCTCCAGCTAGGTGCCAACTTGTTAACGGGTGTCCCAATACCATGATGTCACTCAACCATGTAATTCTCCAGGAAAGTCACTAAAACCAATAAATCATATAATTAAAATCCAGCAGTTCCATTTCCATTCCATTTGTTATTTTGTTGGTCTGCACTCACTTGATCGGTTTGGTGTTCCATTTCATCCTGTTGGTTTAGGCTTGGCTTTCAAAGATCATGGTGGAGCACATGAGGAACAAACATTTTCTCCCTGACTGATGCATGCTGGGCTTTCTTTATCAGACAGTATGACTCTGGTGAGTGAGCAAGCTTCCTGTTTGCCCACATAGCCTTTCAAAATAAGAGCTTTTCCTCCATTTCCATTCCGGGGTCCGTTACAGTGCGAGTGTAATGGTTTCAAAATAAACGGGGCAAACAAAACAAGAACAGGCTCCAGACATAAACTAAATAAAGGTCTCAAAAAACAGACGAGCGCAGGGTTCAATAAACAAATAATAAAGTACTTTTCTTTCTTTAAACTGCGCCGTTTGTGCGAGCTGTTGAAATCTGTGTCTCCGCTCGGCCGCTCATTTCATTAGCTTCAATAGCGTGACACATCCATTATGGTTAGATTCTTCCAATCGATCCAATTTCAATACTTGTGTCCGTATCAGAGTAAAGATTTCAACTTGAATGTAGGGCCAATATGCCTTTCTTTCTTTTATCACCAGAGATATACGGTTTAACAACGTGCTCACACTTTGGGACTTGGGCGTCTTGTTGTTTACTCACTTGTAGTCGTTTGTCGATGGTGATTGATGATGACTGCAACAGGTTGATATTATGGTAGGAGTTTGTGTTGTGTGTGTAGCGAACCAGGCTGGACAAAGAGGTTGAAGGCCGACTGATGATGTGAAGTTTCTTTAATGGATCAACGTGAAAACTAAAAAGAAGACACAAACATATAATCAATACAGGCAGACATATCCAATAATGTGAGGCATTCATATAAACAAATAAGTTTACAAATAACCAATAAAAGTTTCATAACAAACCATAATACCATATAAACAAACCAATAAAACAAGATCTCACAACAATAGGACACAAACCAATAACCATAAAAATGACATTCACCTTGTTCCCTCTCCAGCTAGGTGCCAACTTGTTAACGGGTGTCCCAATACCATGATGTCACTCAACCATGTAATTCTCCAGGAAAGTCACTAAAACCAATAAATCATATAATTAAAATCCAGCAGTTCCATTTCCATTCCATTTGTTATTTTGTTGGTCTGCACTCACTTGATTGATGTTTGGTGTTCCATTTCATCCTGTTGGTTTAGGCTTGGCTTTCAAAGATCATGGTGGATGTCACACCCCTCTCTGAGGCTAGGGTACTATGAACAAAAGGATGGCAAGGCACGCAGTTGGACAGAGTTTTCGCAAGATTTATTTAACCCAAGTGACATACAAGTTACAACAACATAAGGAGACCAAACGTCTGCAAAATAGAAATAAAAAGGTATATTCAAAACAAAGTACTGCATATCATATATAACATCAATCAAAACAATAATTTCCAAATAAATCATTATCATATGATATAAGCATAAGTATTTATAAATCCAGCCTTTTCAAATGTACATTAAATAATTATAATCTATATATATATATATATATATATATATATCATAATAAACATCACAATAATAGATCTATGTAAACCATGGCATTAAATAATAACATAATAACATCACCTCCTCAGAGACAGCTCGTTCCCCGACCAACACCAGCAGAGTGTGCAGACAGACTGACTTGGATATTCAGTCTCTGAGCTTTATACCCCCCCATGGCCCCTCCCACCAGACTGGACCAACTGAATAGGGGTCAACATGATCCACAACATGTTAACTCTGTTTGGTTTGGCACCAAATACATTCATATATACATATATTCACATTCCCGTTGAGCTTGTAGCTCTTCTATTTGAAAGTCTTTAGTTTTCCCAAAAGTCCTTTACTCCTTTGATGTCCTTCTGTGACAGGCAATCCTCCCCCTCCCTGGAAGGGAAGTTGGTTTGGCCCAACTAGAGTTCAGCTCCTTAAAGTGACAGGAACCTAATGAGAGCAGTGTGTGTGTGTGTGTGATCAGTTTGCTGCTTCTTAGTAGTCTTTGCATGTCCTAACAGTGCGCGCTTACTGAAAGGCATGTACACTAGCAGCAAACAGTGACAGGGTGGGGTCACACTGTCACAGTGGAGCACATGAGGAACAAACATTTTCTCCCTGACTGATGCATGCTGGGCTTTCTTTATCAGACAGTATGACTCTGGTGAGTGAGCAAGCTGCGGGGAGGCGGGGCTGCGGGGAGCCCCCATGAGGATCATCAGAACTCTTCGGCTCTGGCATACAGTGGTTCCCATTACCAAACAAGCCCTGTCCCTTGAGCTGCGCATTTTCAGAAAGTGCACTTCGTTTGGCAGGTGTGAAGGCTCATTCGAATCGTAATGCGTATCAAAGAACCGCATTATACTCCGAGCAAAAACGGGGGTTTCGCTTCACTTCCAATCACACTTGATTACGATTCGGTGCAGGTGTGAATGCATCAATGCAATCCGCAGTAAATAAAGGAAATTAAGCAAACAATGTGGCGGGTGAGGAGCTGAACACAGTTGGAGACGGAGAAGGCATATTTTACGGAGCGCAAAGATGTCCCGTTACCGTGGATAGACGTGGTCGAATGAGGAGACTGAAGCCCTGATCGAAATGAGGACGAGTACATTAATCAATTGCTTAAGAAAACACATAAACACTGCAGTGCAGTGTAATAGTATTATAGCAATAGCATACAGAATATTCTGTCTGTCTGTGCTTGCCGTAAACATGGAGTGCTGTCACTGTGTGGGGACTAGTGGGGAGTAGGAACTTTCATCTCAATAAACGTGTAAACATTTTGCGCTGCTGTCTGTTATCAGTGCGCTCAGCGCTGTGCCTCCATGCCCAAAAGACGGTCCAGTCCCAGACGGCACGACACATGCACGTTATGAGTATATTTTTTATCACCATAGATTTCACTGTGTAGGCTAGTAGAACACATTGATAAAAGTCCCCCCTGCTGCATTTCCAATTGCTGCGGATGACAGTGTGAAGGCAAACCGCAGCAAATTAAATATGCAAGAATCCCAAATTCTCCGCCCATACGCATTGAGTCTACCGAAGTATTAGGTGAGAATGTGACCTTAGTGAAGGGCTAATTACTGAAGGTCAAGTCTCCAGGTTTTCTTAAGAATATGTAGGACACGGATTTACTATGTTAGGAGCCCAATTAGTGGTTCTCAAATGTTTTATTTGCAAGGTCGAGCCGCCTTAAACCCAAACCACACCAAAGGGTCGGGTTGGGACAAACCTGTTTTTAAGGTAAACCACACCAATGCAACTAATTGAGTTGCAATGAGTTGCATTGGTGTAGTATACTTTAAAAACCAAGAAGACACTCATCTTCTCCTCTGCGGGCAGAGATCAGCTGGGTAAAGCTGTGAGTCCCCTGTGGGACCAAATAGGTAGTTGGTAGTTCATTTTTATTCTAACTGCACATGACAGTTTTATGTGGCTGTTGGCGATGTTGGCCTTGTATAGCAAATTTATACAGTTTTCTGTTTTATACAGATAAAAAATACCAAACGACGTGTCCACACGTCCCAGGCACCCGTGGTTTTATTTGATAGGACGTGTGTGGACGTCCTACTGTAGGCATCATACAGTAAGTGTTATATTGTGATATTGCTGCAAGTGCACTGTGCATCCATGTAAAAACCTAAGTAGGCTATTCCACTGCAGTAACAAGAAGAAAATACGGTTGAAAACTTTGACAAAGCATTGTTAATAATATTTTAATAATTACATAATCTCTGTACATTTACAAACTTTAAATTACATTAGTTTGTTCACCAAACTAGAACCATAAGAATTCTTTTCAGTGCCATCTTGAAGCAGTTTGAAAAATGGCACAAATAAAACAAAGTACCCTTTATTGGAAATACACCGTGTTTCCAGAGGGTGATAAATAAGCTCCCCATAATACTGACGTGTTCCAACTGATAAAAACCTATTTTATAGTGATAAGTGGCACTGTTACTATGGAATGATACTGAACAGTACACTGGCCACGCTTTAGTTTGCATAATATTCAAACATTTACAGAGTCCAGCGTGGTTATGGTTAAGAATGATCAAGTACTGAGGTCCTCTGTAAAGGCATTAGATATTTGTGTCACGAGAGACAGAGGGCGATTTCCGAAAGTGTGCGCGTGCGTGCGTGTTTGTGCGCGCGTGAGTGTGCGTGCGTGCGTGTATGCGGTTGCACTCAGACATGCACTCGCTGAAAAGGCCCCTGCTCTATGTCTTTCAGCAGTTGACACCCAGGCCAGTCCAGTGGTCAGGTACCATGAGGAAGTACTTGTCCATGGCCTCACAAAAGCGGGCTCTGTACAGCTCAGGAGACACCACCGTAGGCATCTTACCTGTGGATAGAAATACATTGAAAAAAACACATATCAGTTGCAAAATCTGTCATTTTTCTCTGCTTGAGAGCATTACATTTAATATAATGGTCAAAGAAACAAGCAAGCTCATTGCTGATTTCATAGAATGTTTGCCCCAGGAAATATGCTAAGGTTCATGCAGTTAAAACTCTTAATACTATGTTCTAATTAAAAGGTGTTGAGGCACATACCACAGCAGATTTAAGATTAGAATACTTCCGTACTCAAGATAGGCTAAAGAACATCCTTTAGCCAGGGGAGGTGTTACCTTGTCCTCCCAGGATCCCGGTGGATTTCACAACCATCTCCAGTTTCTTGTCCCATGTAAATGTCCTGATGTAATCTGTGAGACAGGACATTTACATACATATTAACGCTTCCCCCAGCAGCCACTAGATGGTGCTGTTGGCTCAGAGCGCCAGGGTTTTCAAGCTGCACGAAGTGGTACCAGGCAATTTTGTGTGCTTCCGGTAGCACGGAATCATTTCAGGGGTGCACTATGTTAGATGCATGCGTTGTGATCACAACCATAGACATAAACGTAGACGCCCTTTCTGGCTCTGTAGCGTATGAGCTCAAGGGGAGGCAAAACATTCCCGAGATTCCTTGCGAAGCCCCGCGGAAGCATGAGCGTGTGTCACAGAGCGCATGTTCGGGTCTGCAAGTCCCGGAAAAGAAGCGCTGTGATTGGCCAGTAATAACTTGAGTGGCAGCGTGACATAACGTGCATTCCACACTTCCGGCGCATTTCCCCCTGTAAATTCTTCCGCCCCTCCTTCAACACACATGGCTCCAACGAACTGCCGCGGCCAATGAGGCATCTATTTTTTGATCTATGATCACAACCGCTGAAACGGACCAGCAAGGTCGCAATGATTTCTTTGTATGATCACCTCAATCTGAGCTCAATTCCAATACAATTTTTTTTGAATGACGTCGCCAACGCGGAAGCGAAGCATTGCCAAGAGCCGGTAAAAATTATTCATATCATTAGAAAACATTATAAAACCCTTATCTCGTCCAATCTCGCCCTAGGCGATCTACAAGCATATTTATATCTGGTCACATAATATCTTTGACTCGTCTGATTTTCACTGGAAAACAAGCACGTGTCCCCTTCGCTCACCTATGATCCCGACAACCAGCTGGTCAGTCGCATCGTCACGGCCCACCAGCAGAGAGTAGTCAATGATAAGGTGGCTGGAGAGGAAGTAGGCGTCGCTGTGGATGGCGGCCCTCAGGATGGCCTTGCAGTGAGCGCGGATGTACAGCGGGTTGTCGTGGACCAGCTTCAACAGGTTCTCGTCCAGGAGCACCACCTCGCAGCTCTCCTTCCCAGAGTCTGTCTTCACATTCCGGTTCCTGAGGGAACCCTTCAGGTCGAACACCTGCGTGGATGTATAGGAGTGGTAGAAACGTGACGTTGAAAGCTCAAAACTCGGGAGACGTTTATACCGGTATATTTTGTTTTCCTGTGTTTGTTTTTTGTGCACATACACCCCCCCCCCCCCCCCCACTCCATCTCGAGTGAAGTTGTTCTGTATGAATTGAGTATTGCAGAGTATCAAGAGTAATCAACAATGCCTCGAGACTGTCTTTTGGTGAGTCTAACCTGAGCCATCTTGCGTCCATAAAAGAGGTTCTCCATCACCAGTAGGTCCAGTTTCTTCTCTGTGTTATTCTGGGAGTTCTTGTAGCCGATCCTGTAGACACCCAGGATCTTAGCCAGAGCAGTCGGACGCTACGGACATCAAATATGAGAATTAGTACCTGGGCTGCAAAGACAATAATATAGAATAGTACACACAAAAAGCGAACAAGACATGCAAAAAAACATTTTCTTCTGTGGTACCTTCTGCTGCACAGCTCCAGTGATGTAAGTGAAGTAATGAGGAGCAAAGTCCAGGAAGGACTGGACTTCCAGTCTAGGCATCTGCTTCAAGATGAAGCGGTCATCTGACAGGACACATAGACATCGTTATTCTGACCGGAAGTCCAGTTAAACAAGTTTTCTTTTCACATTCCTATTCCACTGAACGATTTTAGCATTGGAGCTTTTCTTTAAAGCACATAGTGTAATGTGTTGCACCTTAAGTGCTATTCTGCCGGGTGGCCACCAGATGGGGTCGGTGCTGGTGCCAGACGTTTTTGTATAAAAACTCTCCCAAGTCAAAGTCAAATTAAGCTCTAATCAAGCGCAGAATATCGCATTTTGAGCAGATTATGAGCCATAATGCATATAAATATGGCTTGTGACGGCACTTAAGCTGTTTTAACAGTCAGTACTGCTTCTCAACTGTCTTCAACGAAGCTTCAAACCATGCATAGTATGATCATCACTGGTCATGAGCACAGGGGTTCTTATTTAGAAGACAATAGACAACACCTTCTGTGGCATAGAAGACGGCCCCGGATTTCCCCCCGCGGGCCTGCCAGTTGACACAGTGGGACAGCGAGCGGACAAAGTCGTCCTCCGTGCTCTCCATGATCTCCTCGCGCATCTTGTGGAACTCCTCTGCGTAGTAGATCCGACAGTAGAACCTGGCGTTGGCGTCTGAGAACTCTGCACAAATTGATTTTAGTTTTAGTCACCTCGAATGTTTTAATGTTAGTTTAGTTTTGGTCTATCTGATCTACAGTTTTAGTCAACAAAAATGTATTTTGGCGGGCTTTGATGTTGTCGCAATGACTGATTTTACACTTGCTGAAAATAGCCCATCTACAAGATTGTGAGCTTGTAGATCGGCTATTTAGTTTTTTTTTTACATTTTAGTCTAGTTTTTATTTGTTGACGAAATTGTCAATATATTTAGTCTTAATTTTAGTCATCATAGCTTAATTTTCATTTAGTTTCCATTTAGTTTTTGTTTTTTGTCGGGTTTTTTTTTGTGAGAAACACTTACGCAGCTCAATATGTGGATTCCCAATCTGCTTCTTCTGTTTGTCTATCGAGTCGGAGTCTTCTGTGCAAAAACAGAAAGAATACACTACATCAAATGCTACAGTAAATATAAAATAAAACGTTTTAATGTGTTATTGAATAGTGTTTTTTTCAACACATTTATTTTTAATGGTAAAAAAAAAGCCAATCTACAAGCTCAAAACACATTACATCATGATGACACATCTTATAGATTGGCTATTTAAGATAATTGTAGCACAATGAAATATATATAGGACTTAGGTGGTTAAACGTTCAATATAAAATAAATTAAAATATTGTTTTGTAATTGACACCTACTCAGAGGATCGTCCATGCTGCTTCGGGACGAGGCGGAGTCATTGGGTTTGGCAGGGCTGTTCTTCACCCGGCTCTCTCCAACGCTGCAAACAGAAGACAAAAGGCTGTTTACAGGCTTTGACTCCACTGGAGTTAGTCACATGCTCCTTAATGCTTTTCATTTGGTTCAATCTTTAGAAAACCCACAGACGCAACAATAGCAAAAACATGTTGTGAGCTTGTAGATTGTTTATTTTTTGCAAGTATTTCTTTATAGGAAAGATAAACATAAAAAGTTGATATATGGATATACATCTGCCCGGCAGCCACGATACTTATCATGGTAAATATGTTAATATCGCGCCGCAATTTCGGCCGAATAGTGAAGGTTCTACTTGATCCAACTGTTCCACAGAACACCCCCCAGGGACCTTACGTGATTGGCTGTGGCGTCTCGTCTGCTCCTGTCTTCAAGGTCTTGGACAGGTCCTCCAGAGCAGACTTATACTCTTTGCAACTGTACGGTTGGGAAAGAGACAACAATATAATTCTGCCTGTCTAAATATGGTTGGTAAATGTGACTATTACAGTTTTTCAAAGGGGGCTGGGAGACATGTACAATATCACAATATTATTGAACAAATACAGCAATATATCGATATTCTGACCATAATATCATATTGTGACAATATCCTTTTTTCTTCTTTCATTGTTAAATGATCTTTAGAAATAGCAACAATAGCAGATCTACAAGCTCGCAACGTGTTGCGCCATGTTGTGTGAGCTTGTAGATCGGAAAAATTGGCTATTCTTGAATTATTTGAAAGGCTTAAGTGATCAAAACTAGGAAAAGATATACCGGTATGTAGATCATAGATCACAATATCAAAAACTGCTCATCCTTAATTTCAAAGCGTTTTCTGGGGGTATGGCTCCTTAGGTGAGGGTGACCGAGAAGAGGAGCAGGTTTACCTGAGAGCGAAGGCAATGATGGAGCTGGGTTCTTTCTCACACACGGCGATGGGTACCCGCTCGTGCTCATACATGAGATAGTGCTTGTCTGGGTCACTGGCAAAACATCACAGAAAGAGTCAGGACCTGTTGGCCATGTGTGTGTGTGTAGCTCTTAAGGAAAAGTGCAAATGTTTACCTTTATTCTATGAAATGTGCTATATAACTCAACTTTCATTGCCCTGATTCAAAGACCTGTTGTGCGTAGCAGAAATGAGCCTTTATAGTAGAAATCAGTTCGGGGATGGGGTCGTATCAGAGTGAGTGTACTTACAAAGGCAAGGGAATGGTCATATCAGAGTGAGTGCATAGGCACCGGAGGGGGGGTCATTTGGGTCTGAATGTCCCCGCACTATGTCTGGTCTATTTATTTTTCCTGACTGGTGCTGGTGCATGCCATATAGCAGTTTCCATTCTGCTGCGCAATAGTCGTTGTATTGTCTCAACACGATCAAGATGTCCCCGCACTTCTTACGTCCTGACGGCGCCACTGAGTGAGTGTACTTACAAAGGCAAGGGGATGGGGTTGTAGCTGTTTCCAGGCAAGAGGTTGGCCAGGATGGCCTTCATGGTAGACTTCTCCTTCACCTGGCTGTCATTGGAGCCCAGCAGGTGTCCATCAAACACATCTGGGAACAGGAGCAGGAAAAGCAGAGGTCACCAATAGATAAAGCTGCATGGGCTTTTCTTAGTGATTATTCTATCGATGGCTTTTTCGATTCATCGGGGAAAAAAAGTAATACATCAACGAGTCGACAAACCACTTTAGCGTTATTTTATAGTTTGTCGCACAACGGTGTCATGCAAAAATAGTGAAGTACGTAAGCTAGCATTTTTCAGCTTGTAGATCTGCTATTTTCAACAACAAAAAATAAATAAAAGAATAAACGTTTAGCCTATAAAGCCATGCCAATTCCCAAATAGGGATAAATTATTCTTGATTAATTTATTAAATTATAATTTATAGATTAAAAAAACCAAAAAGATATAGAAGTGCGCGTGTGTATACCTTCTGGGATGCTGAGGGTGTCCTGGTCGGAGAAGGAGGGGCCAGATGTGAGAGGTTCGGCCCCTGGGTCCCCCGGTGATGGCAGGATGGAGGAGGAGCCGGAGAGGAGCGTGCTGAGGTGACGGTCCTCTGTCAATCAAACGTGGACACAACAGAATCACAATAAATGGTAAATGGTGCATTTATAAAGCGCCTTCTATCCAGGGTGCTTTACATAGATTCACACACACATTCATACACCGATGATGTCAGAGGAAACCATGCAAGGCATCAACCTGAACCTGCTCATCATGGGCAATTAGGGGTTCCGCGTCTTGCGCAGAGACACTTGGACACCAACTCTGGGGGAGCCTGGAATCGAACTAGGAACCTTCCGGTTCCTCGACCGTCCGCTCTACCCCTGAGCCGCTGCCGCCCTAGCCTCGGAGACCACAGGCGCCCCTATAATACAACCCCATTCAGAGAGCAGATGGTGGCGACTCCCGCTGACCAACTCACCTTTCTCACCGTTCTGCACCACAGGAGAGGGATTGCGAGGGGAAGAATCCAGGTTGCTCGTCTGTCAAAGAGTGAAAAGAAATATATAATATTGATGACATAATGACAAATAATGCACTGTCAAACTAAATAAAAATGGGTTCCTTCCCAACCTCCTGACCAGGGGCCTATATTTGGTCCCCTCATCCCTTACGGAGCTACAGTATCTGTGTCTCTGGCTGGCTGGCTGGCTGGGTCCGTCCCTGGCTGCCTGCCTGGGTCTGTCCGAGCACGAAAATAGCATGGTTGTTTTTTTTCTCTCTACACGAAATCTCTTCACCGAAATCAGTAGATCTACAAGCTGTTGCGTTGTGAGCTTGTAGATCTACTATTTTCTGTGAATGTTTGCCTACTATGTCAAGCCCAGAATAGGGATGAGAGAGAGAGTTCATGTTAATGAATGCTAAACCACACACGGAAGAATGGTTCATTCCACAGACCTTGCTGTCGTCTGCTGTGGTCTGTCTGTGTCTGCCTGGGCTGGGAGGGACAGACAGACGCTTCCTGCCCTTCTCCTGCTGGAACAGGTCCTGAAGCCTGGAGACATGAAGGACAGACAGAAGACAGCTCAGAATAGTTAGAACTGGGGCACATGCCACATTAATGGCATTAAGGCTACAGTCATTTTATGCAACGTGGCCCAGCTTTTCATGTTTGTGACTTTGTGTACTGTAAACACAAACATTGAAGGCCGCAAAGAGAGTGGCCACCTTCAATAAGCTCGTAGCGCGCCACTCGGTGGCTTGTAGGTCTGCTATTTTTGAAAAATCGAAGAACGACTGACATAGAAACATAGGTTTTTCAGAAAACTGTCAAAAATGGCTTAATTTAAAAAAAGAAGAAAAAATATGTATATAAGGTAACCTGCTATTCCAGGACTGCAGCATCTCACACAGTCCTTGTTTCTTCATCACAACGGACTCGAGGACAACCTGCAGCTGCTGGGGCGAGTCCGGGCCACAGGCCTGCAGGCGGGCCTGCAGTTTCTCTATCCAGCTTCGTAGGTCCGCTTCCTCCATCTACATGGAAACATGCCACTCCGTTACCCCAACTAGGACTGACACTATTTCACTAGCCATTGTTCTATCCATTACCTTTTCTTGTTGTTGGATTAATCAAATAATGGAGAAGAGCCTTTTTATATTCTAAAAAAACGTATCTATCTAATGTATTAATTGATTATATGTTGTTACATGATGTTTATTTATTTATTATAATTGATTAACAAAGAGATACAAAGAGCATTTTACAGCTAATACAGGAGAGCTGAGAGGAGAACCGTACGTCTTTCTGAGCAAACAGGTCTTCCATTTTCTCTTCTCGTGTCTTGCTGAAGGTGTCCGTCTTCAGTGAGGTGAGACGGTCGTCTATGGCCAGGTACACCTGGGTTACCCTGTCGGTCAATTAACCATAGGGCAAAATCAATACGGTATTCTGGTTCCCAGGATATTTTGGAAAGCATTCAGAAATGGCACGTATTAACGAACATTTATACATGATAAATACATTTGACACAGTGACAGTACAGTAGAGGGACCACCTGGGGACCCCCACATGGTAACTCTGTCATTTCTCAACCGTTTCGGACGCGGAGCGGCTCGCCGAAACCGGGCCGGCCCCCTGGACGCGTTTCTGCAGGTCTGGAAGTCCCCGGGACCCCCACAAGAAGTTGCACCATTTACTTCACACGGGTGTGATTTTGTTTAATTGAAAACAATGCACAGTATGAATTTAATATAATTATGAATTCATGAGTTCTATATCTAATACCTAAGGAACAGGGAACTATGGCTCTTACTTGAGAGAGAAGTCCTTTAAGTCCTGCTGCATGTTGGCTTTAGATGGTCCCAGGTTCCTGATGAAGATCTTGGGAGGTGGAAGACAGATCTCCAGCAGCCTCACAGAGATATAGCTGAGGAAAACAGAGTGAAGGAAATTGTGTAAGAAAAGAAAAGAGTGCATTACAATGTGTGTTACATTTCAAACACACTTTCATCACTCCGACATTGGTGGCAACCACCCTTATAAGGAGCAATTTGGGGTGCAGTGTCTTGCTCAAGGACCCTTGGCTTGAACACGTGTGTGTGCCTGCCCCTAACGTGGTGGCAGCCCCGAACAGAGTTTGTGCCAGGTTTGGTACAGATCGGCGCAACGATGTGCGTTCTATGTCCGGATGTTACGTTTGTGACCACGATCTGCCCGCCCACCAACCCTCTGTCCATATATCCTATGTTAAAATTGCCTAAAGTGTGTGGATGGATGGATGGATGGATTACAATTTACAATTTAGGCATTTAGCAGACGCTCTTAATCCAGAGCGATTTACATTAAGCAAGAACAAAAGCATGGGAATACATCACATAAAAGCATTTATCATGAAACATGCGTAAGCTAAGAAAGTAACAGTGGAATATCTATATAATGAAACTATACATATAAACTATACATATATACTATGCTATACATATGTACTATGGCATGCTATGACTATATACAATGCAATTCTAGTGCTGTCTACATAACATGCTATAAGTCTGTTTCAAATGCTATCTAAGTCTACAGAAGTGCTATCTAAGGGCGTAGGGTAAGTGCTATGGGCCATGATGGAGTCTGAAAAGGTGGGTTTTCAGACTACGGCGGAAGATTGGGAGTGATGCTGCAGTTCTGACTGCCATGGGAAGTGCATTCCACAGTTTTGGAGCCAGGAGGGAGAAGAGTTTGGGACGTGTGGAGCGTTGTCCCAGCGTTTTTAGTGAGGGTACTTCCAGCTTCCCTGCGTTGGCTGATCTGAGTGCGCGGGAGGGTTTGTAGGGTTCAATCGTACTTGCAAGATATGGGGGAGCCATACCTTTGGTTGCTTTGAATGCCAGCAAAGCATGGATGAACAGACAGTTGGGGGACAAAGTGGATGAAATGAGCCCTAACCTGAAGGACGCCACCATCTGATTGTAAGAGAAGTACTGGTGGTAATCTTTGTGAATGGAATGTCCGCAGGGTTCGGCGTTGGCTCTTCGGGTGTACTGATGACCGTAGAAGCGCAACTCCAGATACTTGGCAAACGACATGGACCACGAGTCATTGGACAATGGAACCACTGGTGTCACCTACAAAGACAGACAGAGGCCGAGTTAAACTAGGGTTTTTTGTGGGAGATATATTCTTTTTCCGAATGAAATAAAGCACAAATCTACAAGCTCACAGCGTTTCGCGATGCAACACATTGAGAGTTTGTAGATAATCTATTTTCATTACTTTTGTGTGACGGTGACCACTTGCCAATACATTAATAAATATTTGCAATTGCAGCCATAAACTTGAGAATCTCCAAATTATTATTATTATTGTTCTTAGAATTTACTTGTTTGCATATGCGGCACCAGGAATAGTTGAGGATAGTGTGTTGGTAACCAGGCACAGGAGAGTCCAGCTCCTTCAAAACGATCTGCACACAACCACTACCGTGAACAAACCGTCGGATGTGATGCACCATGGGAGTTTCACAGAACGGACTGGGGCACTGGTAAGATGGTCTAGAAACAAACACAGAAAACTAGCTCAAGTACAGGCTGTTGTATAGTGACTGTACAGCTCATTTACTTATTTAAAGTATATTTCAAGAGTCGTGTTTACAGTATATCAGAATTGTATTTCACCTAAAACAGTATCGCTCCAAAAAAACACCGAGAGAGAGGTCATTCTTGCCATAGAACTCCATTGTGACAATCCTGTTAAGAAAAAAGGACAATAATTGAAAATGTACTTTCAGCCATTGAAATATGACTCTACATGGAGATACAGTATTATGCCACATGCTGTGAGTGTGCATTACTTTACCATGGGCTGACGCAGGGGTTGGGGGCGTTGTTGGACTGTGCTGAAGAGCTACTGAAGAGCACACACAGCCTCTGGTGGTTGACAGGGGTCAGACAGTCCAGCTGGAGACAATAAAGCCAGCAAACGATGTCAAAAACAATGCAAAGAACAAATCATGACAATCTATGAGAGCACACGCCATGCCACTCACAGTGTCCCTCACAGATCTCAGATCAGGGATGAGGTGGTGGGCTCCGCCTGCCATCAACACTGAGACCAGTGCTGGCTGAATGAGACGATGGGTACAGGTCAGGTGACTTTAAGACTTTATGAAGTGGAATCATTTCTGAACTACTTCTATCCACCCGACATGCAAAGCAGCCTCCCTTTTGCATGCACAGCCAAACAGCTGAGCAAAGATTAAACATGCAAATGATTAACCACATGAACCCCAGTGTCCCTATTCTGGTGCCCTGGTGTAGTAGATCGGCTATTTTCAGCAAAGAGATGTACAAAAAAATCACACCTGTGTGAAGTGAGGGGCACTCTTATCATCATACATCACATTGTGCTCAGCAGCCAATCAAATCCTCACAAATGTCACTTTTATCTTCAATATGTACTTTGCTCAGCCAATCAAACCATCGCTATGGGGCGATCAGCCAATCACAAGCCAATGTTTGTGTTCACACAGACCCGGAAAGCTTGGTATAAGAGGGTCTTGCGCCCCTCAAAAAGAAGCGGCCTAGCATAGACCCCTGGGGTCATCCAAGTATATAGGGTTTACGTGGTTAACATAACATAGTTTGCTCATCTCCAGAGGAGTTTCTTCATCCCTAGATGAGAAAACTACATGCAAAACACATGCAGCTGGACAAATAAATGCCACCCCCCCCCCCCCCCCCCCCCAAGCTATGATTTGGCAGGTACGTAATTGTCAAACCCGGTCACACCTTGGAGGCCCAACTCATGTCATTCTGTCCTGCTGGCTTCTCCTCCTCACTGTCGGCTTTCACCGGAGCTCTGACAGGCGGCCCCTCCCTGTCCCCCCGCTCCCTGTTCTGGAGCAGGGTGGTGGCGGGCCCGCCGGGGCTGGCCGAGTTGAAGGGGTCGGCGGCCTCCCTCTGCTGGATGCGGCCTCCCTTGGCGCGGTAGTCGGCCAGCATCTTGGCCAGGTCCGGGCTTCCGCTCAGCTGGTCCACGATGTGAGTGCTGGTGAGGCGGTGGCTGGGCAGCATGACGGCGGGTCGCGGCGGCGGACCGCCATTGGCCAGGCCGGCGCCGGTCAGACTCGAGGGGGGCGGGTCTTTGAGGAGCAGCCGTTTCCTGCGCCCGTCCAGCTCCTTGAAGTCCTTGTTGAGGAGAGGGGACAGGTACACCTGCAGGACAGAGAGAGGACACACATGATGGCATTATAAGACTAAACGGTACAATTAGGACCTGTTCAATGTAATGATTTCCCAACACAATACGATAAACGATGTGAGAACTTCAATCGCAAGATGGCTCTACATAGCATCACTCTAAGTCCATACGTATTTCATTATTGTCATAAATTAATGACATAGCGTCTATGTTAAGTACATTGTATGACAATTGTGTAGTAGCAAATATCAATTCATGATTTGACTTATAATGACATGCCTAAAATAGGGATGCACCCCGTATTTGTAATACATGTCCCAAGTAGCGGATGTTTACATCAGTTTGAACCGGAAGTGAAAGTCGGCCAGGTCACAGTAGTGAAATGGGGCCTGTCTATCGGAGCGATCCGTTTTTTAAATCATAACTAAGTCAATCTAAGCTCTAATCAAGTGCCGATTATGAGCCATAATGCATATAAAGACGGCTTGTGCCGTTTTGACGTGATCGCAGCCTGGCGCTAGCTAAAATGCTAATTTGATGCGAATCAATCACCGATTAACGTGGATTAAACAAAACACAGGTTTTTATAATTCTTTACTTCAAAAAGGTATGGTTTTAATTTAGACATACAAGGTTTCCACCGGTCAGCAAATGATATGTATAATAATAAATGGAACAGGTGAGTACCTGCTCTGGGAAGTAGTCCCTGCTGGGGCAGCGGAGGCCAGCAGTGGTGAGGAGGAACGGTTCTCTGAAGGTGATGAACGGGGAGATGCACAAGATGATGTCCTTCAGCTCCTGCTTGAAGACGGCAGAGATGGACTTCAGTCGGTCGTCGGACGAGGCCACCTGCTCTGCCACGAAAAGCCCTGTGTCGTCCTGCAGGGGGTCCCGGAACAACCTGGGAGGGGGCGTCTCAGAGCCCTCTGCCCCTTCCGAATCTAGTGACTCCCCTTTCCTTATGCTCGCCTCTTCCCCTGTATCCCCCTCCGATCCTCTTATAAAGGACTCGGAGCACTCGTCCATAAGGAAAGGAGGAGAGACAAGCAGAGTAGGGCTAGAGACGGGGGTGGAGGTGGCGATCTCCATGTCCCTGGCCTCGTCTCCCTGGACAGGGGAAGACAAAGATGACTTGGGCTTCAGTTTCATATGCAGGCTCTCTTTATCGTCATCCTTGGAGGAAGACTCCGAGGCAGGCCTTTCCTTGTCGCGCTGCCCTAACATCATCTCTCCGTCTAGGGTGGAACCATCCGACCAAAGCCCAGAAACAAGGGTTTTCTCCTGGCCCTCTCCGTCTCGCTCTCCCCCTTTATGCTCTTCGCGCCCCTCCTCCTCGGCTGTGGTGCCCTCCAGCAGGCAAGGGAAAGGGGTGCTCGGAGCCAGACTGGGTGGCATGGCAAACTCGTCCATGAGGAATGAGATCTCCAGCTGCGAGTGGTAGGCCACACATACCATCAGCATGATGATGTCTTTCACCCTGGCCAGCTCGTATTCGGCTGCTCCGCGGAGCTTGATGGTACAGCCCAGCTGGGGGGCACAGCCCTCGAAGAACATCAAGGTCTTTAGTTCATCTGAAAGGAGGAAACCATGCAGGGTGAGCGATTCTTGATGTCTACATTGGTTAACATAGTCACTAGTGCAGCATGACATGACATGTATGAAATCTAACATATTACAGTATATAAATAAAAGGTTGGTAGTTGACTAGTGTTTTGAACAAATAACCGCGAAACCTGTGTTTCGCGTGTATTTCCCCCTCTCGCTGCACTCGAGTTCGCCGTCGCTCTGTCGATCTAAAATTGCCTTCAATATATTTGAAGAATTAAAATGGACCATGAGCAAGCACTGTGCACATTTGATTGTGCTGCGAGCAGAGGTGCTATACTCACTGTTGGCAAGCGTGAAGGGCTGCAGGTAGAACTTGTGACAGGTGCCCAGGCGAGGCTTGGTGAGGAGCTGGTCCATGGACATCACCAGGTCTCCCTGGGTCATACGACTCACCCGTTCCAGGACTTGCTGTGTATGCAAACAACACAGAGGGACAGAAGTACTGAGAACACAGACAGCTGAATGAATCAACAGTGACCTAGCGCGCATATCATACATTACCTAATAACTAAAAAGAAAGCAAGAATTAGCAAAAGTTTGGGTTGTAACTATTGATTATTTTCCTAGCAAATTATATTTTATTTGATAAACGAGAACGCAGTTAAAGGAAAAATATATATATAACTTCTTTTAATCAAAGAATGTGAAAATAAATTATATATTTTTATAATTGGCTAAATCAATTAGTCTGATTAACCACGTAAGCCCTAATTTGTTGTACAAAGGCGTCGTGAGAATAGCTGATCTACAAGCTTATGTAGATGGAATGTGTTGCGACTCTTGCGAGCTTGTAGGTGTGCTATCTTTGCCATTGAACAAAGGACAAAATCAAATTGTACTCAAATCTATCATTTTGTATAATCTATTCAAATCAGTTAACACTAATTAACTTACAGATTTGACATTGATGACCAGCGTGATGCCATGCTGCTCCAGCAGCATGTCCTGAGCGATACGAGACACCGTTTTCTCCACTAGGACCAGGTTGGGACGCACGTCTGCTATACGCTGGACGTAATTCTTCAGAAACTCACGCTCCTGACCAAGTGAAATCAAATACATATTATATATATATATATATGCACAGAGGGTTAATTGATGAAAACGGCAGTAAGATTGAAGCTCCCCGTCTAAATACTGCATATTGTCACCATCTGGTGGTGGATACCAAAACTGTTGTAAATACTTGCCTGGAGCACAATGGGGTCGAGGCAGGTGAACTTGGTCTCCTCTCTGTACAGGTACTCTATGGAACACTTCAGCAGCAGAATCTTGGGGTTCTTGATGTACGAGTTCATCTGCTCATAGAGAGGAACCCACCCAAAGGTCAGACAAAGCAAACAAGTACTCGTTCGTCAAACCATGAATTCAATTCATTAATTTATTAAAGTGTCAAATCACAACAAGTTGTCTCAAGACACTTTACAACCAACAAAGGTCCACCCAGAGCAAGCAATATTGCGACAATGGTAACGAAAAACTCCCCTTTAGGAAGAAACGTCAGGCAGAACCCGACTCTAGGGTGGGCGGCCATCTGCCTCGACCGTGTCGGGGGGGAGGGGGGGTAGAGGGGGAATAGGAAGAAAGAATAGAAGAGAGATAGACAGAATGTTTATGAAGAAATTCTAAATGAAAATCGGTTATAGGCATAAGGCATATATGCTTTTATATTCATTCCTTTATTTTCATATCTTGATTTAATGGGTGTCATTTTTTCATGCTTATGGATAAATTAAATACTGTATGTTTTACGGTGAGCCATATTAGATAAATCTAAGCCTATGCAAAAAAAAAAGTATAAAAAGCATCTTTGACTGAGATAATGTGCCAGGTGGACGTAAATAGTACATACAGTGTTTCCTACCACATGGTGCCTGGCTTGGTAGGAGACATTTTATACTGTATTTAATTTGAGAGTACTCGTGCACATCCAGAGTGGGAGGCGCTACTGGCCAGAACAAAAAGTAAAGTCACCAGCACTAGGCAGGACATTACAATACTGTCACTGTAGGGGGATTTATGTACCAAACTCAATGAAATCTCAGGGTTTAAATGATTAAATGAGAGGAAGACCATTACAATTAAATTGTTTAAATAATTATCTGGAACAATGTTTCCTTATTAGCTTTTCTTTTTTTATCTCCTCAATGAATATCCCTCATGAGTTCTCGTTCACAATCACAAAGCAATGCGGAGGGTCGTGCAGACAGCCAAGCAAATCAGTGGTTGTAAGCTTCCCTCCATTATATAATAAAGCTCACAGGCTTATCAAACACACTAGCCACCTCAACCACAGACGGTTTCAGATGCTGCCATGGGGATACTACTGTAGTCACTTTGTATCCTCTGGGACACTGGAAGTAGATTGCTAAATAAAGTAGCTTCTTCCTCCGGACAATGAAGCGTATATGAACTAAGTGGCCCCAAGATAAAAGAAAAATAAGCTTGGGAAATGCTAAGCCCTGAGGTATTTAGGATGCGAGTTTGTATTTGTAATCTCTTTATTGAATTGTGTGTCGTGTACAAATCTCTACATGGGGCTGGCCCCGCTGTATATCATCGACCTACTGCCTCCTAAAACCAATGTCAGATCTCTCAGGTCCTCCAACAAAGGTCTGCTAGAAATACCTGCGTCCAAGTTGAAAACTAAGGGTGAGCGGGCTTTCGCTGTGGTAGATCCTACCCTATGGAATGCCTTGCCTCTGGCATTGAAAAATGCTGAATCAGTTGACTGTTTTAAGACTAATTTATTCCGTAAATATTTCTCCCTTGTACCTTTGACCTGAGTCATTTTATTGCCCTATGTCTTTGTTCTGCTCATTTATATTGTCACTCTGTGTTTTCTGTGCTTCTATTTGTTTTTACTGTGTCAATTGTTCAGCACCTTGTAGCTTTGCTTCGAAAGGTGCTTTATAAATAAAATGTACTTACTTACTACTTACAAATTGAAAATGAAAAAGAATACAATAAAGCTATGCATATATTAAATACAGTATGCTGGAAATGGTCAAAATAGCTTCTCTTTTTTGTCTCTACGTAAAATTATGCAGTTTCAACTGTTTTACTCTAGAACACCAGAACACTTACCTTTTAGTGTAGAGTCTAACTAATATTGTAGAGTTTGACTCCTGCTTCAATAATTTAATTACCGGTACATACACATGCAGCACTCTACATCTACATACGTATTTTCAGCTATTTTTGTAATTCATCGTACAACAAAAAGTGTTTAAGACATTTCTGTTTCTGGGAAAATGGGTGGTTGGCCTGCTTTACCTTCTTGTGGGCGATGTTCTTAGTGCAAACAAAACCATTCACAACGGACGAGTCAAACTTCTTCCCTCCAGGAATCTGAGGGGAAAAGAATGTGTAGATTTGAGCTGTATTAGTCATTAATCAGATAACAAATGAGGTCTCAAACTAATAGTCTTGTTACAGTATATTCAAATACAAGCATCCACTTTCACCACGAGTACGAAATAACATCGCATGGATGCACCTGGGACGTATCCTCAGTAATGTATCCCAAGGTCATCAGGGTTTCGGATCTCGCAACATCATACCCCTCTCTCAGGTGACCCAGCCGGGGTGATCAAGTCCCGACTTACGTCCCAATAGCTACCCTCGATCAGTCCCATTAGGGAAAGACTAGGACCACACAATTCGTTGCTCCGGAACTACTCTGCCGGGACTGGGAGGTAGATCAATCTGGCACGTGGAAGGGACTTACTGTACTTGCTCCCCTCCTTTTTCCCTCTATACCAAGGACCCTGTTTTGCATGTCTTAAAGTTTCGCACAAGCTGTTTTCTTACCGTATATGAAGACGTGTATCCATTCGTCATTGAAAAAAAACCCCCAAAAAAACATGCCGAGTCTCATAAGGAATTAGCGGATTTACCATCCATGTGGGTCAAACGCTACGAACTCCTATTCAATCGTGCAATTGGTTTTAGTTTAGTTGCAATCTGATCTAGATGATGTGATAGGTTAGTCCATGAAGTGTTGTTGCTGCACTCTTCCTGGTCTACGTGTGCTGGCGTTGGACCCCTCCTACGCTTTTCTTAAAGGACCTGTGCCCTATATCTTTATTTTATTTTTTATTTATTTTTTGGGTCAATATACGGTACATATTATCCACTTACTTTTGTAAAAAAAAGGGTTAGGAAGAAATTCCTAGTATTTTCCTAGTACCAGGTCTTATGACTTAAGACCTGGAGGCGTGGCCAATGCTGTTGAGACACTCAAAACAGCAGAATAGCATTGGTCCAGGTCTTAAGTTAAGTCATAAGACCGGGTACTTAAGACACACACCCATATCTCTTGCCACGTCTCACCCGAATGGCATTTTACCTTCTTGATGTGGACCAGCTGTCGGATGTCCATGTCATCGTCACAGCTCCGGACATCGGGCCGTACGGTCTGCACCACCTGTCGGACCACGGGGACGATGACGTCTCGCCATGACAGGGACAAAGACTCGCTGTACAGCAGCTGCTGCAGTAGCGCCATCATGTGGCTGTGGTTGGCCGAACTGCAGGTGGGGGAGAGTTCTAAAAGCTTTAGTTTCCAGTCCATCGTCAAACTGCTATCTTTAGAAATCCATTGGAATGAAACCAGCAAACATTTTTAGTGTTGCATTCTGGAGTGTCCAGACATTTGATATATGTGTTACTGTGTACAGACTGAAATGTGAAATATTTAAAATAATAGGTTGAAATAAGTGCCTTATCAGGCTAGTAAATGATTACGTTATGTTATATCCCAATAGAAACACATTTATCAATCAAAACAGTAATCGATAGAATAGTTTCTAAGAAGAACAACCCTATGTTAAACATGGGTCTCTACTAACAGCAGCCGTTCCATGGCCTTCTTCTCTCCATTCTCCTCTCGGAGCTGCTCCAGAGAACTGTGATGCCAACCCAGCGGAGTGAACAGCATCTCTTTGGCCTTCTCCTCCACACGGCGGTTAAACAGAGATTCTGTGTAAAGAGCCAGTGTTAGCCCGGTCACCGCAAGGTCTTCTTACGTTCAATATTACTTTGATTGAGTCAAAAGGAATTCCAAACCCTTGATGAATGCATCACTGATGGAAATGCTCTGTCCTCCGTCCTCAGACACCATGAACTCAGCTGAGAGAGAGAGAGAGAGACAAGGGACAAAGATGCAGAGATGAACAAACTAATATAAACAGTTTCACCTCAGCAAGTAAAAACGACTCGTTTTGTCATGCAGATGACTTTCCTCTCACTATGAAAATGATGTGTGTGTGTGTGTGTGTGTGTGTGTGTGTGTGTGTGTGTGTGTGTGTGTGTGTGTGTGTGTGTGTGTGTGTGTGTCTACTTACTTCTCTGCTCGGCAGGCAGCGGTACATGGGGATACTTGGACTGCTTCTTGATGTGGAAGTTAACGTTATCGTGTTCCATGTTCAGGTTGATGGAGGATGCCGAGTCGCTGTCCACAGCGGACTGGAAACTGCTGACTGATGTCCTCTTGCTGGGGCTGGAGTCTGGGCAAAGGAAACCGAGAGAGAGGAAGGAGAGAGAGAGACAGAAAGGACACAAAGGACGAGAGAGAGAAAGAGGGAGCGAGAAGGGGTTAGACAGAAGGGGGGAGAGAGAGAGAGAGAGAGACAAAGCTGATGAGAAATCATCAGGTATCAGGGTATTTGAAAAACTTCTGGTCAGGGTGTTCACCCCTAATCAGGTTACATGTTAACCTTACAACAGTGTTCCTTCGTTTTCCCAGTTTTAAAGGACCAAATCTACTGCTAGTGTACTACTCACGCAGTCAACATGGTCATATTATCGATATCGAAGGCATTCGGTTAAAAAGACGTCCACGCCCTGCCACCTGCGATACATACTAGAGGTGTAATCGTTGTCGTCTGCGAGTTGCTCCGGGTCGCTGTCATCAAACTTGATGTCTTTGAACCAGGAGGGTTCCGAGTGTCCCTCCACGGAGTTGACACTGTCGCTGTCTGGAGACGGCGTCTCTGAGAACTCTGTGCTCTGAGGACCAGGAAAAGACATCAGAGCCAAGGTGGTTTGTACGGTTGCCTAAAAAAGGATCGATTTGTGCTTTTCACAACTCCCAATGTTTGTCATTGACTCACCTGGAGTGGGCGGTATAGAGCGTACTCATCCCTGAACAGCTGGTCATTGTGAGTGACACAATCCAGCCAGCGTCCATCTACCAATGCCTGGCCTATGGCTATAGCCTGGGCCCTGCAACACAGACAGGAACAGGACAGGAAAACGGAGGGCAAAGGATGGACAAGACACGATAAGTTGGATTCCTTTCGGGAAGTACGGAATTTTCATATGGCGCGCATTTTGCTTTTAAATCAGACTCAGGCGTGGCCAGTTCCGTCTCTTTCACTTTAAAACAAAATTAACTAACGTCCATGGGAACAGGTACCAGGTAGCCTCGGTAGCCATGCTTTTATTTTCATTTGCTACGGCTCAAAAAATTAAAGGCCTGGCGGAACGCAAGACATTTCCTGGTCTAGGAGTGGGAGTGAACTACAGTGCAGAGGGGCGTCGCTCTCAATATAGTGACGTCAGTTTCTTCCGCTGTTTTCTACCAGGGAGGGAAGGGCGGAGGGGGGCTCTGATCGATGAACCAATATTTCTCCGGCGCCTTCTCCGTGCGCGCCCCCAGAACGCACGCTGGCCGGGCCAGGCTAGGTACCAGGAGAGGCTAGGTACCAGGCTAGGTACAAGGAGAGGCTGGGTACCATGCTAGGTACCAGGAGAGGCTAGGTACCAGGCTAGGTACCAGGAGAGGCTGGGTACCAGGCTAGGTACCAGGAGAGGCTGGGTAACAGGCTAGGTACCAGGAGAGGCTAGGTACCAGGCTAGGTACCAGGAGAGGCTGGGTACCAGGCTAGGTACCAGGCTAGGTACCAGGAGTTGTACCTGGTAGAGATGGTGCCACTCCGCAGCAGCCAGTTGACCAGCTCCTTTCCCACAATGCAGTTTGGGTAGGTCCTCAGCCAGTAGCGGTGGTCCTGGAACTCCATCCCCGTGTTGCTGTTGCAGATCTTCTTCCACAGTTCCTTCAGCTGGGATGAGTCCTGATGGCCATACATCAATAATTAACCACTATATACAGTATATACAGTACTCCCCAGGGGTCTGTGCTAGGCCGTCTCCTTTTTTCAGTCTACACCAAAAATAGACAAGTCTACATTAGATCAATTGTGAGCTTGCAGATCTGCTATTTTGGCTGAATGGTCTCCTTATTATGAGTTATTATGACATGGGGTAAAAATGGTAAAATGTCAGCCGTGTCATATCTTTCACAAGTGAGGACACTTGCATGCATGGTAATATAATGCATAATCATATACCAAATAATGGACTTTAAATCCATTAGATGTCTGCTACATATTTCAATTCATACATGCACACGGCACGCGTCTTCCTTTCCTAAAAAACGTTTATAGTTTTTCAAACATAGAACAGAGAACTGATCACCAGCAGGATCTTTCTCTCCTCCTCGTTGTGGTCCTGCTTGGCGCCCGTCTTGGTGCTCGACATGGCGCGGCTGGTCTGCGGACTGACCGAGCTGTCATAGGAGGGAACCCTGGACGAGCCGGAGCGGTCCAGGGACAGATTGGTCACACTGGCAGATCTGCAGGGGTTTAAAGCACACAGGAGACAGTACTCAGTGCTGACTGCTGAACCCAATGCTGAATCAAGCTGGAATCTACTACGAGAGAGACGCAACCGACCTCTTCCTAGCGGGCGATTTGCCTACGTCTTCTTGTAGCGTCGACAATCTGGAGCTGAGGCCACTGTTCTGTGACTCCTGATGAATCAAGCTGCTGTGCGTGCGCACGCACACACACACCAGACAGACAGACAGACAGACAGACAGACAGACAGACAGACAGACAGACAGACAGACAGACAGACAGACAGGCGCGCACACACACACACACACACACACACACACACACACACACACACACACACACACACTTTAACCTTCAGCAACTTTGATCACTTCACTTTGTTATGCAACACCAGCTGTATTTAAAGTGTACATTATGTACCGTCAATAAGATGTATGTATGATGAACACAAATGTATGTAGCGATAAAATAAATGCATCAGACTCCACTCCATGTACATGAAGCTAAAGCCGAAACAGATGTGAAACGTTGAAGGGGAGAAAAAAACGAAAAATAGGTAGCAAGACTCACTTCTTTCTCATCCCAATAGGAGTTTTTCTATGCCAGGAGAGAGGGGGGAAAAAGATTTTCTTTGAGACAGCTGGTCAAAAGAGAAACAAGTAGAAGCTGCACATTGATTGTGTCAGACAGTAACATTGCTGTCCGTCAAAGGGACACCACTGATATTTTACATTCACCACTAAGCACTTCAACACAAGCACTGTTAAATGAGACCCTAGACAGATTAAAATTATTTTACAGTTGATCTCCCTTCTATGCATGGAAAGTGATAAAAACATAACCCATATAAAATGGCTGGAAGACAACTGAAGAAAAACTACATTAAGAGAGAAGCTTCAACGAGTCCTCTTGAGCAGGCACATATTAAGCCCTTAAAAAGGTCCACTTCACCACTTTTCAACCTATCTTCATATAATAGGTCCTCACTAATAATCATGATAAAATGGCACGATTATTTTCTACTCAGTCTGTGTCTCATAGGAGGGTTGTGGGCAGTTTTGTACAAAAATGTTTAGATTTTCATTATCGTGAGAACGATGGCTTCCATTTTCGCATTGCAACTTTTCAGGACTAGAAAGCCTGCAGTTTTTATTAGCTTGCATTCTCCATCGATGATATCACTGGAAGACGGTTTATGAACTGCCCACAGGCCTCCTATGAGACACAGACCGAGTAGAAAAAGATTGCGCAATTTTTTCATGATTATTAGTGAGGATCTATTATATGAAGGTATGATGAAAAGTGGTGAAGTGGTCCTTTAAGGGTAATTAATCTCTCCGGGGAGTGATTCATTATTGATAAGGCCTTCGGTCATTTCCTTGAGGGTTTGACTTCTTTCAGCTGCAGTAGCTCCCCTGAAACAAATCATATCGGAATCACCTGCGAGAACCTTTTATATTCTTAGAAATTCAAGGCTTTTTCATGTTTAAATCATCCCATGATGCCATTGATGACTGATCCCGATTCCTGAATGTTGACAATGCACAGAAAGCAAATAAACGCAGCACATAGTGTCAAGGAAACATAGCAGAAATTAGTATAGTATACTAAGTATACTATAAATTGGAGAAGGGAAAAGAAAGTAGAATAACAATAATTGAAGGAAGAAAACATAAATGGGTAGAAAAACAACTAATTGTTTGGTGTGATAAATGATGAAAGGAAATATTTTCTAACATGACATACTGTGAATGAATATAAACCATGTATGCTAATAAGAAGTCCAACTTGTATAATAATCAAGTATGGTGCATACATACATCTGATGTAAAGTAAAGAATTATGGTTTGTCATGCAGGGTAGATTCAGGAATCAGGACAGGCAAAACTTACAATTCTGATGTACAGATGGGGAGGCAGGCATGGATTCAACAAGATGAAACATGCAACATGCAAGGCATGCATTTCTGATACTGTACTCACCAGAGCCCCAGCCCTACCCCCCCCCCCCCCCTTTAGATCCCGTCTGGTTTTTGGATATTGTGTTTTAAAGGCTGCATTCAAAGTATAAAGTGACTGAACTAGCAATTGCCTTTATCCACTTAGCTATTATATTGGGTAGTATAAATGATTATTTATAAAAACCTCAGTGTAAATATTTGTGAAAGCACCTACAGTCATCCCTACAATTGTGTCATAATACCAATATCAAACATATTGTGATATTTAATCTTGTCCATATCGCCCAGCCCTACTACTGTTGCTCTTGGGTAGGGCACTATAGAGTAGACAACCACATCTCCTCTGAATCTGATGAAGTCACACATGAAGTCTCCAGCCGCTTCTTTTTACCCGACAGCAGGGAGTTTGGCCTGGAAGGTGTACCGGTGTGCCGAGCAAGACCATATTGACACGGCATGCCCGTTTCCTGTTCTGGTTCAGTTTCCCGTAGCTTTGTTTGATTAGTCCGGCAGCAGATTTGAACAGGAAACATAATGAGACCTTCATAGGCGTTTCCTGTTCAAATCTGCTGCCTTAGGATTCCAAAACGCCATTTAGTCCTAAAAATGTACATAAGCTTGTGTTCACCTCTGCCAGGCCAGATCTTCCTCTAGGAAGATGTTCCTGCTGGCCTTGCGTCCTCCCACCGGGGTCCGTGGCTCGCTGGGCTCCAACACGCACACAGAACAGGGAGAGTCCGACAGAGCACTCAGGTCCTCACCGATGGAGCACGAGTCAGCAGAATGAGCATAGCTTAGCGCTATTTTACGGCAGTAGGTACATGCCCGCAAGTCTCCTACATGCACACACAGAGAGAGAGAGAGAGAGAGAGAGAGGGAGAAGGGAGGGGCAAGTTGGAAAATAGAAAGACAGACATTTGGGTTTTCTTAGTTGGTAACTCAATTATTCCTAACAAGCTCCTTTTCCATTTAAGAAAAAAAAATCAAACTGAATTAGTTATTCATTATTACTTTACAAACACCGCTTTTCAGAGAATATTACATTTTACTATAAAATACTTCGTCTCATGCACGAATGACACACTCCTGGGCGAGCATGTGCGTGTGAACTGAGCTACTGTTGAACGCCACGGACACGACTCAATGAAAGAGTGCTCAACTTAACGTTTTATTCATCTACCGTACATAAGTCCCAGATTGTAGCTTTAATAGTATCATCCCCCTCCAACAGCACTAACCTGTGTAGCCCATGGACTTTCCAGGGATTTCCTGGTTGCAGCAACGGCTGCAAAAGATCTGGCCACACAGTCTGCAATGATGGCGGCGGCGGAAGGTAGTGAACTTCTCATTGCAGTCGTAACACTCCTTACACTGGCTGTCTGGCATCCAGTACTGCTTCAGGTCACTGTCCTAGTGGACAACAAAGCAACACAAAGCACTGTGTCTTAGACCTCATAGTCGCAAGCTGCATGCTTTGGATACAATGGTGTGAAACATCAAAAACATGCAACTATAATAACAGATATTGCTTTAGATCAAGCAGGTGAAAGAACATTTCAAGGGTCTGGCAAAACGTGTGACACACGATAGATTTTTACTTGGGCAGTGTCTTGATTTCATACCTGGCTCTTTCCCTCCATGATTTCCTTTAGCCTCTTCAGAGCCGTACGGAGTTGTACTGCTGTGCGAGGGTCATGACTTGCCAGAGGGCTTTCAGATTTCCTGCGTCCTTCTAAGATAAAACATCCACGCACACACACACAAAATAACTAAAAAGGACAATGCATGATTTCTCTATCTAAAAATCAATGTTGCCACATTGTCAGTTATCCCAGTTAAATGAAAAACCAATGTAAAATAATTGACAGAAACAAATGATTGTCTCCTTTTCAGCTTGCTTTCATCACAGCTGAGTGCTTACCATAGGACTGACCGTTATCACAAAACAGAGTTAGAACTGAGAATTAGACAATGCAACAACTACATTCTAATTAGTTTTGAATGTGACCAAATTGATTAGGCAAGAAACAACAAAAACGCCATTCGTATAGAATTAAAGGGTTAGCTCGCAAATGATTAATCACAAACATTTTTCCAAATATTATTATACCACTTCGACCATCTGGGCGACCAGTAGAAAGCAGACCATTGCAAATGCCATTATGCCAATAATTAAGTAAATTACCGCACACACATTGCAAAACACACTCACATGCGCACACACACATACTGTAAGTGTTGGTATTAGACTATTCTGTGAGACCAAGTAGTTAATGCCTGCACAAAAGTATAATTAGCAAACCACACAGCACAGAGGAGCCTCACCTGGCCAATCCACTGTAATCAGAAAAGACATGAGAATGGATGTTAGTCTGCCATGGTGTTTCCATTCATTTTTTCCAATGGTGAAACGTGTTTTTCAAAACTCCAAAACTGTCAGACTTCAGCGAAGCATAAATAAGACACTTACTGCTGTCTATGAAAATCCATAACCAAAGAATATTAGAGCGGATCACAAGAGGTTCTAGACACAGTTTCAGGGTTTTGTTTTATTATTATTATTCCAAAATGAGATATACGCCCCTTGAAATTAAGGTGAAACACTACAGGTGAATAGGGAAAAAAAGATTCATTTTGTTGACATATAGACAAAGAAAAGGGATTTTAGATATCTCTAATTATCACTCCACAAATCAGAAAATAGTGTCAACAGGCATAAAAAACCCAATTTTCACCATGTTTTTAGGAATAAAATGTGATGTAAATCAGGCTGTGAATGATATATCAACAAACCCTTCTGTGAATTCCTGCAGAATATAGTTATGAATAAGACTGGAAAGTTTGATGTATGTGAGTGCAACTGAAGTGGAGATTCTTTGTCCCAGGTATGAGGAAAACCCATTTTGAGAAAGTTTAAAGATTTGCATTGTAAAATTCCAAAACGTTTTATTTGAAGCCACTATTTTGAGACAAAATATCTCATCCAGACCTTGGCAACAACATATCATGCCATATATCATTGGAAAGGCCTGGACCTCGAGCTGATTGTGGTCACTTCCTTTGTAAACAACAACAACAACCAATCATGAAAATAGAGAGAGTGGACTTTCAGTTTTCACCCAACAAAATGAGCTGTCATTGGCTACAATAAACATCTAAATCTGTATTTTGAATGTTTATTTTGCTTTAGTTTGAAAGAAAACATGATTTCACCTGCCATGTCTCGCCTTAAAAGACATCTTTCAGATTACAGATAGCACAGATTTAAAAGCTCATGGAACACTATTAGTTCAGACATTTACTGTAATAGGGGTTGTCAAAACGATTACACTTTAAGAATTTTCTGTTTTATCCAAAACATAAATGTAAAATTATTAAATGCATTACTCCGGAAATTATTTATATAGAATGATATTATGATATAGTGTTTTGGAATAGGGCTGTTGTTTCCTACCTTAGTGACAGGGTGACCAATGCAATCCTATGGTTGGTAACATCAAATGTATGATCCAGTCCGAATATTTGGAGGCATTCACATTAATAGGGCAGCTAACCTTCTACTCCAGCTAGAGCTGTCTGGCTTGTATATACCAAGACAGTGAAGACACTAGGACTATGTTATCACTGATTGGTTTATACACTGCAAGAGAGAGAGACTGCTAAGTCAATAAAAGGCCATGGTTTCCAGTTAAGAGGTATTGCGTCATCAAATGTGGAAAGAACCCAAATTGGCCCTTTTGGAGGGCCCTGCAAACCAGGTGGTTTAGGTCAAAATGACCAGTTCATAATGTCATAAAGATATCAAGATATAGAAATTAAAACCACATTGATCTGATGTGTGAGTGTGTGTGTGTGTGTGTGTGTGTGTGTGTGTGTGTGCATACGTGTGCGTGCGTGTGTGTGTGTTTGACCTGTAAAATTGTGACGTGACAATAAAGGTTGAGGTTGAAGTTGTGTGTGTGTTACCTGAAGCTGTGGAGGACGTGCGCCGGAGATGCTCGGGGTGTTGTTTGCGGTATGAGCCAGCGCTCTGAATAGAGGGGGTGGGGCTGGAGGACCAGCTAGTCCTTTCTCTCTGTGGGGACGAGGTTGCAGAATCCGGCTTTTCTGCCGAGGGAGGACGCCCCTCTTCTACAGACACAAGGAGGACAGAATGAGAGAGTCGATAGCAACAGAGAGAGAAGCAGAGACAAATGGAATACAAGCACCTTAAGGAATACAAACCATTGTGTGTACACCGTTTATCAAAAGTATAAAGCTAACGTCTCCTATATGGATGTATATTGTATAACTATCTCTGAAATCTTTTTTTTTTTTATAGTTTCACAAGATAGTATTACCCAAAGTATTAATGTAACACAGGTCTGTTTACGCCTTTATTTAATTCCTATTTATATCCAATATTTACTTGTAAATACATTGTTTTATTTTGATTGTACGTTTTCTCATGCCAATAAAGCTCCATTGAATTACATTTAATTGACAGTTTTCGCCGGCTGCGGCTGCACAAATAACTTTGGGGCAGGCCCATTTAGAGTTTTGGATAGGTAGCAGTCAAAGGGGAGACATCGAAGAGGAAGGATGGATGGGGAAGGATCAGAACAGATTCTGAACTTCTGACATATATCCATATACTGATATGACATCAGGGATCTCCATATATGGGCTTAATTGCAACAGCAGGTCACATTACTATGACATCAGGGATCTCCATCCCTGATGATGTCACGAGACCTTATAGTATAAAAAATATATAGTAGCGTATAGTATAGTATTATAGTATAGTATAGTAACCTCACCTCACCAGGCTTTCCACCTCGGAGGAAAGCCTGGTCTCTGTTCCAAAAGTGCCGTGTGAACCGGTCTGGAACGGATGATATCTGCTCCAGACCGGTCATACAGACATGTTTTGTAGTCAAAAACAATCAAAGGGAACTTCTTTTTCCCTCAAACCAGAAGAATAACAATAAAAGCTCTCGTAGCCTGTAGCTTTTATTGAGAAAGATCAGTTTGAGGGAAAATGAAGTTCCGGAAGATTCATGACTACAAAACAATACAACAACATGACGTAGCGATATCATCCGCTCCCGACCGGTTCATGAATCCAAAATGGAATGGTGCCCAGACTAGTATAGTATAGTATAGTAATATAGTATACCAGTGGTAGACAAAGTACTCTAAAGCAGAACTTGAGTCAAAGAAGTATACATTCCTAGTTAAATATTACTAAACTACAAATTAAAGTTGCTCTGTCAACTTTGCAGTACTTGCGTACTGGCTAATAAGTATTCAAAAGTACAAACAATACAATACATACATATTTGAAATAGAACCTAAGGGGTTCATATTAGTCATCATGTACATTTTCCCTTCCTAGGAATGTACTGTAGTGAAGTAAAAAGTACAATATTTGAAAGTATCCCAAAAATGTACTTGTTCAATAGTCAAGTACATGTACTGCATTACTGTCCTCCACTGTCAGTTACAAACATACTCTAAACTAAAGCAATGTTCCTCAGATAAGGGACCAAGATAATACAGGGGTATCGTACATGAGTAAAAGTGTCAAATTGAAAACAATATTTTACAGTTTTAACATTACATTACATTACATTTAATGAAAAAACATTGACAAACTTTGTGTGAACCTGCTATCTGTAAACCAAATTAAATCAAAACCATGACTAGTAAGTGTAACTGTTAATACAAAGCAATACTTATGTGCCGTTATGCTGAAATATGTTGAACACATCGACAACTAGACATATGGCAACCGGTTAAAATAATCTGCTCTGGAGGCACTAAATGCAACTCCTTCATTCCATTTCTTATCATTAATAGCATCAGATGCCAGCAGCAATAGTTGCATTCAGAAATCACAGGGAAAGGGTTTGAGAAACACTGTTCTTACAGAGCACATAAAAGGGGGAAAAAATAAACACATTTATCTCGTTTTTGCAACATGCCTCTGTCTCCCTTTAATCAAATTTATGTAAAAATATAAAGAGGACATCCCACTTGTAATCACATCACATGAAGGAATTTCTGTAAGACAATATAGCACAGAGACAGTGTTCAAAACCTCTAAACACAACCTCTGGTTCCTACAGTAGCAGCACAGGAATCCACACACATGACCAGTCACGTGGCAGGCAGGCCGGCTACTGGAGCATTTTACGACGTATTAGTCTTATAAACTGACATGACTTTGGCAAGATTCCAAGTCTCCTTTTTCCTACAAATCACTTAGATGCAATTGAGGAAACATGACCAACAGCAGGCTGTTGTTTTCTTCTTCTACCTTTCTCCTGCAGCAGATTTAGATACAAATGGCATATTATTCAAGCTTCTTAGGCCTATACTTCACTAATGAAAAAAAAACTAATACATGGTTGACCTTTCACTTAAAACAGAAATGTCATTTGATACTAAATTGACAATCCGTTTATTTTTTCACTTCTGTTTAATCCATGTATATACTTTTGTGTACATGTACTTTCTCTTTTGTGATTTAAATTCCAGCAGTAGGCAAGAACTACTGGATACAAATGGAGTGGACGTGTGTGTGTGTGTGTGTGTGTGTGTGTGTGTGTGTGTGTGTGTGTGTGTGTGTGTGTGTGTGCGTGTGTGTGTGTGTGCACCCCTGACCTTTGTTGTTGAAGCGGAACAAGTTGACAAATGAGCTGTATGCCGAGCGAAGTGGTGGCTCATCCTGCTCTGGCGTTAACGGCTTGAAATGCGTGAGGTGGGAGGGACTGGCGGGAGACAGGACAGGCGGCTCTACGCTCCATTCCGTAGAGGATGAAGAGGAGGACTTGTCATCTGCAGCCATGTCACTGCTAGTCCTGGTGTGGAGTCATTAAACAGAATAAACTAGTTGGCTTTTGGTAGAGCTCACATATTCAAGTAATAGGTAAATGCCTTGAGCACATCTACTAAGGACTCTGCGCAGCAGCACAGCCCTGAGTAAGGCCTGAGGTGAACTCCCTACCGAGTTGTTTTTTTAAAGCATCAGAATGGAGTCAATGGACCTCTTCTCCTTTACTCTGATCACTGGATCCACGTTGCACGGCACAAAATGTTTGTTTGCCATTTTGTTAATTACTTCCTCAGGCCTCCACTGGCTCCCAGTCAAACACTGAATAGACTTCAAAATATTGCTCAATGCCTACAAGGCCCTCAACAACTAAGGTTGAAATGATGCATTCATCTGTCCATCCTGTGTTGGAAAAATCTCAATAAAAACAACACTCTCTGACCTCCTTCACTGCCAAGGCCCCCTCCCGTTCCCTCAAGTCTGGTGAATGATGCCAGCTAGATGAACCTGAGACATGACAAATAATCAAACCTGAAGAGACATGGCTTTCTCAGTTTGGAACTCACTCCCAGGTCCAGCTCACTTCAAAGCTTCCCCCACCCTTGCCCTATTTATCTAAATTCCCCACCTAATTCTAATCCCCTGTTTTGCCTTTTATTTTTTTGTTTTCTTCGTTTTTAGCTTTTTGATGGATGATAGCCCCTCCTATGTGCAGCCTTTGGTGTGTGTAACCCACATTTTGTCTTAACACAAACATTAAATGCCACTGACAATGAATGGACAATTTTTTTTTTTTTGTGTATGTGTAAACACAAACATTGATGACGAAGGTGAGGACGCAAATTGTGATTGGCCGGATTGAGATGATGTATGATAGAGCCCCTCACTTCACATTTTGTCCACATGTCTCATGTTTGCCATTGACAATTAATGAGAAATTAGGTCATATGTTTGTCAAATATGTCACAAAACAAACATTAAATGCCATTGACAATGAAGGGAAAATGTACGTCTTATGTAGACGAGCAAATCGGCTAACCAATCACATAAATGCAGTTCAATGAAAGGAGAAATTAGGTCATATGTGCCTGGCTGAAATATTAAGTACATTTGTGGCAACACAAACATTAAATGCCATTGACAATGAAGGGAAATAAATGTATGTCATATGTAGAGAGCAAATCTGCCAACCAATCACATAAATTCAGTTGTTCATGAGATGATGTACTTCATTTTCCCTTTTTTGGGAAACAAGCTGACCTAGACTGAACTGTTATCTAATAACTTAACAGGGGCCAGCAGCTTGAATGATAGAGAAGCACGTTGGAACATCTTTAAATCAAGGAAGCAAGCACGACTCTTCTCAATCTCTTTGAGCATTCTTACCGGGTGCACGTCGGGAAAGTAACATTCAATAAGTCTCTAAAAAGAGAATACCAGCCCTGTAAGAGTCCTCCTGCCAAAGTGCCTTTAAACACAGGAACAAGCTCTACAGCTACTCAAGTGGAGCGGCATTAAGGCAAGTGTCTAACATTACAAAACTATTGCTATAATTCACAACTCCCATTGATAGACGGATTAAATACAAAAGGTTGAAAAAAGATGTATAAACAAATGCAATAACATTTCTCCCCCATGTGGAAAAGCCCGGTGATGCGAAGTTAAGTTGCATGCAATCAGCTTACTGAAGTCTATCAAAGCAGAATAGATGAATAACAAATTCAGCACTGCACTAATTTAAGTAGCAATAGTAGAAAAAAACTAATGAACTGAATTTGTTCTCCATATTATAACATATTATAATACTAAAGAGCAATAAATGAAATATATTAAAGAAATAAATAAAGAATCACCACAAATGCTTGTTTTAAAATAAATGCAAACACAGTGATTCCAAACCTCTTTTCAAACACATAATTAATAACTGAAGAGCTTACATTTGTAAGTCTGAGTATACAAACGTAACCAAATGGGCCCATACGCGTTCATTTGGTTGCATTTGTACACCCTAAGGGTTCAATTAACTGTAACGCTCAAGATTTTACAGTACAGTCAGCACTGGCAGTCAGGTGGCATGACCCCCAAAAAGCAACTGGGTCAGCAGCAGACCATGTCAACCTAGTCTCCAGCTGTGTTCATATAATAATTCCAGAACATGTCTTGTTTAATCTTACCCTTTGATGGAAGCAGCAGAATCTGAGTGTGTGACCGTCATGTCATTTCATGCTTAGCAATAAAAAAAAAGGAACTGCTGGTAGGAAGGAAGGCAGCATCACTGTGGCCCCCACCACCACCACCAACCCCATCATGTGATCTGATCAACAGGCCTTTTAGGTACAAGACTTCTAGTTCTCAATCTGACATCTCATGACAGTCCACCCACATGCATATAATAACACGCCGTTTAAGAAACCTTGGAGAATAACTCCACACACGCTGGTGCATTAACAGTTATTACAGTTTAAAGGCCCAGCTACCGTTATAAACCAAGAGCGCGCAGTCGTACGGCTAGCGAAAATCAATTATGTTATATACAGTACCAGATGATGATGCTTATCTTTGTACTGTACCTGATCAAAATCCAACCAAAACCGGGTCTTACGGAACTATATGGCTACATAAAGAAAACGATTTTAAAAGGCTGTTTAGCTGTCAATTCACAAATTACAGTTAACGTTATTATTATGTAAGTTAGTTAGCTTAATAGCTAATGTTAGCTTCGTTTTATTGGACAGACATGCTAGCTGGGCTGCAGCAGCAGCACTCTCACGTGAGAAGAAAGTTGCCAATTAATTGTTACCACTGACTGAAGCACAGATGAAAACTGTACCTGATCAGCTATTGTGTGTCTTCTTCGACATCCCTACGTTGACTTTGTCTTTGACTGTGGACTTAGGACTTGAGACTCTTCTCAGCTCAGTCCAGCGTCCACTCGCACGGGAAGTAAGTCGGGAACGAATCGAACTGTTGTGATCACGAGAAAAGGCAGAAGCAGCAACACCCAGAGATCATCGACCGATGACAGACACACACACACACACACACACACACACACACACACACACACACACACGCACACGCACTACACCATACGCTACACTACACACACACACGCGCGCACACACACACACACACACACACACACACACACACACACACACACACACACACACACACAGCCTGCGTGTGATTGTGAAGGTAATGCTGTTTTGAATGTGACAGCGGGACTAACTGAATTCGTCTCACGTGCAGGTCGAGTAATTAATATCAACAAGCCACAGCTGTGACGGTGGGCGTGGAACGCATGTAGCCAGCGTACATAAGCCACGATCCGTCATTAATCATTTAACTTTGATATGATTTGAGGTAAATACCGTTATTTATTTATCTAGTGAAGATTGTCCTTTAAAAATTCAGTCTTGATGCAGAAATCCATATCAGAGAAGTAAAAGTATTCAATGAACTTGAACTCGATCGTTAACGGTCAATTTTTTAGAGTATATGTAAAGGTCAATTTCCTTAGCACTTATTACTTAGGTCTTTATGTTAGCTTGTAGGCCAGGACATTTTTGTATTAAATCCTTTTATCTCTGTCTGACTGTAGAATACTCGTGCTGTTTACATATCTGTCTATTGAAGTATTCAATCAAGAGAAACATGCCTTCCAACTCGAAGCAGGGTCTTGCAAAAGCAGCGGCAGCAAAAATCAAGACTAAACATTTCAGTAAGTGTGCCGTTTATTAATGCGTTAAAACATAAGCTATTGATTTGATATTGTGTCGTTTGTCTAAATAATGCTTTTTCTGTTACCTTAACCACACCAGACAACTCGTCCTTCTTCAAGGCTTCCCTAAAGATCAACAATAAGGCATTGGCTGTTGAATTGGCTGCCCAGAAAATGAAGAACAGACGGCTGCAGATGCACGTTGTTAAACTGCAGAAACACATCGAGGCTCAAGGCTTTGATATAGCCACCATGAGGCACAAGGAGAGAAAGCTGGTTAGTGTTTCTCAAACAGGCTAAACATGTGTTTGGATGGTCATCTTCAGACCTGGTTCTCAAACGTTTTCATGTCATGGACCCCCAACATATGGCCACGGATCCCCATAATCCCCATCTTCAAATAATTTGTGCCAGGATTGTTCAAATGTTTTAAAGAGTATTTTGTTTAACCTTTTTCAAGGTTTGTCTGCGAATGGCAAATCAGCAAGCAATCCATGATGCTTTGCATTGTGTCGCTGGTATATGTATTGGGGTTAAAGATGGTGGTAAAACGGATTTTCTTTGGGACCCCTTCAAGGACCCCTGGGCGTATCTGGACCCCACTTTGAGATCCACGACTACGCCATTCTGATTTTCGACAATCGTTGTGCTATATGAGGAATTACTTAAGAGCCATTTCTATGTATAAATGAGCTTGAAATTTAATCCAAGTATGTTAACATATTTCCTTCAAGGTTACCGTGTTGAAGTCACCCTTGTGTTTAATCGTACAGTACGGCCTGTAACAGTCATGTAAATTAATTGAACATGGCTTAATCTGCCTCCCATGAAGGATTCTTGGATGTGATATAGGCACACAGCATTGACAAGATATTTTGTTCATGCTGTCATATTTTGTATTTGACATGTTCTCCACAGATGCTCTTCCTCAAAGACATCAACACCCTATATGATGTAGGCATGACAACAGACCTCCCAGATGACGTAAGGATATTTAAATGTATTCTTTCTACATCACAGGTTTTTAAAGTTGGGGGGGGGGGTTGCCAAGGGTGGCCAATTTGAAAGGAGTCGGCATTTTATTTTGCATTGTTTTAATTCAATTATGATTAATGTATAATATTTTAGTCCAACAGGCTAAGGAGGGTGTCACAGAAATTCCCTCAGTCTGCATCTAGTGACTCTGCTGCTGAACAAGAGAACACAATGGTCCAGGACACAGACATGGAGCTGACTGCATCTGACACCATTACTATAGAACACACACACACTGTAGAACCTGCGTCCAAGAAAAATGATACACAAGTGGGGAATTCTGGAGAGCAAAGCAAAACTTTGACGGATCAAGGTGGTCTCGGGGCGGCGAGGAACCCTGAAACAAACATCGTCATACCCGTGCTGGATGTCATGGACCCAGTCACGAAGAGCTCCAGAGCCAAAGAAAGTGCGAAACACTTATCAGAGAGAGAGATTCTAGAGGACTCTGGTATGCCGATTCCCACTCCCAGTAGAGAAGCAGTGGTTGAAGTGCCTGCTGCACTTCCAGCTGGAGAATTTCCAGGTGTGGTAACATACTGTATGCTACATGTGTTCTATTTAATACTACTTTCTATTCTGTACATAGTTAGAACTTCAGGAGTGATAAAAAAAATTTTTGGTAATATTTACAATCTGGTCTTTGTTTGATTTGTGATTTTATAGCATTATGTAAAACATGAAAAATCTTCTTTCATCCTGTGTCTTGGCAGAGAGAACATTAAAATCGATCACTAACACCACTACGACCAGAGATAAACGAGAGAGGAGACGTACTGGAGCTCATTCAAGAAGTGGATGCAGAGAAAGATTTGTTGTCTCACCAAACCATGGATGTTCCTCTCCAAACGGTGTACTACAACAACAAAATCTTCCTGCATTCCCAGCCTTGGAGGAAACACAGAACACTTTCACGTGTTCTGCTGAAGCAGGAGTCGGGCCACATGACGGCACGCCTTTGGATGTCAGCTTTGCAGAACTGGACTGTCCGATCTCTGTCCCAAAGAGCCTCACTTCAGCCAGTGACACTGTATATAAAGGCCCTAGTGATCCAGCTGAAGCATCTCCAGGTGAGCTTATGCCTCCTTACTGATCAAGATCAATTTTGCCATCTCATTTTGTTTTTGCAGCTAATCTTGCAAACCACTGGACCGATCGGTGTCGAACTTCACTTGCACACTCCCAGACACTTCAAATCGGCATTACTGGTGGTGCTATATATATATATATTTTGATTCATTAGATCCCCGTCCTGGGGTCTCAAAAAAGAGTTTTTCATTTTATTACATACACCACATAGCCTATGTCTAATACATTTGATGGCTAGCTCTACAGTACAATTCAGTCTTTACATTGACATCGGGATCTATATCAGGCCACTTATGTTTTGGCCTGAAAAAATGCAGTCCCATTTTCTTAAACACTTTTGCTCTACTACGAAGAAATGTGTATCATTCTGCTATGATTGCCTTCAAAAATGTCAAATGTTCTGTTTTTGTTTTTCAAAGAAATGCCCAAAACGCAGCATCCGATCTACCCCAACTTTTAATAAGTCATTGAATGCAGTATTGAATGCAATAGAAATTACTTTCCACATTAGTGGAGGAGCTTAGGGATTAGTTCACGCTACTTTGTCTAAAAGCGCCAAATTTTACACCCAGGGCATGCTCTAATGATTTAGCTAGTACACCCAAGCCGGCGACCTTCGGGGTCGCCACAGTGGCCAATCCATGACATTTTGAAAATGTTGCCATATGGCAACATTTTCTAAATGGCATGTGACATGTCAAACTATGGGGTTTTCATGATTCTGAATCCATTCCAAGCATTCGTTTTGCACGAAAAACACTCCTTGGGCTAAAAACTACCATAGCCGTCATCACAAATGTGATGAAGTCATCACATTTGGGCAAAGTGGCTAGGGTCGAATTTAGCCCAAGGAGTGTTTTTCGTCTAAATCTAATGCTTGGACTGGATTCAGAATAATGAAAAACCTTTATCACATGCTACTTGAAGCATAATGAAATTTAGAAAATATTCTAGTCTGTTTTAGCCAAATGTGTGGATCATATGATTCCAGTTGACAAGCTTATTTGAATTTGTTTGCTACAACAGGGAGGGAGAATGAGGATATTGCCACAGATGATGGAGCCTTGCGCCCAAGGAGGAGAAGTCATGTCCCTATAAATTACAAGGAACCATCTATCAACGGGTAGGTTGTTGTGTATTTATTGTCGGAAAGTTCTTTGGAGATTGTCAAAAAGTAAACTACTATACAAGGGTCCCCTGTGCAGAATCTTATGAAGGCGTGGGGAGCACTTTAGAGGTCATTTTGCACGTCCTTTAGCCCCACTGGCATATATTTAAAAAATCACTCCCATGTGAAGTGAGGGGCACTCTCATCTCAACTCATCTTACAACAATGTTTGAAGCAACGGGTTCAAGTCCTCAAAACAAACATTAGATTTCTCTAATTGTTTACAAATTGTATTGTATATGGCGTTTTCTTAAACAAATGTTGTAAAGTCATATATAGGAGGCGCCCCTCAAAAATGCAGCCATCTAACTGAACTGTATGTACTGTAGCGTGTAGGTGGCTGACCACTCTAGTCTTATTTGCTTTTCGTCCATTTTAGACTGTTCTGTGCTAAATAAAATATATAATCTAATCCCATCAAAAAGTGAGGACCTAAATTGATAAAGAAGGGTAGCGTAGCAGTGTATTTATATACTGATTAAAGTAATATTTAGAGCAGGAGTAGCCTACAGTGTTTTCCATGAACTATAATGCACAAGATTCCTAAATTGTGATTTCTTTTTTACCAGCAAAATGAGGCGTGGAGATCGGTACACAGACACTCAATACCTGCATTCTCCAGTGTTCAAAACTACCAGGAAGAACAGACCCAAGAAGGCAAACTCAAAACCAGTTTCTCGATTGTGAATGCATTGATTTTAATTGTAAAGTATTTATCATTTTATGTGTCTTACTTTTATATGGCTTACTGACTTACTTGCATGCCATGATGCCACTGATTACAATAAAAATATTGTGCCCTAACTCTGGAAGTGTTAAATTGCTCGTTTTAATATGTGACCACATATTTTCCCTTCTGTATTTGGGGGGGGGGGGGGGGGGGTGCTAGCCGCTCCAACGTCTGTCTTTTGGAAATGTCATGGCAGCCAAGTCTATGGACTTAATGATGTAAAAAAACAGAACCCCAAGTGACGTCATGTGGCAGCCAATGTACTTAATGTTTAGACGAGTGTTTTTAATTCACACAACTAGAAGCAAAGATCATTTAACTCTTCCTATAAAGTGACCACTCTCAAACTTCTTTGACACCTTCATTATTAACACCCAAATTATATTTCATGGTGATTCTTATGCTCAGTGTCTACAGTGGCAGCTCTACTTGGAACCTCATATCTACGCTTTAGCTCGGAGAAGAGGTTACTGTACGTATCGGGGTATCCCTGCACGGGTAGAAATGGAGTTATGCACGTCCAAAAATAGTGGCGAACCCTTTTCGCAGTATCGTTTCCAAAAAGTGCACCCCAAAATCTGTAGGTGTTACTGTCAAATTAGTTTTGCAGAAATCGGCCTCCTGGTGGCTCTATACGTTTACATTTTGGAGCAGGTTCAGCTGTGGCATCCAGGGAGAGTGGATGTAATCTCTGGCACCATTGGCTGCGATCAAGCCAATGGTGTTCAGATCAACGCACTGGTGTAAGAAGTGTTCATAATGTTTTACTTAAGTAGGCTAAAAGTAGTTTTTCTCTTAACATTACTTGAGAAAAATGTACAAAATACTGTCTGGCATCAGAATTAGTAGCATACAGTACAATACATTTATTGTGTTAATCACTTTTTTGACACAATGATTTTAATTGGGCCTACTGTACTGTATGCTGCTGGGCTAACCTATTAACAATATATTATTTGTTCAGCGTTCATGTATATGGTACTTGAGCAAGACGTATATACTCCTGGTCGAAACATCCTGCCTGCTGTGTTTGTGAATAAAAATGGTCTGGAGCATTACAAAGTGAGTTGCGAGCCCTACTGTACTTATCTGTTTACACACACATCGTCATTTAATTTTTATATTAAAAAGAATCACTCCACTATACAATATATCAAAGACAAATATAGTACTTTTGACTACACTACATTTCTAGAAAGGAAAAAGTACATTGTGAATAGGCTACAATGCTACATTAACCACTTAACCCCCATTGTCCCTCAAGACATTCATATTTTAGTCTGTTCAAAATAGCATTCCTGTAGCCTATATTCATTTAACAGGACCAAGCTTAAGTGCAAATGTAGCCTACATTTTAAACAATCACTTAAGGATATATTAATAGGCCTCCCTGATTACACTGACAGTTTGAATTTGTAAATTACTTTTGGTATAGTTTTGACATGGTCTCCTTATTTACTTCAATTAATTAGAATATTGGATAACTTTTTTTAGTACCAGTACTCCAGTTCATTAACTATGAATGAGTATAAAAGACTCAACGTAGTAGAGTAATATGTCCACCACTGCAATATAGACAAGAGATTACAAAAGTATGGCCAAAGACAAAATATTGTATTAAGATGTGTAAAAGAAAATACAGGTAATACAGGAGGGGGGTCAGGGTGAGAGACTAATATATATGGATGGATATTTTCAGATAGATCAGTCCGTGGCCTAATACAGATAATTCTGGGGGTCCTTAACAGGGAAAAAGGTTGAGCACCATTGACATAGAAACTTGACTGGTTTCATGCTGCAGTAACCGCACATGTCCAAGAGATGGCAATAATGTTCTATTTAAAGAGAAGGTATGGAGAATGGGGATTGATGTCACTATTTTTTTGTTTTTAGTTGATGTAAGCCTATAAGGTCATATTTCATGTTTCGTTTCATGTCCACATCAGCTACAAGGTCTCAACACATGAGCTTGTAGATTGACAAACAGAATGAGTAGAATTAGTGATTTAAAAACGTAAAAGAGAAAAGAACTGATGAATGTCTGGCTGTCGTGTGCTTCCACGAGGAGGGATTAAATATCCATTAGAAGTGCAAAGAACACTAGCAGTAGCAGTATACAGGAGACGTGTACAGTTCTGATATAAAGGCTAATACTATTGCTTGGTCTGTGAGATTGTCAGGATCAACAAGTAAACTGATTTTGTTGACAACAAGTACTTTGAAGTAAACTTTAAAGTGAGAATGATTGGATTACATTTCAGCTGCACAATGCCGACAACTTTGAAGGAGCAGACACATTTTACAAAACTTCCTTCATGGATCCTGCATCACACGCATCCAAACTGCATCACTCTTTCATTTTGAGTAGGCTCTCACTCCAAACAAATTAACCTAGCATCTGTCTGAATAACATGCCATCTAACCTACGGTACATTTATACTAACGTTCCCAACCCTATAGTGCCTTTGTGTGCCAACTCACCTGGACATTTGTATTCCCCTCGCTGACAACGACATTCTTGGCGATGTGCTGCATTATTGGTTTCAGGTGAGCCTCATCATATGTCGTGTAATGCTGGTCTGTAGGAGTCTGCAACACATGAAAAACAATCATTAGGATCATCATGTGCGGTGCAATCTGTCTGTTAACATATAGTAGTCTGTAAGCCATTGAAAACTTACTCAAATCAAAAGACAAAATGTCAAGCTATCTATCTGTAATAATAAGCCAACATATGATTCTATTCAACTCACCCATGGCAGGCCACCCAGCAGCAGCTGAGAGAGGCAGAGGGAAGCAGCAGCGACCTCAGAGGGCCTGTAGTGAACCATGGCGTAATCAAGGAACGTCAACTATGAGATACTTGGCCAGTATGTGTCTCTCCACAGAAGCCTAGTAAAACAATTACAAAACACTATTAAAAAGACTGCTTGCATAATACAACTCAAAAATCAGCCAATCAGAGTTGCTTTATAAAGTTTCATTTTCAAAGGTGTAAATCCTCATGGAAATAAAACATTTTGTGATCAGATTTGAACCACATTCCTAGGTGGCTTGAAATGTCTTAACCCATTCTGGGCGGGAACCCCTTTTGGTGTTTCAACTCAAGCATTATGTTATGCTTTAGCTGTTGAAAAATAGCAGATCTACAAGCTCATAGCAGGGCACTATGAGCTTGTAGGTCTGCTATTTTTGAAAAATCGTGAAAATGCGGCGCTAATCTTTGAATATATATTCTTTCAGAGCGAACGTTTTCAACACAAACCAGCTAATCTCCGGCCACCGTTAACCCGGTCGATGCCAAATTTTGCACACACACTCCCTGGATGCCAACGATGAACCTCTGCCCGAAATGTTCCAGAACGGCCTGTTATAGCGCCACCAGGAGGCTGACTTTTGAAAAACAATTTTTTTGATATTACTCCTCCAGATTCTGTCCACTGCACACTGTATGTCGTTTGGTGTGAGGAAACCCAAAGTGAACATGCTGGGGAGAACATGCAAAATCTACTTCGTACCAACCGTGCACAGAAAATGAAGCGTATGTAGTAATGACAGGAAACATTCTTCTCTCAACATTACCAGTGGGCGAGCTGGGGGAAGGGCAAAAATGCTCGTCTGACGACGGCCTTGGGAAAATGTCATTCCATCATCTTACCTCCTCTGATGGAACGAAATGTTCCCAATGCCTCCAGACCGAACTGATACCTCGGCTTCTCCCCAGCTTCATGTCCACCTTCATGTCCACAGACTTCACATCAGCGTTTCACTCAGTAGTCAGTTCCTTCCATCATTCGTCTTCCCTTTTTCTGGAGTTCAGCCTCTACCTGTAAAATGACACACACACACACAACGAGATGATTATAAGATCACGCAGTGACATTACAAAGAGCCCGGGAAAACACAATCAAATATGCTACTGAAAACAATACAGTTAAGTGGACATTGTCACATGATTTTACACCTTACCCACTTCGTACCTACCGTGCACAGAAAATGAAGCGTATGTAGCAATGACAGGAAACATTCTTCTCTCAACATTACCAGTGGGCGAGCTGGGGGAAGGGCAAAAATGCTCGTCTGACGCTGGCCTTTGGAAAATGTCATTCCATCATCTTACCTCCTCTGATGGAACGAAATGTGCCCAATGCCTCCAATCATTGTCACATGATTATACACCTTACCCACATCGTACCTACCGTGCAGATAGTTCAGATATTATATTATATAATTCCTATAGTATTTCTTCAGTGAACAGTGTGTCTCCATGTCATCTAACTGTGACCACAGAAAATCACACTTGATGTGAGGTAACAAGACAACTCACCCTTTTTTTCTTTTTTTAATGTTCTGTTTATTCATTTTTTTTCTTTTTTACAAATATAGAAGTAAATTGAGAAATAAAAACAGTGACAAATACAAAACAAAAAAAACAAAACACAAACTCCAAATCAAGACAACCAAAGAACATTCAAAACACAACAAAACAATAAAAACAATATATAAAATATATATATATAATATACAAATTTAAAAACTCCACTATCCTTTTTTTCAAGTGAAGACAACTCACCTGAGGGGTAACTTTATTCTGCACCATTTAAAAAGCTCTCTGGATGTATTATTTCCTTTGTTTCTACATACAATCTACATAAAAATCACCTACTACTACCATTGACAGCCACTGCTCTCCAGACTTAGAGTATGTGACAGTTAAGTGCAGACCGACATACCTCCCACGTGAATTTACTGTTGTCATGGTAACTGCTGTGTACATACCACCAGATGCAAATGCTAACGTAGCCCTTAGTCACTTGTATGATTCTATTAGTCTTCAACAAAATAGCCACCCTGAGGGTGTACATATCATAGCAGGTGATTTTAACCATGTTAATTTGAAAGTAGTGCTCCCCAAGTTACATCAGCACATAAAATGTGCCACTAGAGGTGCAAATACTCTAGATAAAGTCTACTCTAATATTAAACATGGTTACAAGGCTATACAGATGCCACACCTAGCCTCCTCTGACCATATGTCACTGCTCCTCATACCAGCATACACTCCTCTCAGGAAAAAAGCCCCCCTCACAACGAGGACTGTTCAAACGTGGCCTGATGATGCTACAGAGCAGCTGCAGGACTGTTTTGAAAGCACCGATTGGGACATTTTTGAACATCAGGACCTGGAAGTATACACCTCATCTGTCCTCTGTTATATAAAACACTGTGTGGAGACAGTCACAGTGGACAGGCGTATTTGTGTGTACCCTAACCAGAAGCCCTGGATGAACAGAGAAGTCAGAGTCCTGCTGAAGCAGAGGGACAGTGCCTTCAGGGCTGGAGACGAGGCACTTTATAAGGCAGCGAGAATCCAGCTGAACAAAGGCATCAGGAGGGCTAAGGCAGCATACAAGAAAAAGATTGAGGACAACCTCAGCAGCAACGACACAAGGCAGATGTGGCAAGGTGTCCAACACATCACCAACTACAAGTCAAGCAACCGCGCTGCAGCCAGCGGTGACGCCTCATCAGCGGAGGAGTTAAACCACTTCTTTGCTCGTTTTGAGGTTGACACACCGGAGGCCTCGTCACATCTACCAGCGCACAGCAGCAACAGCAACATCCTTACAGTGCAGGTGCAGGAGGTCAAGCACACACTGCAAGCGGTCAACCCAAGGAAAGCTGCAGGACCGGATGGTGTGACAGGAAGGGTTTTGAAGGACTGCGCAGACCAACTGGCGGGTGTCTTTACCAAGATATTCAACCAGTCCCTACAACAGGGCTTGATTCCACCCTGTCTGAAGTCCTCCACAATAATTCCCCTCCCAAAAAAGGCAAATGTCAGCAGCCTAAATGACTACCGGCCAGTGGCACTTACACCTATCATCATGAAGTGCTTTGAGAAACTGGTCCGGAGACATATTACAGCTAGTCTACCATCCACACTTGACCCCCACCAGTTTGCATACAGAGCCAACAGGTCTACAGAAGACGCCATAGCGACAGCTCTCCATTCCACACTCACACACCTGGAAAAGCCAAGGAGCTACACCAGGCTACTCTTCATAGACTTCAGCTCTGCGTTTAACACCATCGTGCCGGGCAGACTAATCCCCAAGCTACTGGAGTTGGGACTCTCTCAGCACATCTGCCTCTGGATTAAAAACTTTCTGACAGACCGCCCTCAAAGAGTGAGAGTAGGACCCCATCTATCCTCAGCACTCAGCGTCAGCACTGGTGCTCCACAGGGCTGTGTGCTGAGCCCCCTACTCTACACTCTCTACACCCACGACTGTACTCCCATCCATCCTAGTAATGCCATCATCAAATTTGCGGATGACACCACTGTGGTGGGACTCATTACAGAAGGGGACGAGACAGCGTACAGGGAAGAGGTGAAAGGGCTGTCAGAATGGTGTGAGAAAAACAACCTCATTCTCAACACCTCCAAGACCAAGGAGCTGATAGTAGACTTCAGGAGGAAGAATATCCAGCCTATCCAGCCTATCCACATCAATGGAGAGGAGGTGGAAAGGGTCTCAGACTTCAAGTTCCTGGGCATGAACATCTCGGACAACATGACCTGGAAAATTAACACCACTGCGCTCCAGAAGAAAGGTCAACAGCGACTGTACTTCCTCAGAGTACTGAGGAAAATGGACCTAATGGAGAGTGTGCTCCTGTCCTTTTACCGATGTGCCATCGAGTCAGTACTGATCTACGGCATCTCCCTGTGGTACTGCAGCTGCACGGCGGCAGAAAGAAAGTCCCTTCAGGGGGTCATAAATACTGCCCAGAGGATCATGGCATGTCCCCTTCCATCTCTGGAGGACCTCTACAAGAGACATTGTAGCAGGAGAGCCAACAGTATCCTCAAGGACCCATCCCACCCAGGTCACCACCTGCTGCAGCTCATGCCCTCAGGGAGGCGCTATAGGGTCATCAAGACCAGGACTAACAGACTGAAGGACAGTTTCTACCCCAGAGCAGTCATAGCTCTTAACACTGACACTGATTGAACTCTGACACTCGACACTTTATGAGACTAAAAGGACTTCATGTGCAATATGCGTTAAATGTTTGTATTTTGTGTTTTTATATAGAGTATTGTGTCTTTTGTTTTAAATGCACTGATCTGGTTTGCAATTCAATTTCGTTGTCTCGTACAATGACAATAAAGATATTCTGATTCTGATTCTGACCTAAAACATGTTTCATTAGATGTTAACAATGCATCAATATTTTTTTGTTTGAGGCGATTAAGGCGTGAGTGCAGAATACAATCGACTCATCTGTCTTCGACTTTATTTGAGAGTGCTGCTGCTGCGCAACATTGTGTTGTCTGAGTGCGATTAACTTCGCCTGAATCAGCCTTGTTTTCAATTTTCATGGACTGTCATTTTTGGTGATGGGAATTTTTATTCATTTCGGGAGTAGGTGAAACTATAACCAAGAATACCTTTTGTATTTAATCGACTTCTAGTAAGTCTTTTGTATGAGCTTTCAGAGTAGGGGGGCTCTGGATTTAGTCTGACTGAAATTTGAATAGATCCAAATGTGTCACGTACCTGGAAAAGGATTACCCCCTACGCCGCGACATCTTTTCGTATTACTCATTACATAATATGTAGCTAAGTGTGCATGTCCGGGTCGATCATGCTTTGACTGTGCATCAAGTCCAGCTGAAGTGCTACAAAAACACACTACTCTCAAGCTAGCTACATCCTGCTGCAAAGAAGCGGTGCAAAAATGAACGAATCGTCCTTACGGCGCACATGAAATCTTTGGATATCGTCAACCCTGCCACAGTCCTACACTGAACGGTGAGAGACATTACCATTCGACAAAGACACTTGTGCGTATTTGGACATCCAGTAAACCGCCACAAATGTACGTTTCTTTTGATAGGTAACGCCGGTAATGTGTTGCCGTGTCCTGACTCTGCTAACGTTAGCCTGCTGCTACTGATAGCTGACATCACAGGCCGAGCTGAACGAGGCCTTTAATGCTATGGCTATATTATTGATTGACTGACAGATCAACAATAATATGATATTTAATGTAATTCTGTCACTTTGACATAATTTGGATTTTGGATTTCTTCTATGTGTCTATTACTACATGTTGTGACAACTTGTGAGCGTGGCACTGCATGGTTTTAATAACGTCGATTAATTGAATCATCTGAAAACATCTCCATCCAATGTGAAGAGAATACAGTGTATCCACTATCCTGCTGCTGCGCTGTTGTTGTTGTTGTTGTTGTTGTTGTTTTTTCCCCTTACACAGCAGTCACCGACCGTTGAATTTTTGTAATATTATGATATTAATTTGTTAGTGGGTCATTGGGTGTCATAGGCTACTCATAAAAATTAACATCCATGATCATACGTAACGTAATAATTATGTATTTGCGATGACTATGTTATCTTCCGGATTAGCTGGTCACCTTTGCAGGTATGTGTCAAATGGATGTTGTGACACTTCGTGCGTGTGGACATCACATGAATTGTTCCTCATGACTCAGTGACTGAGTGCTTAGCTTATTAATGCTTGTTCTGTTTCTGTGTAGAGGTCAGTATAGCTATTCCATGTCATCATCATCATCATCATGCAAGCATACTTAGCATAGTGTCATTGCCTTTCCCCCCCACAGAGCAAACATATAAGTTAAAGTTTAATACTTTAAAATACCTGCAGCTAAGATGCACACTCTACTACACAATCATTACACAGTCAATCACAGGTGATTAAAGACCCCTACCCCGGGGTAGGTTCTTTTTAGGGGTACTGGAGTACCCCTCAAAAAAACTTGCTGCCGTTCTACCAGATGAATTGTAACTTGTAAGTTTCATAATTTACTAGATTTTTTAAATAATCGGATGGATCTAGAGTTGCAATACCCTCCATTGACATCCCATTGACCCAACCACTCCTACAACCAGCAATGTCCGTGTACACGTATGTATGTATGTATGTGTTCATGAGCACCAGTATGAGTACCAGTAGGGGCGCTGTTGTGCCATGCAGAAACAGAGAGAGAGAGACAGTGCTGACAGACTGTTGCCTGCTAATGAGAGAGAGAGAGGAGGGGGGAGAGAGGGGAGTTGCACCACTCGTTTCACACAGGCGTGATCTTTTTCCTTCTTGGAGTTTGAAAGCACTCGTCGAAGTCACTGAACGGCCCTGCGTACCACCTGTTTCGAATTTGCACATGATGATGCAGGAGCAGCACGACCCGTTAATAAAAACGAGCACTTCCAAAGTCCAACACTTGGAAATAATATCACAGCATGGAATTTCTTGACAGAAAGTAGCTTAGACATAACATGTCTACGGTCACGTGTATTTTTATGAAACAAACGCTTTGCCGTTTGAAAGAGGATAAGTCAAGTTTTCATTACAGCTGCAATGTTTGAGTTTAACGTTGTTTAACACAAGCAGATCGCAAAAGCAATTTGGATGAATGGGCTGTCAATGGAGGGTATTGGAACTCTAGATTAAAAAAAATCAAGGTTACACTTGTATACTGTACCTTAACTCAACTTCTTGGTTAGTTAAATAAGATCTATTTTGATTCTGGAGACATGGATTTACCCTGAGGAAGTTAAGAAACCATTGAGTGCTGAGGCTATGTAAAACAAGGTTCGAGCGAGGTTACTCTATTCTATTTGGTCTCCCAGGGGAGACAGTTGTCTTGGAGTTTGGACACACAGACCCGCAGCATACAAAACCCATTACAACACAAAACAATAAGGTACACAGTGACTCGTACAGCTCATTAGGCCTATACTATATCACCCTTCACCATATACATAATAACTAAATCACCTAAGCCAACATACCTATTTTAAAAAAAGAGCAACACCTTAGCACACCTCAAAACTTTCTACAACTACTCCGTTAAGGGGTATAATTGATGGAGGGACAAAGGATGCTTGTACCTATATTTCCACGCATGGACCTTGTACCTCCTACTTGACGGCATTAACCTACATATACTCAGGGTATAGTACATGGGAGGGGTCAAACACAATTTCCGTGGCCTGCTCAAAGAAGACCTAGTGGGGGGTGTAGACATACCCATGATCTTCCCTGCCATTTTGGCCAATCTAAATATCTCCGATTTGTACTTTACCGGCGTTAGTTACACACAGAGACACACGCACACCACAGGCTACAACATGCGGTTTTTGCTAATGCCAACTCTGCCTGTTCTAGAGATACATATTCACTGCCATAATGGCCATCATTGTGACTCTCCTTCTCTCATGACCGAGCCGGGATGTGCTGCATAGTTGAGGTTAGGCAGCTAGTGGCTGGCTTTGTTGTTTTTGAACGGCCCGCTACTAATGCACCCGTGAGAAGCTAGCAGGGCCTGGGTTGCCAGAGGAAGCCAGTGGCATGCGCTTTTTCCTCCCCGATTCTCAGGGTGCAGGATGGGGGCTGTTCCGTAGGACCGCCTGCCCGTGTGTCTAGACTCGACCGGCTAGCTTTGGACAGCACCTCAAAGGAAAGGCTTGGATTTCTTGGGAAACTTTTCCTCTCCTTGTACACTGTAAATATTTTGCCGCCTTTTAGCTCTGTCATGCTTACTGAGTGTGTTTCCCCTCCTCTGGTTCGGAACACACCCCACACCCCTGTTCTCTTGCCTGCACTGTTTGATCATTGATGCAGGCCCGAGTGTTTAAAGAATTTCAAAGGGAAAAAATGAGCCTACATTATACTAACCTCACCATCAGGATAATAAGTCTTGAACTACTTCTAACAACCCGTTTCATATTTTTCACAAGGTTCTTATGAGATTATGTCCTTGTGCACAAACAAAAGACCCACAAGCCCGAATCACGAAAATGTGTTTCTCATGAGTCAGGTTAAATGCTTTGTAATTTGTGTCGCATGCTTGAGCCTGTCTAATCATCATTTAAAAAAACGTTTTGGTCTTGTTAAAAAGTGGCTGGCTAAGACCTAATTTCTGTTTATTTGACACTCGGGACTTAATCACACTCCTCCTGACCGCTCCAGATTGTACTCCACTGTTATTGGCCTCTTCCTCTATGACGGTGAATGGAGGCGTAATGTAATGTTGCTTCCACTTTTCACAGCCTCACTGATGCCATCACTACCTTTATTGAGTTGTGGGGAGCCTTCACACTACAGTAGTAGTGTGAAAGTTGGGACGGAACGTGATGCTCCCCAGACCAGTGGTCCACCAACCATCTCTTATTCTCTCTCTGCTCCAGTCCAGTGGTCCACCAACCATCTCTTATTCTCTCTGCTCCCTTTCTGAACAGGTGAGTGGCGGGCCAATCAGCCAGCCACGCCCAGGCCCCTCTGTTGCTATGGACGCCTGCGCCCGTATCAGAGGAGTCCCACTCAGGACCAGAGCCTCTATCCGGAAAGAGGTGCAACCTCCACCCATGTTTATGATTTACTGTTTCGTAAAATGTCTAGAGGTTTAGGTTGTGTACTTTACCTTGTCATCATGATATCCATTAGCGATATACATATATCGCTCTGTTGTTGTGTGGTTTTTGCTGAGGGGCGCCTATGCCCAGCTTTCTGGGTTTGTGTAACGTAACATTGGCTTGTGATTGGCTGATCACCCCATAGCGATGATTTGATTTGATGCCCTTTATTTATTTTTTTTATTTGTCCCCACACGTCTCAAGATTTGCCATTGACAATGAACGGAGAAATTGGGTCAAATGTCCTCTAAATATGATGTAAATTAAACATCAATACCTTAAACGTCAAAAAATGTACGTCATAATGTAAACGAGCAAATCAAAATTTGCGTCTACACTTTTCCGCCCTCACTTTTGTTATTACACAATCCCGGGAAGATAGGAGGGCCTCTAGCGCCCCTCGGAAATGTAGAAGAATTTATTGATTACTAGTGTGACCAAAAGTTCTAACTTCTGTCTCTGTTTAATGCAATCAAATATATCGCCCACCAGAGGACCTCCGGGAACTCGCTAATGAGTGGCTCCATGTGACGAAACTGTCGATAGTATTTTGGCCAAATCACTAGCCCTAAAGTTTTCCACATGGTCCTCAAAACCGGTTGTATTCAATAACATTTGATAGCGCTGCTATTAGACTTCATTATAAATGTCTGGGTTTGTAGACTGTTCGTGACAGCGGACCGCAGTGTGTGAAGAGTCTTTTGAGGAACAAGAAAGAGCTGTGTAGTGTCGATCTGGAGCTGCAGACAAGGGACACAACAAAGTTAACAGAGGTTTGTCTACACACACACGGCACACGCACACAAAGCCTAATCACATGTAAGAAAGACTTTGAGACTGACCATGGTTGTGCTTCCTCAGATCCATTTTGTGTGTCTGCCTGGTCACTGTGAAGGTGAAGATGTCACTCTTCAGGTAAGCTTTACAGCACGGTGTATGATGGTTAAAATGTTCATATTAACCCATTTAGGCCTGACGTCGTAATTAAAAAAATATGGTCAATTTTCAAAGATTTGTGCCATATTTTCATGACTTTTCAAAAATAGCAGACCTACAAGCTTGTAGATCTGCTATTTTTCAATAGCTAAAGCATATCATAATGCTAACACCAAAAGGGCTTCCCGCCCAAAATGGGTTAAACGTAGGACTGCAGATGAGGGACAACTCCTGATGTTTAAATACTACTCCATATCGAAATGACTATCAGTTTATTTCTTCATATAATTATATGGAAAATATGTAAAGGAATATTGGCCTATGAATGAGTTTGTCAGGGCGGACTTCCTTCAGTCCACTCTGACATAAAAAAAAAAGAAATCTCCTCCACCTAATTTGAATATCCAGCCTTAGAATACAATAAAATGACCCGCACATTGTCTACGCTTGCACAATAGTGACGTTGCGCAACGTTTCAGACAATGGGCATCTTTTTCCTGTAGTCCAGCATTAATAAAATGATCTGTTGCCCTGCCTTCAAGATCCATTCAACATTCAGCTGTAGAGCTAAAGAGTCTGCAATAAAAAAAATATTATTAGCGTGGTTGCCAGAGGCAACTAGACTATAGTAATTGATCGACTTTATTCCGTCTAAATGTTTTAGGCCCCTGTGACGGGCTTCATAAACAGTACTGGGTCATATGTAATGTATCACGTTTATCAGATTAGCAGTGCTGATAATGAATGTGATTATCACAGGATCTGCGATCCTAGATGATCGACACCCATTATCTTTCTATACTGAGACCAGTGTTGTTTTTGGCAGCTAATTTCAATTTTAGACTAGATTTTACACTTGCTGAAAATTCAAGCAACCAAGTGTAAAATGACTTATACTGGATCTCTTGTCCATTAGTCCCTTCCTAACATTTTAGCCTAGTTTTTATTTGTTGACGTAATTGTCAGTATATCTAGTCTTAGTTTTAGTCACCATAGCTTAGTTTTCATTTAGTTTCCATTCAGTTTTCGCCAGTGAAAAAAGGTAGTCGACGAACATTTTTTGTCATAGTTTTAGTCGACGAAAACAACACTGGCTGAGACCATTTCTCATCTGAGCTAGCAGTCTTACTATTTGAGCCAAAAGCTGACATATTGGTCCTGTTTCCTAGGCTCTGTCCTCTCTGCCGGGGGAGCTGTGTGAGCTGCTAAAGTCCGTCCACATCCAGAGTCTGAAGAACGACGAGGTGCTGATGCTAAAGGACTCCCGCTGGCTGGCCGAACGCAAGGACACCGGCACCCAGGTAGAGACCATGACCAAGACCCGTGTCAAAAGGAGAAAACTTCATAAGAATACATTATACACAAGTGAGCAGACCACTTAAAAACACTGGAGAAAAGGGATATGAGAACGAGCGGAATGCACAGCAAAAAAAGGTCTTCACTTCCTCTTTGTTTACAACCTTCCCGTTTTCACCCCTTCTCCATTTTTCAGACCAAAGGTGCGGTTCCTCGTTGTATACGCACAGCTGTGAGATGTGGCTCTCACCCTCTCAGGCAAACACAGGTGGCAGGACAGAAGAAGTTTGTTTTCTTCGAAATTGCAGCTGTGTGTGTGTGTGTGTGTGTGTGTGTGTGTGTGTGTGTGTGCGCAAGGGTTAAGACCCTGTGGCCCACCGTATGGCTTTTGTTGTGGGTTTTGTATTGCAGACAGTGGGACCGCCTGCCCCTACAGCGCAGGCACAGACAGAGGTAGGGCTAAGTGAAGTGTTCTGTGCATATGCAACAAATAATCAAACCGCAATCAAGAGCACAGCCATAACAAGGCACTTCCAGCTGCCTGTCTGTAGTGCTGGGAGAAAGAAAAGTCCCATGTGAATTCCAGCGAGCTTGTGAAGCCAAAGGCTCTCAGATGATTAGCTTGTCTTGTGTCTGGGGCTCTCAGTAGCGTGACAGCCATTGATGGTACGCAGACTCTCCTCACCAGTTGGTTGCAAGTGCTGTATTTGTTTTTTTTGTCTGAGATGATTATTCCTTGGCATTAGGGATGTACTTACAACTGGCACAGTTTTTTATTTTTATTTTATATATACACTTGGGTAAAAACTTTACTGGTGATTGCTGACATGTTTGCTAGCTCTGACTTGACGTTACACTCTCCGCTAGCACTGTATGTGTTGTTTTCCTGTGTAACTTAAATGAGCTATTATCTTGTGATAAATTATGTGATATCGGATCCGTGCATAGACTTAACTCACAGAGACCCAATACAGAATTCTAGGCTGTATCGAAGGCATTTATGACACTAGCATTGGTATCAGACTCAGAACAACTGTAATACATAGGCAGACAAGTCTATTTTTGGTGCTGAATTGTATGCAAGATAACTTGCATTTTGTGATTCATGAGAAGAAGCCACCTCTGCCTCGAGATATGAATACATCGGACAAACAAGCTGCATGCACTAGATGTCGAAGCTGTGTTTGCCTTTACTGGTGGCCTCGACGCTAACTTGTCAACAAGCAGTGATTTTGAGATAGATGCCTGTTCATGGCAAGGACTACATATTACAGTATGTTAAATCATAGAATAGATTACGTTGTCTATTACTACTTAGTAGTAATAGACAATTAGTTAGTCTATTAGTCAGAGTGAGAAGAGGTCCTCACTCTGTGAAAGCTGCAAACTGACTGACTCACAAACAAAAAACTCTCCTTATAAAGAACAAACTCAATTGAATACACCTGGATGTACAGTAATTGCTGCCTCTCTCTCTCTCTCTGAGCTGAACACTCAATTATCAAAGAAGTGCTTCAACACAAATAAGGTCACACTGGCTCACATAAGGTCATAGTGACCCAACTAATTAGTACTAATTGTCATGGATTATCATGTTGTGTCACTAAATCATACTAATCTATACTTTCTCTCTCTTTTTTTTTCTATTTCTCTGTCTCTGCACACACAGTGCTGGTTAAAGGCGATATGTGTTTTGAGACACAACGGACCCAGCCCGAGCTCCTGCACCCAGGCCAGCGTGTCGTCGCTGGTGGGCCTGTTGGGGCGCTACGCGGCGGGCGTCCGCTACGCCCTGGAGCTGCAGGCCCTCCACAGGGGCACGGCGGAGCCCTGCCAGCCGGAGGAGGACGACACCAACCAGTCTGTGTCGTCCATCGAGGACGACTTTGTGACGGCCCTGGAGCACCTGGAGGAGGAGGACACGGGTGGGACGATGCATAACAACTTGTGTAGATGGGGTTTAACCAGAGTGGCGTAAAGACGGACTGTTGACTGCAATCACTCCAATCCAATGGATGAATTATTTTCACACCACAAATGGTGTTATTTTCACAGCATTTGTGGTGCACCACAAAATGGTATTATGTTCTGTTGCAACTCTACAGTGAATAAAGACACGAGGAAGCGCTGCGTGATTATTGCTGTGATTATCAGAAACTGAAAAACAGGTGCTCTTTGGAGAGGGTTCAATTGTAGGTTAACGCGTTTAAATTCCTTGTTCCTTGTAGTAGTAGGCTGACATCCTCTTCCATTCTCTCTTTACTCCACTCTGGTTTTAAAATGACAGTGTCTGGCATTAATTTGCATATATAATGTCACAGTGATTAAGGATCTTGCTAACCAATCAATGAAGTCCCTTAATTTGTTTCTCTTTTGCTGTCCTATTTTACTTTGAGCTTGTTGCAAAAAATCAGTGCTTTAACCCATTTCTCTCCTCTTCCACATATCTCCGTCTCCAGCTGCATCACCCTACTACCATGGTAAAAAGCGTGACGTAGCATCCCAGACGGTCCCAGCCCATAAGAGACGAAAGGACCTATCAGGCTCCCGTGTGATCGTGTGCTCCTCCTCCAAGAAGTCTTCAACCAAACACAGGCCGGCGCCCGAGGTGTCTGTCACCGTGCAGAGGTCGTCTGGTGTGGAATCCCAGTGGACCCACTGTAACCCTGGAATCTGTCTACCCTCGTCCTCGACCAATCTCAGCGACTCGGAGGATTCCGACGGCTCCAGCCCGAGCCCCATCATCTTCCTGGACGAGGTGGGTTACCAGAAGAGCTTGCTGGCGAAGTTGGACATCCCCCAGGTGCCAGGGGGACCACCCCGAGAGCGAGTCGAAGACTCCGACTCAGAGGTCAGCGAGTTCTTTGACAGCTTTGACCAGTTTGACGACCTGGACGAGTTGAGCTCAGAGTGTGGCACTCTGACTCTGCCCCTGGACACCACTCATTCCGCCATTGTCCAGAAGAAGAAGAGAAGGCCCTCTGAGACTAGCGTCAGTGGCTCCAAGTACGTGTCCCGAGGCTGCTCCACCAAGGGCATGAACCCTCACCGCTTTGACCAGCCCACTCTCCCTGCTAATGTGAAGAAACCCACTCCTCTGAAGCCCGGCTCTCCCTACTCCCCCCACTCTGACGTTCCTGATTCTCCCCGGCCCGTGCGAACCTCCTGTGAAGAGAGCGGCGGGCCACTTTTCAGCCCCGTCAGCTCGTCGGCCTTCAGTCCCTTGGGACTTGGGAGTGGGCCTCTGGAATACTTCTGGAAGACCGATGGGAATGCAGGGGACGGCTCCGAATTGCGTAAACCCCAGGACCTTTGCTCACTATATAAGACTTACTCTGACTTTGCCAACAGTCTCTCCAAAGAGATTTTGGGTTCCGTGTGTGGCTACCCGTCACCCGTTGACATCAGTGACAACAAGAACCTCAGCTGTGTCTGCCACAAGGAGTTCCAGAATCCGTCGGGTCACCTGATGAAACTGTCGGACATCCAGGAGACCGTGACCGTGGCCAAGCTGCAGCAGAAGTCTCAGTCTCTGAAGGACGGCATACAGAGGTTCGCCACAGACCTGGTGGAGATGAGCCTGGGCAGTGCCCTGCGAGACCTCCAGAAGGGCGTCTCCACCTGCACCACCACCCTCTGCCACCTGGCTGCCAGGCTCACGTCCTCGGTGTTCCAGATGGCGTTCCATGAGATCGGCATGCGCCATGCCTACGTGCTGAAAGAGCGCGCCGTCAGTGGCCTGGCCGGCTTCCTGGTCGGAGAGGCCGTGACCGGCGCTCTGAAGGAATTCCTCGCCGTGAAGAAGCGGATGTTCCACAGCACCGTGGCCAGCTTCGCCGCCGACCTTGCGGAGGAGCTGGTGTTTGAGGGCATGATGGAGGTTTGTCAGTTCTCCCACCCGTCCACCCCTCTCAACCCGAGCAACTGGCCTTTTGGCTGTGGGCTGGACGAAGAGGAGGAAGAGGAGGTGGTGTCCTCCTACGCCTCGGATCTGTCTGAGTCGGTTCTCCAAGAGGCCTTCATTGAGCTCTCCCAGGCTGACGTGGCCTTTGCAAGTCAGGCAGCTATCAGCGTCTCTCTAGACAACCTCTACTATGTCAGTGCAGAGGACGCCACCACTCATACCTGCAGTGCGGAAGCAGCCCCTGGTCCCTCAGGTGAAGAATCTGGCTGTACAGTGAAAAAAGCCTTGTTAACTGTGTCGGGCATGGCCAGCTGTGTTCCTGTCCCCCAGGCTGGACAGGCCCTCTCCCAAATCCAGTCTGCGGAGGAGGTCTGTCACACCTCCCAGACCAGCCCAAAGAGCAGCCTGGTGACTGAGGAGGTAACTGCAGCCTCCTCTGACACAACCACAGCCACACAGACCGACTCCTCCCATGACAATGAGAACCCGGCCGCGGAGGGAGAGCCCTCCCAAGGAAAGAATCCCTTCCAGAACTTCTCTGGCAACATGGTGGATATGATCGTGAACGAGGCATGTGAGCTAATAACTGCCACAAAAATGAAAAGGGGTTTCGGTGACTGCGCCGAGTTCTTCACGAAGACCATCGGAAGCCGGAGAGACTCCTCTTCCAGAACTGATGCAGTCAGCGATGATGTCCCAGATTCCCCCTCAAAGGAGAGCTTCAGATATGATAGTAAAGACTGTGGGTCTATGAGGAAGGCAGAGGTGACACTGCAGAAATTAACCATTGACTCTTACACTGCTCCCTCTCAGAGTCAGGATAGAGCCACCTGCGAGCCCAGTTCCAGGACCAGACCCGTGGCCGAGACGCACCCCGTGATGATTAAGGACACACTGGACGTGCCGGGCTCAGAAGCGGGAGCGAGGCGGAAGTCACCGGTGCCCGGCGGTGGTGACTCGTCCCCCAGTCTCAAATCTAGCGGGACCCCTGGCACGCCTCCTTCCACCCCCCAGCAACCACACGAGCTGTCCACGGAGAAGCAGATCAGGCAGTTTTCCAAAAAGCTAAAGGGCAAGCTGGCGAAGGAGTTCTCCCCGGCGACTCCCCCTCCCACTCCACACTACCAGCCCGAGCCCGACCCGGGGTCAAAGGACTCCACGCCGGAGGCAGACAAGGCCGACTTCATGCTCAAACTCATGAGGTCTCTGTCCGAGGAGGCGGAGGGCAACGAGGAAGGGGAGGAGGAGGAGGAGGGGGAGGAAGATGGAGGTGTCGTTGGCACCCCCCGGTGTTGGGAGACGGGGGTTCGCCGACCTGAGCTCAACCTGTCGTCGTGTCGTAGAATGTCAAACAAGGAAGCCCTCCACTATGCTGAGAGGCTGGCCTACCACATTGTCTCTATGGCGACGGAGATGGACACCCTGGGGACGGCGATGGACAACACGGCAGGGAGAGGAGACGAGGGGGGGGGGAGGAGAGACAGCGTGACGGCCCAGTTCTCGGAGCAGACCCTGAACACGCTGTGGGTCTATGCCGGGGAGGTCGCGGGAGAGGTCATCAGTGACGTGAAGAGGATGGTGGGCTCTGGACAACAGTGTCCCCACCACCGCAGAGCTCCCAGGAGGAGGAGCCTGGACTCCAGATTAGAATGTCCTCCTTACCACCACCACCAGCTCCTCCCCGGTACAGAGCCGAGCAGCAGAGACTCCAGAGTGGGGAGGCTGGCCGAGCAGTGGTCCAGTGCCCTGCTTAACTCTGTCCTCCACCCTCCCTCCCCCTCGTCTTCCACCACGGCCTCCAGCTCCGGCCTGTCCTCCGAGTACCCCAGCTGCGAGAGCGTGACGGACGAATATGCCGGCTACCTCATTAGGGTTCTCAAGAAGGAGGGCGGCAGCAGGGAGCTGGTCCTCGACCAGTATGCCAGCCGGCTGGCCTACCGCTCCATCAAACTTGGCTTGGCGCACGCCGCTCGCAAGATAAAGCAGAGGCCCTCCACTGGCCGGTTTCACTCCTCGAGGTCCCTGCCGGAGGAATGGAAGGCGACCGGCTACGAGGGTTCTATTCCCAGGGACAGAATAGGGACTATGAGTTCTCCTTCCGGTCAGGAGGGCCAGTGTAGCTGCAGGGACTCTGAAGAGCAGAGCCAGAGGGAGTATGGCAACTTGGTGAACTTTGCGGAGTCCTTGGCGTACAACATCACCTGTGACGTCACGTGCAAGCTGCGCCCGTCCTCTGTGCGCTTGCCCAAGTCTCTGACGGACTCATGCCTTTATAAGAAATCCAAATTGGAAGGCATGACGGAGAATCTCATCAGGAACTCCTTTTCGTGCCCCCTGTTGTCCAAGGAGGCTAAAGGCAGGCACTACCACAGCACGGGCAGCCTGTGTGATGGAGTCTACAGCAGCGGGGTGATGCAGGTCATAGAGCACTACGCCAGGAAGATAGTGGACGACACCCTGGAGATGAGCCTCGCCTCAGCTGGACACGCGGCCAGAGAGCACCAGAGGGCGCAAGGCCCGGACAGATGCTCCCACACCGACAGGCTGTCTGAGAGCGCAACTCTGGGGGACAGGACCTGCCGTTACGGTCAGTCCCAGGAGTGCCCCTACTGCAGCAAACCCAGCCGCCACCACCAACACCAGACAACGGGCCAGTGGAGGAAGAGGGCTCCGGAGTGCACTTCTGGGCCAGAGCGACTCTGTGGGCTTGAGATCCCTAAGATCCACATCCACATGGACTGCAGCGCGGCCTTCGCGGAGGAGATGGTGTCCACAGCCATGGAGACGGCCAAGCGCGAGCTGAGCAACACCAGCCTCAACGCAGACAGCGGCATCGGCCACGACGGGGCTAGCTACGCCGAAAGCTTGACCACTGAGATAATGGCCTCGGCACTGTCCAACGCCTGCCAGACCGCCAACGCCAGGTACACTACACACACACACACACACACACACACACACACTCACCTTTACAGTTCCCTTACTGCCCTGAGAATGTGCTACTCTTTATGGCTAGCTGTAAAGTTCTGGTCTGGTTGATGAGAAATGAGACAGTAACGGGATTTTGGTCGTTTTGTTTTTCTTTGACCGCTCTTCCATTGAGTAATGTAAAGGTTTTCACAGTTCAGGACATTGATACTGGGGGCTGTATTTTGCGTGTCTTAAATACCAGGTCTTATTACCTAACTTGAGTAAACTAAAGACCTGGAGGCGTGATCAATGCCATTTGGCTATTCTGAGTGGCCAAAGAGCATTGATCACGCCTCCAGGTCTTTAGTTTACTCAAGTTAGGTAATAAGACCTGGTACTTAAGACACGCAAAATACAGCGTGTCTACAAATGGCATGCTTGACTTGACGTTTTGCTATCTACACCATAAAGGTAGCTCTCCACCAACAGACTACTACAGATTACTACAGACTGGCAGTTGAATGAAGTCGGAAAATCTGTCGGTTGGTATGTGTGGAGAAGAAACGGCTACTAACGGTGCTAAAAATGGCTTTCTCAACAAACAAAAAAACATGTGAACAATGGACATGCTTAAATCATTTGAGAAATTATACAGATAACTACTGCGCTGCAGTGTGCTTAGGGCATGGGCACAAGGCTATATGTATTTAAACTAGTTTGCTTTATCATATCTTTCATATTTAATGTTAATTAAAACAAACAACAAAATACTGCGTGCATGGATCAATATAATAAATGGCTAGCACGATTAGAGTAGCCTAATGTAGGATACTCGCCACAGGAGCCTTTCGCATTCCGCGTTTCATCATAATCATCATTTTCAGCTGGTGAATGAGAAAAGCCATCTTGCGTGAGCGCACACAGTCCTGTGCTCTGTGAACTGTAGTAATATGTACTGTATGCCATTTTTATATGCACTGTATTCAGACAAATTAAATGTACCACATTTTAGAAAGGGTCCCTATCAGCCAACCAGAGAGCTCTCTGTCAGCCCGCTGCTACCCGATGGTCCAAAGACGACCAAGTCGGCATCCCTACAACTTGGAACCCGACGCGACGGTGTACCCACCGCCCATTCAACAATAGCTTTCCAATGCTTACTGCCTGCCAACCAACGTCTGTGCGGTGGAGAGCTACCTTAAAACTTCACTATACCTCTAGGAAACCATGCTACTGATAACATGACCTCCACTGCATTGACTACGACTGCACGATGTTCACCTTAGTTTAGTGCATTGTCTTCTTTGAGTGTTATAGGTTGAAATGTCTGTATTTCTTCCCGCTAAAGTCGTTTCTTTAGCGGGAGTTGCACATTGTTTTACGTTCTAAAGGAATTTAATTTAATCATGTCCCCTTTCCCCTCCTCCATCCTCTGCGCCGGCAGCTCTCCGGGGAGGGAGGCCACTGAGTCGACCATGTCCCAGCAGCTGAGTGTGGGAGACGACAGCCTGGGCAGCTGGTCCAACCTGAGCTTTGAGGACGAGCCCCCAGATGATAACAGCAGCTTCCTCCACCTTAGTGACAGGTACCGTACTCTGAATCCACTTTCCTCCTCCTCTAGTAGTGACAGGTACATCCAGTTTCCAACGGAGGTACGTACGTATGTATGTATGATGATTTCAGAGTATTAATTTTCAAATTTCTGCACACCCAGTAGTTCTCTGTGTGTGCCTTTGCCAGTGTGTGACGCAACCAACAACCTTGAATGTGACTTACTGGCATGGTTTTGTTGATGATCACGTGTAAGCCAAGTTTCAGAGGTTGTGTAATTGACATCCATGGGCCAGGGTGCAGACCTGCCAACCTGTAAGCATCTTTCGTTACCAGGCACACATTTTGACATCAAAGTAGTACGCTGGTACGATTTTTTTCCCTCCAAAGTATGCAAAAGCTGGCGACGCCTCGTGAGTTTGACTATGCACCCCTTTAGCAGAGCACATATGTCTTTCTGCCATAGATGCATGCTCTAATACTGTCTCTGTAACATTAAACAAACTGCAACGTGACGTTGCCATCTCCCCAATGACAAACTGTTTAATGTTGAGCACTACGTCGATTTTGGTTTGTCAATGAGATTTGTTGCAATGTATGCAGCACGCATGTATGTTTTACATGCATTTATTTTCAACTACTATGCCATTTATATATATAAATATAGTTGCATTCTTGAAGAAGATACTACAGCACAGCATGTTATTGCAGAATGTAACATACAGTAGCAGGTTATTTAGATACAGATGCTTTGTTTTTTGTATCCTAGTTTCTTTGAGGCACTACATTGTTCTCTACCTTGTTTATTGACTAGAGTTCTTTCTTACTCTGCTTATTACGCTCTTGTGCTTGTAAGTCGCTCTAGGTGAGAGCGTCTGCTTCTAGCCTAAATTGTAAATAGCACAGCAGCTTGAGCTATATGCTATATTAGCTAGTAGCTAATGTAGATCCCATATGACGGACGTATGGCTTGAAGCCGTCGCACTGGTTCCTCACGTCCTTTACAACAAAAAGTGTGTGTGTGTGTGTGTGTGTGTGTGTGTGTGTGTGTGTGTGTGTGTGTGTGTGTGTGTGATATACCATTATGATTTTATTATTATATTATGTTGAATTGACACAATTTGTTAGTGGGAGATGATTGTGCTCTATAGCAAAGCGGCACGACGAAAGTGTGGTACTCAAATTATGTTCTCAAGGTTTGGCAAATTGTTTTCCAAACCCAGCTTGCTTCCATTTCACAACTATCCTCACGCGTTAAAGCACGGGGTAAAGTTTCTCCAGTCCTGTTAACCCATTTTGGGCGGGAACCCCTTTTGGTGTTGGCATCATGTTAGCTCATAGCGCACCACCGAGTAGCGCGCTACGAGCTTGTAGGTCTGCTATTTATTTTTTTAATCGAAGGACGACTGACATAGAAACATAGCTTTTTCAGAAAACTGTCAGGATTTAGAAGACATTTTTTAGAATCTGATCTCAGGCCTAAATTGATTAATCTGGCATCATTACTGCCACTACTATTAGTACTATTATTAGCAATTGGGAGTTGAGTGCCGTACAAGACACGTTCTTCCATGGTTCATGTCAGTCACGGGCTGGAAGGAGTCTCCCGTGGCTGCGGCCGGACGTGAGGTTCTCCCCAGGTCATGGCAGAGCCTTGCCGGTGCTCCGCTGCCAAGAAGCAATTTTCTCTGATTTGAGCAAATATTGCATTACACATGATGTGTTCTCTCATGGTAATGTTGTTATAGATTTTTGATTTAGCGGTCCTCCGCAGCCAAGTTCTTATTAGAACGTTGGAGTAAACGCATCAGATTTACTAGAAGTTCAAGTTTCAAGGAAGTCGGGGTTTCCCTTCCTGGGATGGACGGACACCAGCACATTGTACTGTGTGTGTGTGTGTGTGTGTGTGTGAGTGAGATGTGAGCATGGGGCACGAGAGTACACGAGAAGATCTGAGTTTCGGCTGTCTCAGCAACGCGGTCTCACCCAGTCTCAGGTCATAGGGCTCAAGGCATATAGGGTGGGAACTGCTGTTGATATTTTCTGGCGCTGCCTTGCTATGCTATCTCTATGGAAGCAAAGCTAGTCAACATGCAAAGATTCTGTCCCGAGGTACTGGGAGCAGAATGCGTGAGCAAGCTAGTTATTTTTGGACAACCCGGGCCAAGTGAAGGTATCATAATATTTTCTAAAGGTGTGTCTTTGTGAGCGTTCTTCTTGTCGCCCCCGGTGCAGTTTCCACGAGAACAAAGTCCACCATGTGTAATTCATTTTAGTTCCTCTTTCAAAAGCCTCCTCCAAACCATTTCTGCCCCGCGGATGAAACGACCGAGGGGAGGGGAGAAAAAAATAAAAATAATCACCTTTTTGAGGCCTTATGCAGGCACAGAGCACGGAGCTGTCAGCGTGTGTCACTCACACAGAACCGCAGAGAGAAACGAGGGAATGCATATCGGAGGGAGGTATTTTTAGATGTCAAAAATAACCGCCACCCTGCCCTTGTGCGCTCTACGCCACAGTATGACGGCATGCAGGCTACAGCCAGCGGGCTAATCACTGACTAATTAGTGTGTACTTCTGTTGCCAGCTCGGCCTCCCACTGGAATGCACGGGATTAACGAGATTAAGAGAAGACAAGAATGTAATGATCTAACGCCACAGTAGCATGCCTATATCAACATCAGACAGGGATCACTGGTGGATCAGTGGTGGAAAGACGTGCATCATTTAGGGAGAATCCTCTTTGGTTTTGAGCCTCACCTTTGTTGTTGGTAAGGTGACGTTAAGCCATTAGTCATTCCCCTGACTTCTTTTATTTTATTTTATTTTCATAGACTCTTATAGCGAGTGAAGTATAATTTGGAAATTCTCGTGTAACTGCTCATCACTTTTGATAACGTGCTTGTCTGTTTGTTCAATTGCAGTAAAGTTATTATTGGATCACAAATCACACGGGTGTCATTTGAGGTTATGATATATGGCCTCAGAAAGACAACAAACACGAACACACTTTGACAGTGATTGTGTCCTTTGTTGTTACACGGTAAAATGCTCAGTGTAAATCTAACAAGAGTGTACAAATGGGCCTGTGAGGGTCTATTTGCTTCCATTTGTATACTCCCGGAGTTAAAGGAAAACGTAGCTGATTTTAAGCCTAAATCCCTCAATTGAGTGAGTGGAACAAACTAGAGTGGGGAAAAAGATTACCCTATGTGTATTTCTCAGTGAAATGTTGACGTCGTAAAAAACGATGACGTGTCATTTCACATCATCGGGCGTACATTCCGTGCGCTCGTCATTATTTCGAGGAGAAATACACAGAAGACATAGGGTAATATTTCCCCCCCCACACTATCATTATTATCGATGCCCTCACAATCGGAAAACAATGGGATTTAGGTTGAATTTCCCTCTTAAATGAACACGTGGGGGATTTCAGTGTACCTTCCTTCTCTCCACCAGTAGCAATGGGAACAGCAGTAGCTGGAGCAGCCTGGGCCTGGAGGGGGATGTGTGTGATGAGCACCTGTCCTTCTCCCCCTCTGACAGGTTGGTCAACCGGCACATTAACACTTGATATACTTCACCGTACTCTGTAAAAAATCGTCAGTGTTCATTTAAAAACTCTCAGAGTTTACAACTGTAAAGACGGTGTATGTTAAACCAGCTGGACCCCCATAACGGGGTCCACTTGGTCGACATAAAATAACAGATTTCCAGGTGAAGTGTGTGCATGCTGTGTGTGTGTGTGTGTGTGTGTGTGTGTGTGTGGCATCTCTTAAAGGTTCGCTTGAGGCCCCCGTGCCAAAGTTCTTGTGTCTGGCGTCTGTGCTTGCTTTTCTGCATGGCTTTAGCACATTGGCGCTTCTAGCCAAACCACTCCACCCCACACCCACACCCACCCCTCACAGTTATGCCAACTTGTCTTCACTGCCACGCTTTGCGCAAAAAACTAAAAGAAAAAGTGAATTCGGAAAAAGCCTTCTAGACGTCCTCCGTCCGGAAAGAAAATGATATCCTCGTATCACAACGAGCAGAGTCGCGCAGTCTGTAGCCATGGGCTGTGTCAACAAAGACTCAGATTTACAACCTGAAAAGTGGGAGAAATGAGTCATTTCAAATGACTGTTTACCTGTTGGCACGTCACACAGCAAATATTTGCACATTTGCAAAATAAAGATGTGGAGTACAGTTTGGAAATTGAAGAAAGTATTTCCAGTGTTGGCAAGCACTGCAAGGCGTTGTGTTTTTATCTGCTGGTATTTGACAAAAAGCATTAAGCAGGAATGTCAATTTACTGTAGGATGGGAAGATGTCTGTAAAACACTATTACTTCCTCAGGCAGTGTCTAAGATTCCTTTTCTCCAGGATTACATTGAATGCATTGCTTTTTGGCTTATAACCCCCACTATGTTTACATCGAAGAGACTGCATAGTATATAAATACTTTTGTGCTTATGTCTTTTATGTGCTCTTGCATCCAGTCTCCGTAGCCCACCCACCCCTTTCCCTAATCTGTGTGGTATTTCTTGCCTTGCAGTGATTGTACTGAAGACAAGGAAACTGAAGTCAGAGAGGAGTCTAGTGGTAAGGATGTTTTTTCTATCTACACCACACTAACTATTTACCTTCCAGCTATCCTTAATAAATTCCATTTTAATTACAAACGCAACGTAATTTTGAATAAGATTCACTAAAATGATCTCTGCTATGTTACTTAAAAAGTAAAATGATGTAGGATATTATTGTAGCTGGAAGGGAATTGGAGGGGGGAAAGATAGGCCTCTCTCCTAATTTGAGGTCTTGTTCCTCCCCCTCCTTTGTAGATTCAGAACAGTTGGACTTAAGTGTCCTCTGTCTGTCTGCCTGCTTATGCTATAGTCGGGGATTTTACCACCCCCACATTCAACCACAGTGTGTGCGTGTGCGTGCGTGCACGCCCCCCAGTGGGGCTGAAGCTAGACGTAAGTAAATTCTAGTGCAGTGTGGGGGTGTGAGAACCCCGGACAGAATGAAACAGGGCTGGGGAGGGAGGAGTGCAAGACCGATGCCCAAGGGGCAGCTGTGAGGTACAGAGAGGCAGAGGAAAGGGAGAAACACATGTCTGTGTGATTGTTTGTTTGTGGCTGTGTTCGTGTTTGCCACAGTAGGTCGGTACAGTAGGCATCTGTGACAACGATGACTCTGAGTTTCCCCTCTCTTCCCGCTGTGTTTTTAGGGACGGCGCGTGTGGACACTAGGACCCAGGCGCAGGCTCCCAGGGCCCTGCTGGTGGTGGTGAATTCTGACGTAAGGGAACTCGGCCGTGACCCTCTGCCCATGACCCTTGACCCCCAGCTCAGGAGCATGCTGCAGTGGGCGGCGGCCTCCATGGTGGACCTGCCGCAAGTCCAACTGAGCGCCGGCACGGAGCTTCAGCAGGTGACGACTCCACCCCTTACCTATTTTGTCGGTCGGTCGTTCCCACGGTTGTCCAGAACCGGCACAAAAGGCCTCTGCCCAGGGTCCATATATGGTCAAAGTACGGGCACCGCTGTAGAGGCTCCAACTCATAATATCTGGGTGGGGGCATGCATTTCCAACTTGCATCGTTCCAAGTAGGCCAGTGCCCAACGGGCGCCGCTGTAGAGGCCCCACGGGCACCGCTCTAGTATAATGATAAAAAGCGAGTATATTACGATGATAAGAGCACCCCTCACTTCACACACGGGAGTGATTTTTACCCATTTTCTTTTCCTACATTATATATTTTAAATAAATATAATGTAAAATAATTGTATACATTTTTAAACGAACAAATCTAAGAAATTCCGTACATAAAAATCATAATAATTGAGAAGTAGTGACAATAGCTGATCTACAAGCTCAATTTTGGGTCTCGGCCTGAAAAGTTTGGGAACCACCGTGCTAGATGATTTACATGACCATGCGCTGTGTGTGCCTCCGTGCCGCCAAAATTGAAGCCTACAGGCTGCGTTTTAGATAACATCATGTTATGCCATTGTCGTTAACGCGTCTGTCTGCCCCCTTCCAGCTCCCGACGGTGGTCCAACGGCTCAGAGAGAGGGAGTGGCGGGTGGGAGAACTCCTGCAAGCCCTGCTGCGCTACTGTGAAGAGACCCAGTCCAACGGCCAGCTCCAGCCCAGAGCCGAGCCACCCCACGTCGGGGGAGAAGCCCACCAGACTCCCCTGTTCCAGTGGCTGCTGGAGCACGCCTAGGCTGTGTCTATCTGCCCCTCATCTGTCATCCTAAAGCCTCCACCACCCCCCCACACCCCATGCTGCTTACAGTGTATCTGTGAACCTCTGCCCTCTAGTGAGCACTAGCGGTGTTGCACCACACGGAGATGGCCAGCAGCTCTGCGGCACAGTGACTGCTCACATGCCACCCCCACTCCTGACCTGGCTGTCTGTTGCCTTGTACAGTGAAACCTTTTCTGTAGTGTCGTTATAGGGCTTTATACACCGCCACCCCTAGAGGGCACCATACCAATGAGCTGTTGTAATCTATTTTCATGGCTGTGAGCGTGTGTGCGTGTTTTTTTTGTTTTTGGAATTGCATGCCTCGAGTACTTATGTTGTAGGGCCTTTTTGCGTTTTCTTTCCACCCCAGTTCCTTTTTCTTCTCGTTAAGCATATAAGCACATGCTTTGATTTACTGAACCGACCCACCTATGCCTTTTTTACATTGAAGCACTCACACCTCGCTGCCCTTGTGCAAGAGAGAGACACAGAGACACAGAGAGAGGGAAAGAAAGGCCCAGTCCATTTGTACCAGAGAAAGACGAGGAGAAGCGATGAGTGAAATAAGAGAAAGAGAATGTGTTTTCTGTTAGGGGATCCCCGTAGCGGCTGGGCTGATGATGTCAAAACCCACAGCTCACCTCTGTGGTGATGTTTCCACATGTCGAGGAGACCAGTGACACACCACACCACACCCTCGCATTATCAGTGCCAGAAGGATTCCAGATAATTGGAATCACATTATCGCCCCGGCCCAATACAGGACAATTATTCCACAGAAAAGAGTCGATCAATATTAAATTCCATTGTATTCTTTGGACGCTCTTTGTTTGCCCCAGTCAAGTATTGGTCTGTAACACTTATTGTTATTCAGACTGTTTCCAGCAAGTATTCCGAGGTAATAGAAACATTTAATGTGGAAAAAGGTTAATACTATGTTGTGCAACACAGATGTTTAACCCAAAAGGTTCACACGCATTGTGAGCTTGTATATCATCTATTTTTGGTGAGCAATACCAAGCACAACTAAGTATATATCAAGCCTTTGAACCTTGTGCAACCCTGCAGTTTGTTACTTTTAAAGTTGTAAAACTCATATCTGTATTCTATAAATTCATACCCTAATATATTGTGCCAGAATGGTCAAATGGGCCCTTCATTTGAAAAGATAATGGTTTACGATACTTAATAAAGCTGCCTTGTCAGTATTAAGATGGCCGTATTTATTTGCAACAGGATACAATGCCCCAACAGTGCGTATAGTACCATGCAACAATTTCCTTGTTTACAGAACACAGTAAAAAATACATTTATCTACAATGGAAGATGTTCTCTTTGAGCCATTAAGAGCGTAAACTTATATGTATATTTTTTTGAAGATGGTGTGCGGAAAATTGAAATGAAGGAGGCCTTGGTGAAGCCAAAACATGGCTAGACAGTCCAGCCCTAGTGTACACTCAGTGGGACTATCATGGAGGTACACTGTTTGTAACGTGCTTGCGCTTGGGGGTGGTGGGCGGGGTGGTGTCTGTCTCCTTGTCCACTCCGGGGAAGATCCAGTGACGCAGATATAGTCTTATCTCTAATTAAAGGCATGGTCACCAGCCTGTACCTCCAAGCCACAACTGGCAGCCTTCTCATAGCTCGAGCCCAGAGTCACACATTCTGTCACCCACGCTCCTCACGTCACCGTGTGGGACGCAGGAATGTGACGACCACAATTTTTTGCACCATACATCCCACCCTCGCCCGTCATACACATATGTAGACATATACACTCATCAACCCCTGAATTTCACCCCACACGGACCACACAATCAGCCACTTTTTGACCAGACTAAGGACAGGCCGGGCATTTCCACTCTGGCTCCCTCAGTCCTCCCCTCCCTTGCTTGACTGAGTAACATCCCAATAACCTGACATGTCTAGGTGACTGAGCCTGCATTCAGTCAGTCTCCATACACACCGTGCCCTGAGGGTTACCACCAGCTCCAAATGAGTATCACCAGGAACTATTTGTGTCAGTTTTTGTGGGGAAAGCATCTGAAAACTAAACATTCTCTGGTCCAAGAATGATAGGAAGTCTGTGTTTCTTGAGTTTGAAACCCTGTAAAATTCCTTGATTTATTGTCATTGATTAACTATTGTTCACTTGCATGGCTAAATCTTCATTGACTTCTTCAGTTGAATATGATTACTGTTATAATTATTGTATAGGCCTAATACTGATTAGGGGTTCTTCTTTGTCAACCTCCCCACACTTTGCTCTAGGCCTCTGCTGATGCCTTGTCCGCTATATTCTATCTCTAAGCTGCCAAGCGTCCTAAAACGTAGGGGTTGTTGCTTGTTTACAATTTACTGTAATTATATCACCATCCAGTCAAACCTGTATTTTACTGTTCAGATATCCAAGTTATAACCAGTATTCAAAAAAACGGTGGAAGAAATGGACATTATCGAGGGCGTGCTGAAGATGTGTAAACTGCGAGACACGATGTGTGGCGTGCATCTCGGTTTATGTAAGGAGATGAGGAATGCGATGTTGGGATTAGTGGACTTGATAAATGGGGAGAGCACAGAAAAGTAGGCGCAAATGTACTGAATGTTTAGCCAAGTTATGAAATTTCCATGCCCCCCCCCTTTCCCAACACATCTGCTTTCTTTCTTCACTGCACCATTCTTTATCTTTAGTGTACCGTACATTCCTAAAGCGCTCCGTTTGTGTTGGTGAAAGATGAACGTGTACCTGCGGAGAATCAATGCCCATTTAGCAACAACCAATCAGTCTAGTATGTTACTGATGGTCCAGCGTTACAGTTTGAGCCTCTCTCCTACCTTAGACAGGCAAATCTGTACTTTTCCTGCTTCCTCGTAAAATCCTTTGCCAAATAAGATATTTAATAATTTATGTAAGTTATATATAACACTGTACACTACTTGTTCCCCTAGCGGCATTGCTGAATAGTTTACACATTCTAAGCTTGAAGTGAAAGCACTATATTTGTCAATGTTAAAGCTACAGTGTGTGTGTGTGTGAGACAATAAAGCTTTTTCATGTTCTTCGAGTTTCCGCCTCCCTTTAACCCATTGTGACCTGAGATCAGATTCTAAAAATGTCTTCTACATCCTGACAGTTTTCCATTCTGACCTGAGATCAGATTCTAAAAATGTCTTCTATGTCAGTCGCTCTTCGGTTTTTCAAAAATAGCAGACCTACAAGCTCGTAGCGCGCCACTCGGTGGCCAAGTAGAGGGCCAAGTACAGTCCTTGGGGACCCTGGTCAACTAAGTAATTGGTTAAAGCGATTATTATAAACTTGCATGGTCATATTACTGTATAACAGGCTTGATGGACAACAGTCATGGTTCAAAGTATTTCCACGCAACATTTCACTATAAAGAATATAATGAGCTCTGTCTCGATGGCTGATTTATTCTCACAATGCACAGAAGGTGTGTATTCACCAGATGTAACTGCTTAAAATATCCATCACCCACAGCTATTATATAATATATAATAGCTGTTATACAATATTATATAATATATAATAGCTGTTGGGTGATTTCCTGAAAAATGAACATTTTGGAGTTATGAGGTTTCCTCCCGACAGCAGAGATATATTATTACATTATATTCCAGTAGAATATCAGATTGGTAAGTGTGACGTTTGTGCAACATTACATTTTGGAGTATGAAATTTGATTTTCTCCAGACATTTCACTGGGAAACTGATGAAAGCTCCAAATGTCTGTTGATAACCATGAAAAATGCAAAAAGGAAATAGAAATGTCACATTCTTGTAATCGCAAACCGTTGAATTGTTCTGAAGTGTAATTGTTTGCTCTCTTAAAGGTTCTATAAACCAGTGATACTCAACCTCAGGCCCGCGGGCCACATCAGGCCCGCGGGACCATTATGACTGGCCCACCAAAATCTGGAAAATGAAATAAAAATAAATAAATCTGAATGAAGTTATCTTTAATTACATTATTATAAGTAATACTATTAGAGTTGTACTATTACTCGAATGAAAATAAAAGCTTGGGGGGGGGGGGGGAGATGCAATGCAAATGAAAGACATATTCTGTGTATCCCTATTCCCTGACATAATTTTATAGCTAAACGGACAGAATTCTATTTTATTTGAATGATGAAACCCAGCTGCCATTAATAGTTGGAAATGGAAATGAAAATTGCGGAAATTGTAATTGCGGAAATGGTGGAAATGGAAATGCGGAAATGGAAATTGCGGAAATTGCGGAAATGGTAATTGCGGAAATTGCGGAAATGGTGGAAATGGAAATTGCGGAAATTGTGGAAATGGAAATTGCGGAAATGGAAATTGCGGAAATTGCGGAAATGGAAATTGCGGAAATGGTAATTGCGGAAATTGCGGAAATTGCTCTTCAGTTATAGCTATCTATTTTCAGGTAGATTGTTTTATTTTACTCAGTCAGCCATATCACTACTCATTTTTTTCATGAAAAAGGTCATAGCTGGGTAATCTATTTTCAGGCAAATTGTGTTTATTGTATTTTATTTTACTCAGCCATAACAATTTATTTTCTGTTAACCAACTTGCTGGCTGGCAGGCAGGCAGACAGCTACTCATAGACAGGCAGACAGACAGCTACTCATGGAGAATTGGACAGACAGGCAGACAGCTACTCATGGACAATTGGACAGGCAGGCAGTCAGACAGACAGCTACTCATAGACAGGCAGACAGACAGCTACTCATGGAGAATTGGACAGGCAGGCAGACAGCTACTCATGGACAATTGGACAGGCAGGAAGGCAGACAGCTACTCATAGACAGACAGACAGCTACTCATAGACAATTGGGCAGGCAGGCAGACAGCTACTCATAGACAGACAGACAGCTACTCATGGACAATTGGACAGGCAGGAAGGCAGACAGCTACTCATAGACAGGCAGACAGACAGCTACTCATGGACAATTAGGCAGGCAGGCAGACAGCTACTCATAGACAGGCAGACAGACAGCTACTCATGGACAATTAGGCAGGCAGGCAGACAGCTACTCAGACAGGCAGACAGACAGCTACTCATGGACAATTGGACAGGCAGGCAGGCAGACAGACAGCTACTCATAGACAGGCAGGCAGACAGCTACTCATAGACAGGCAGACAGTAAGACAGCTACTCATTGACAGACAGACAAATAACTACTCATGGACAGACAGACAGACAGACAGGCAGGCAGGCAGGCAAAGAGCTACTCATGTTATGTTATTATAACAGCTACTCATGTTATGTGCAATAATTTGTGCAGTTATGGAAACAGCTCTTTGTGTTTATGCAAGAAAATGTAACACATTTATTTATTTACATATTGTGTGCATGCACATTGTACTTTGATACATTTTGCGAAAATAAAGCAATTGAAAGAGAGAAGTTATCAAGTATCATTAATGTCGTAATTTTATCTACTGGCCCCTGGCCCCTTGCCATTTTTGTAATGTGGCCCACAGGTAAATCTATTTGAGTATCCCTGCTATAAACGCATCTGTGTTTTCTTGCGTTGGGGAAAACTGCTCTCTCGTGCCGTTTTAGGGTGGATTTCTCCACCAAAAGCGTTCGTAAGGAATGACTTTAATTGCCTGCGTTTTACTACTGCAGAGATACACAAGCCTACTAAAACATAAACAAGCTGTCACTCCACCAGTGCATGCATGGTGACAGACAGACTCTCCTCTTTCATGTACTTAAAAATCAGTGTTAATTTAACTGAGAGTGTAAAACATACTCCTACTCAAGATTTAGCTCTGTAGGCCCACAGGTGCGAGAGGAAACACAAAATAGACTACACAGCCATATACCGGTACCCTACTTTGTCTTAACAACAGTGCTACAGTTCGTATATATATATGCCCCGTTACAGCCGCGGCACAACACTTCCATTGTTTCTGTGGATTAGATGGTTTTCCACACATGCACACACGTATATAATTAGGTAATATGTTCCGTACAATAGCCAGTGCCTGTCAGCGTATGGCTCTGTGTGTTGTGAATGAATGGAGGTGTCTGTCTGACACGGCGCAGGGAGGGGGAAGAAGAAGAAGAAAGAGTCATGGAGGGAGGAGGAGGAGGGAAGGAAAGCCTAATTGCAGGCTATAGTAGTGATACAGGAGCTGAGGAATGTGTCAGAGAAGCAGATCCCGAGCAGATCTCTGATCTGCGCCGAAGACTAGTGTTGACAGACACATAAACGAGACGTTGCCGGGCCAACCATACAAGGAGATAGATGTTCAACTTGTGGGTGTCCGGACTTCGACAGAGTGAAGTCATTTCCAGTAGGCATTAAATGAGAGGATATGTGGGGGTGTGAAAAGAGATTAGTGCGAATTATGGTGCCTAGCTGGTTAAGTGCAGGAGGCTCAAAGAGGATCTTTAACACTTCACACTATTTCATTTTAAGTACACTCGGCTGTGTTTTCTTGAGAGCACCCTGCTTCATGCCACTATATGGTTTTAGTTTCTTTAAGTAAGGAAAGGACGAACAGATCAGTATTTTCTTTGTTGCAACACATACAGTATACTATAAACCAAGAGGAAGATATTTTAAGAGGGCCATAGGGGAGAAGGCAGGATTTGGTCACAGGCCAGCAGGGGTAGCCAGCCTACATGTGGTGAAAGAGACTGGGGCCTTAACTGCTTGCCGATGTTACACTGATTTGAGTGACCTTACATTAGTGTGAATCACCTGCCGCCTGGCATCATTGGCGGTGGATGGCCACAGCAGCAGAGTGAGTATCCCAAATGCAACTTTGACGTGATGACCACAGAAACCCCAGAACAAGGAGTCTGACGTATAGAATTACACAGAATTAAACCCACATTATAATGTCACACTGTCTCACAGATTACTCAAATGCTGATGTTTGTTGTGCAATGTGCACTGCGCACATGTCTAAATTATATTTCCCTGGGCACTATAAAGAAAGTTAATGTAAAGAGATCATCTAGAAATGTAGAATGTAGAAATCCACTGGTCAGCATTTTCAAGGCATGGAGCTGACCATAATACCACCAGTGGGAAGTCTCTTCTCTCTCTCTCTCTCTCTCTCTCTCTCTCTCTCTCTGTGTGTGTGACATCAGACATCAGATAGGCTGAGACCCAGCTTGGCTGACTGGCTTGGAATCCCCCCCCACCGCCACCCCCCATCCAGGGTCAACCAGTGATTCAACAGCCCTATGACATCACTTCCCTCCCTCCCAGCAACAAACGACTGGGTTGTTGGGAGAGTCCACTGGATAGCAGAGGGGGGGGGGGGGGGGGGGAGTTGAGTCAAGGCCATGGAATCCATGACATACAGGGCTTTGTGCTAGAAAGGGGAAATCCAGCTACATCATCTCGAGTCTACATCGGCTTTTGTTTACTCGCGCCCGATCAAAATACCCTTTTGCTTTTTAATCGTTACATTTAAATCACGTGGGCTTTAGACCTACGTGGGTGGGTGGTTAATCGCAGAACATAGAGAGATCTGGGGATAAAGTGAATGACCAATGCACTGTAGTACGCTGCGATACAAAGGCCTTAACAATACAGAGTCTACAGAGTTTCTACTACACAACAAACATTTCTATCAATGGCAGTTGCTTTTGGTTTTAATTTAATTAAAACAGGGTGTGTTCTCCTATACAACTTGGCCCAAGTAGGCCTATTTATCTCTTCCACAAACCAAATTATTATTATTGTTGTTGTTATTATTATTATTAATATTATATGGTGGACACCTATATAAACAATAAACTGCACTGGCCTTATAACGTAACCGTTTTGACATGTATGTGCCATGTTTTCATTTTATTGTGCCACATATCAAATATGACACCAAATCAACATGAAATATTTCCAACTGATTTTCCGTAGGCTATAACAGCTAGCTATAACCTTATTATGTTTTCTTTTAGAAATATTTTCTTACACATCAAGATGAAAGGATCATTATAACCCACCTATCTCTCAGACTCTCCCCAGTCAGATTGATCAGTTTGAATGAATGTAGAATTATGTGCAGGATGTAATTTGTATATACTGTATGTGAGGGTACTTGATTTAACGGACTAAACCTTTTTTTTAATATTTACATTTTAAAAGAAAAAAACCTCACTCACACTTAGTGTGTATGCCAGTGTGCCATCGCCCTCCCCTGTGCCAATGTTGGCACAAAGAAATACATTTAAGAAGTAGTGAAAATAGCAGATCTACAAGTTGCATCGTGTGTTGTGTGAGCTTTTATTTTCACTATAGTTTGGGTCCCGGGGAGACGTCAAATTCCTCTTTTGGGAAAAAGGTTTGGCGTAAGCACTGCTCTGCAGGAAGGGACAGAGAGGTATCTGTTCTCCCTGAGGAGGCTCAGGTGGTCCTTCAACATACGCATAGCGGGCTGTTGCACACGTTGTAGCTGTCAGTAGCAGTCAGTGTCCCCTCCTTTGCCGTGGCACTGTGTGTTGGGGAGCTAACACCAACACAAGGCATGCCAAAAAAACGGAACAAGCTCCAAGTTCCGTTGTTGGCGTGAACAAGGAGGTGGTTGTGGAGGAGGAAGCTGGATGCTGTCCTGGCGAAGCCCACACATTCCCTTTATGATGTGCTAGCAGGGATGAGGAGCACACAGTCAGCCACAGACTGATCCCTTCTCGGCACACCGCAGAGCAACTCTAACAGTCCCTTCTGCCAGTATCCATCAGACTCCACAACTAAGTGACATTTCTGGCCATCCTGATCCTCATATGCACCAACTGCCTATATGTTGCCTTTGCCAGAAACACCCCTGTTTTGTTCTGTTCTTGGATAATTGACTGTTTATGATTATTTTGTTTTCTTTATTCTTATCTCTAGCCTACAGGCTAGAGATAACTGCTGTTACAACAGCTCAATTTCCCGACAGGGTCAATAAAGGTTTATCTTATCTTATGCCATGTATGTTATCTTAAACAATAATGGCTCTAGCACAACTAGTTTGTAGCCCATATTTAAATAAAGGCCTTTTACATACAAATTCGTTTTTTCCTCTCTCTCTGACCTTCAATGACCCTTGAACTTTGACCAAAACATATGCCTCAGATAGGGGATCTACTGTAATATACTGTAGGACGTTTCCTGCTCCTGTTTGACGATGATACCATTCATTGAAGCTTTGCAGACAGTACAAAGACACAATACATAATAGTATACATTAGGCCTATATAAATAAAATAGTTTTGCATTTGCTTTGCAGTACAACTAACAAGTCAATTAAAAATGTTCATTCGAAAAACCTTTCTTTTTCTTGAAAGATTATTCAACCAAGAATAGAGCTGTTAATTAGCGTCACACGTTATGTTGTCCCTAAATAGCAAGTAATTCAAGTAATATAATTGTACAAGGCAGGCTATTACATAATGTAATAATGTCACAATACAATTCATCAAGTGGAAAATCTAATCACATGCATACGTTTGCGCCTCGGAAATAAAGTGTGGTGTTTTCTACCCTCATGGGGTTTAACAAAGGAAAAAGAAGCTTACGCCTACTGTACTCTACAGTCAATACAACACCTACACGTTTATTTCTGGACACGATTTCTGTTTTCCTAACGTGCCGCACGCGAGGCCTTGTTGACAGTGAGTCCCTTAATCTATGTTTCCCCCACCTATAAACACGTCACCTTTCCTGTTATGTCTTCACTCCAATACATATTAGACACATGTTTTTTTTCTTCTTTTTTTTCTTTTCATGCTGATGTCATGGTATCGTCAGAGCAAATCGTGGAGCATATCCTTAAATCCTGTTGATTTTATTGGCAACGCGGAGAAGAGCGATCCCATTAGAGGAAACACCTTTCAGAACTCGAGGAGAGAACTCATCTCCACTCCACACTTGACGTGTCACCACTATTAGCCTCTTGTTTCCAGGAGTGACCGCAGGCTGTTGTTGTAACCACACAGTGGTTGGTGGTAACCATAGTTCTCATCTCCAAACATCTGCGCGCGGGGCACTGTATGTGTTGGCACTATGCAGTGTGTCAGTGTGTGGTGGGCACTCTACACGTGTGTGTGCATGCTTATTGGGTGAGTTTTATGGGTGTATGTGTTGCGTATATGTGTGTGTGTGTGTGTGTGTGTGTGTGTGTGTGTGTGTGTGTGTGTGTGTGGGGGGGGGGGGGGGGGCACTTGAAGGAAAGGGTAATTTATATAAGATTCAGCGATAACGTTATAATTGGTAAAAGATTTCGGAATTGGGTCCCGGTTAGGATTACAGTAGGCATTTAGGGGTTAGGTTCAAGGTTGGGTTTAGGATACAAATACAAAAATGGTAAAAATGGCATAAAATAGGCTTTTAACATCCTCGCAAAGTGATAATTGTGTGTGTGAGTACGTGCGTGCGTTTGCATGTGTGTGTGTGTGTGTGTGTGTGTGTGTGTGTGTTTCAGACAGTGGGGATGGAATAATAGCCTATAACTCTGTCTCTCCCACAGTCCGGCTGATGGACACACACACTGACCCGGCCTGGCACAACGAAACCCATCAGCGTGGGAGACAGAGTTGAGGGAGAGGCAGAAAGCACCGAGGGAAGCACAGGACAGGCCAGAGGGTTATAGATAAGAGCACTGTTCAGGAGGAACAGCTGAATCCCGTCTAAATAACGGTTTGTTTATCCTATAAATGACAGGGTGAGATGAGAAAGGGGACCTTGGGTGGAGTGGGAAATATCTTAGTCAAGAGGATCCCTGCCTGTGTTTCCCAATTTCCGACAAAGTCTGTTTTGACTGGGGTGATCGGAAACAGCAGATGGAGCTCAGCCGGGGACCTAGAGACGCTTGCAAATAATATTATGTATTATCTGTGAACAGGGCAAGTGATTCTGTCTGAGTCACAGAAACAACATTGCAATCCCACGGCCCGCCATTCACTGCAAGCCCACCGTTGTTTTCCACTGCGGTGCGGTGAGACCGGAGCCCTAATATAGTCACGCTTTTCATCCACATAACCGATCGATTAAGATAAGCACATCCGCCTCTAAGGACCTGATTTGTCTCTCGTCTCATCTCTCGTCTGCCTGCACCCACTAACTAACCCACAGGCCTGCATGACGTGAATGAATCAGGTGTGTGTACGTAGGTGTATGTGTCACTGTGTGAGGAAACATCTTGACAAATCCCCACACTGTAAGATTTTAGGTCACTTCCTTCCTTAGTAGGCAGTGGCACAGCCTCCCACCCAGCCAGCCTGTGACAGGGTGGTGTGTGTGTCTTTGATGAAAACCACAGAGAAGGAAGGTGGTGGTGGGGGGGGGGGGATCTTGGAGATGACCGACTCAAGCGGAGAGACATCTTGTGCTGATGTCATTCACTGGGCCCTTCCCGGTGTTTTTCCTTCTCCCTCCCTTCTTCCTCTCAGTCTCCCCCCGAACCTCCTCCTTCCCACCCAGCTGGACAGCCGAGGGCCTGGCAGTGCACATCCTATTGTAGGAAATAGAATTTAATGTTTCACAAGAGAGATGTGGTTTGGTGATGAACGATGCGCCGGGAGGTCATCCAAGACATCAAACTTATACGGGACACGGTTCTCGCGACTCGCTCGCGTGTGCCTCCCGGAGCAGCATTCCCTCCCCAGTGTTTAATATAAGAACAACAAGTGACAAACTCAAGCTGCCTTCATGGTGTTTGCGAGTGACACGCCTAACATGTGCGCCTGTCTCACCAATATATGGAACCCAGCGTCCAGTTGGAATGTCTAGAACGCGGATTTGCTTCCATGCTACTTTGTAATAACGTCAGTGGAAAATCTCACCATAATTGCTAGTGTCAGTCAGGAAAATTGTGATTTTCCTTTTGCCCTTATTGTTAGAATACAGGATGCTATCAGTGTAATAGTGACAGCGATGAGAGGGGAGAGGGAAGCAGGGCATAGCCGAAAGGATGCAGCTGATGGTGTGAGGAGGATGTTACTAGATGGCCACCCGAGAAAGAACAGAAGTCCACCAGATACTTACCCGGCCATGCCTAAGCGTAACCATATTGAACATATACCTATTTGTAATTAACTAATTCATCAAACCCATGGCTAAAATGAACTACATTTGATTAATTCAACCCATTCCTAAACATTATGCAAGACTTCTGTCCTTTCTAAGGTGGCCATCTAGTGACGACCGTGAGAGGATGTAGGAGTGCTGGGGGAGTGCTGACAGACTTTGTGTTTACTCTTTGGTGAGTGTGGTGGGTGGCAAAGTGGGGGAGTGAGATGTGCGTTCATTCACACGCTGTTTAAACAAGAAACACTCGGTTCCCACTCAGCGAGTGTGTGTCTGCGTCCTTTATAGCCGTGTGTGCCCACAATCCACATGCATGCACATAATTGTTATGTATGTATGTCAATATATAATATTTGTGTGTCTGTGTCTTCTTATTTCTATATTTATATTCTGTATTTGTATCTGTGCATGTGGGCCTCTTTATGTCTATCAACATTATACAGTAGCAGTATGAATCTCTGTGTTGCGTGTGTATGTGTGCATCTGATTGTACGCTGTTTCCCTGATGCGTAGCCGGCCGCATCCATCTATCAACACTGCGGTCTGCTCTCCTCGGCCAGGGTTTTGCTCACAGGACATCTTCTCTGCCCCAGTTGGCAATTAAGGCATGACGATGAGAGTCCCTCCTGTTGCATGCACGGATCCATCCGCTCTCTGCCCCACTTAAACAAACTCCATATGGAACCCGAGGAGCAAGGCATTAATACCACATAGCATGCGAAATGAAGACTTAATAATACAAATTACATGGTGGTGCGCGTGATTCGGCAGCCAACTGCAACAGTGTCCCTTGTCGTTCTGCTTTTACTTTACTACGTACGTTTCCACACAGACCAGGAGTGCCTTTGCCTTAATTGTGTGCTCAGCGTTCAACCCGACTCCCCCCCCCCCGCCCCCTGAAACCCACCACAAATCAACTGTAACGGTATCCGCCTAATGACCCGGAATATCCCTGTTCTTTTCTTTTCAAATGTGTAGTTTTGATAAAAAACCGCACGACAGTGTGTGAAGTGACGGGAGACGTGATGGAGAAGGGAGGGGATGTGTAAACACTGGCGTTGCTATAGAGAGGTTGCCGTGTAATAACTTGGTGGAAATGGGTGGAGGGAGGGTGTCAGGCTTATAGGGGGAGGGGGGGTGTCTGCGATGGGTTGACGCGAGGACTCTCAAGTAGACAAGAGAAGATGTGCCGGCGTGCAGTGCAGTGCATGCAGCCATGCACGTCTATTCGAGTGTGCACGTGTGTGATGTCTCTGTGTGCCTTTCATGTCAGACTTGGGTTGAGCCCCTCACCACAGAGGATGTGGGAGTGACAGTGGAGACAATGCACCACTCTGCATGCCGTGAGACTGCATGGAGCAACAGTATAG